>NC_134546.1:46898804-47205217 GCF_050624435.1 Tenrec ecaudatus
TCAAGTCAGAATTGACATGATGTCAGTGATTTTGATTTTGGTTTGGGATATCAATTTAGCTGAAATAAGTTGTGTTTATTTACCTACTTGCAGTTTTTGTTTAACTTCTTTTCCTAGTTGGCATTCATTTCACTTTTTTATCCATTACTCTGAATCTTGGGTTTCCAGAATTATCATTCTCCTATGTTTCATTTGTTTTATTGATTCTGGGTAGCTTGCCTATCTAGTCCACCAGTGCAGTGGTTACATAATCTGGTGTCAATTTGTGACTTGAGAGGATTAAGAGTGAAGGGGTGGAGTCTAGTCTGTCAAACATGTCATACCCAATGAAGCCTCTGTGTTGGCATGGCCTTCTGAGAATTCTGGGAACTCCTGGATTTCCTCAGTGGAAGCAGAAGACACACTTTCTCTCTTGGCTGACTCCCTGTGAGGCAACCCTGTAGAGAAGACACATGGAGAGAGGCTGAGGGAGCCAGACCTCTGGAGCTGGAGAAGTCATGTGGACACCCCTGCCAGCTCTGAGATGCTTACAATATCACTGGATCCACAAGACTTCCCATCCACTGGCCTGTGATCTTCCTGCATTTGACATCATTGCATGTGTTTCGTGAGCCTGAAGAGAATTTTATAGATTGGTGTCAGACAGGTGGGCTAATATTGGACTTATGGACTTGATCTGGACTGGGCTGGAATGTTTTCTCAATATTCAACTGCTCTTATAAATAAAGCTCCATCTTATATACATATATGAGTGTTTCTATGAATTCGTTTCTCTAGTCTACCCAGACTAGCTCAACCATATCTTTTAGAAAGATTCTATGGGGAAAACATTGACTGTAAGTTCAAGCTGCACTGATGTTATTGGGGGGAAGTGCTCCAAGAATTGATGAAATATCAATTGATATATTTTTTAAGAATAGATGCAATGCTCACTGATCTATGCAATATATTTGAAAGACAGTTACCTGGCCAACCAACTAGAAGAGATCTATATACAAGTCCATTCCAAAGAAAAGCGATACAGTAGAATGTGGAAGTTATCTAACAGTATCATTAATTTTGAATTATCTAACAATAGCATTAATTGCTATCAAGAATTTCATTTTACTTGGGTCCCAAATTATATGCAAGTGAAATTGTGCTGATGATAATTAAAAAATTGTTACAGCAGTACATTGACAAATGTGTTAGTCCAGGTTGATAGGGAAACAAATTCATTGACACTCATATATGTGTAAGAGAGAATCTTACATCAAGAAATAATTATGTATTAATAAAACATCCCAATCCGGTTCAGAGGAAGTCAATAAGTTTGATATTAGGTCATAAATCCAATATTAGCTCATGAATTCCTCTTCATACTCACGCAACACATGCAAAGATGCCAAATACAGGAAGATGATAGGCCAGTGGTTGGAGAGTCCTGTGGATCTGATGGCAGTGTATGCATCTGCAGAGCTCTGGCTGCCATCAGTGTGGCTCCATGTTGTTTGTCAATAGGAATGTGTAGCAGAGAGAGAGAGAATCTGTCCTGCCTCCAGAGAGGAAGAGAAGCATCAGAAGGCCAGGCTCATAAGGAGAAACCAAGCTGTGACTTGATTGACAAGCCAGACTCCACCCCTTCATTCTTATTTATCAAGTAGACATGACATGTGTAACCACCAATGCTAGGAATTGTCAGAAATTCAGAACAGGATGTGGAATGAGTGATATCATTGCTAAATCCAAATTTATTTAGTCTAAAAGCAGAGAATAACAGAAAGATATTTTCATGTGTTTTATCATGTAGACCATAATAGGTAGCATTTTAATGACTGGGAATTCCTGAATATGTACTCATGTCGATTCTCTATGTAGATCAAAAGGTAGTCATCAAAAAGGGATGCTGCATGTTTAAAAGCAGGAAAGGTGTGTGTCAGACTTGTATCCATTCATCAAACTTAAGTTACTATGAGAAGCTGGACTATATGAAAAATAATGCAAACATTAGTGTATTGCCTTAATTAGTGTTCTCAATTTTACTTCTCTGGGTTCTAATTTCCACTGGCTACACAGAGCGCACAGATAACATTCGTGATAAGAAGGTTTATTAAGGAAATTACAAGGTGTACTGACAGTGAGAAATGTTTATTGGGACATGTTACAAAGTTCTTCAGGTCTAATAAACGTCCAAAGGGGCATTCCACTCAGGGACATTCCACTCAGGGGCGTACCACTCAGGGGCCTACCAGTGAGCTGGACTTCTCAACCCAAAGGGTCTCAGCTCAAGCTGAGTGGGTCAGCAAACCCAGATCTCTGAATTCGGTTCCCAAGGGCACCCCACTCGGTAAACCTCAGACAGAAGGCACTCAGCTCCACTTCCATGGTCAGCAAGTCCAGTTTTCCCAATTAAAAATCCAGAGGCACCCCTCTGAAAGCCAGCTTCCTGCACAAAAGCACTGTTTTATTTGCTCCAAGGTTTAGGAAATCCACCACTCTTTTTCATGCTCTGTCTCCTGGTTCTACTTCTGCTGTCTTCTGGATCCAAGGGATTCACTACACAGGGATTTTAGGTCCAGAGGATTCCCTCCACTCCTGGCTCTTGCTGGTAAAGAAATTCCCTCCTCCTATTTCTCAGAGGGCTCATTTTATAAGCAGCAGGATGGCATTCCAGGGAGTACTATTCACAATTTCTTACAGATGAATCCTATCAGTGTCTTCCAGCACCTTCTTACTAGATATATACAAGACAAGGTCATTTGGTGGGATGTTGGTGAGACTGGTTAGAAGGTCCACGGTAAATAATTCACTATCCCTACAATCAGGATTAGAGAAATATTCATTAACAACCTACAAGAGATGACATAATCTTGCTTGCTGAAAGCAAAGTCCACTTGAAGTACTTATTGGTGACAATCCAAGAATGCAGTCTTTAATGTAGATTACAGCTCAATAAACAAACAAACAAAAATCCTCACAGCTGGACCAATAGGCAACATCATGATTTGTCAAGAATTTCACTTTAATGGAAAGTTTAAGATACAAATAATAATAGTGTATAATTGATCAAAGATTCATGAGGGTGGAAAGGGGGTGAGGGAGAGGAAGAAAAGAGGATCTTATACCAAGGGCTCAAGTAGAAAATGTTTTGGAAATGATGATGGTAACACATGTACAAATATGTTTGATACAATTATGTATGGAAAGTTATAAAAGCTGTAAGAGTCCACAATAACATGTTTTAAAAAAACAGAAAAGAAGAATTTCACTTTACTGGGTTCCCAAATCAACACCCATTACATGCTAGGCAAATCTGCTCAAAGGATCTCTTTAAAGTGTTTTGTTGTCATCATTGTCATTGTTTTAAGTGTCATCTTGAGGACTAAGGTACACCTGATTCAAATCAGACTATTTTCAAAGCAAATTAACAAATCTAGCTTGGAATTAGTATAGCCAGAAGGCTCCTTAAAATCAAGGACAGAGAAACTTGTCTCACATGCATTGGACATGCATGTGTCATGCTTGGTTAAGCAGAGGATCAGTAGAAAGCCATCAATGAGAGGGCTTGAAACAGTGGTGGCCACAATGGGTTCAAAGATCGTAACAATGTTGAGCATGGTGCAGGCTTGGGCACAGTTTTGTTTTGTTGTACATAGAGTTGCTATGAGTCAGAACCGACTTATCAGCACCTAACCAGAACAACATTATGTGAGTTTGTTCAAATGCAAGTTCAAATGAGAACCTATCAAACCAGGTTTCCATCATGTTGCAAACGTCATTGAAATAATATTCACTACCTTGTTTCCTAGAATACAATTGTAGAAGATATACAAAAGTTAAGGCCATATGACACCCTGATATTGGTGTGAAAGAGAAGTTGGATTCACTGATACAGTGATTGCTAACAAGGTATTTTAGCCCTGACATCCACATTTACTAAATCTTTTCCCGCATGGGAAACTTACAGGCTAGAAACACAGACCTGTCTTTCTGGCTTCCAATTAATTTCCCTTTTATAGGCACCCACCTGGCTTCTTAGGAGAAGATGGTGAAGTCAATTCAGGACAGAGACCCAACCAAGTACCGCCTCCCATGGTCTGTAAATCATTTTCTTTGAGGAAACCATGTATTGAGCTTTCTTTTGACAATTTAACATGAAAAGTTGGATCCCACTGATCTGTCCCCAGCTTCACACCCTTTGGAGGGAATCTGGAATCTGACTAAGAGGAGCGGAGAAAGTGTAAACTAGACTTCTTCATTTAAAATTGACTGAATGAATCTTTCTTCTGGGCTCCAGCCAATCTGCTGTCTTCCAGCTGTGCTTGCTCAAGTCCGCATCATTCTGGGAGCCCTGGTGTCACCCACGGTGAATAGGCAGGGTTGGGTGAGACAAAATCACGCCAGCCTGTTGTCAGCCATGCAGCATACAAATGAGTGACCCTGTGAAGGCATTAATAATGCAGAGCACAACAAGGTACGTGGCTGGGCACAGCCCTGAATGCACATCAACAGAGGCAGCCAAGACTTTTCAACTGAATGTGTCTGCACTGGCTGGCTGGCTGTGCCAGTGCCTGGTCTCCTAATCGCCAATCTCCTTTCCTGTCATCCTCAAGGACTTCATGAATAAAGATGAAGGACAAACACTTTCTGCTTCTCTTTAGTACCTCAGAAGGGGCACACTTGGTAAACTTTCTTATCTCTTTGAATACGAATTACTTCAGCGATTCTGCAAACCCAAACCTGTCAATTTCTTTTCTCTCTTGCCTTCCTTCTATAAATAACATGCCACTACTATTGAGGAGGAGAAGACAATACGTGGATTATTAAAAAAAACTTATCTCACAGAGATGAAATGGCCACACAGAGAATATCCACCCACTTTTGTAATTGTGCCCTCCTCTTTTTTCTGTACTTTCTGAGACAGGTGACCAATTCTGTGTTTTCATGTTATGATGGTATTAAGAGATTTCAGTGTTTCCAAGAAATATTTCCAAACATTTTTGGAAAGAGAAGTTTGGCAAGTTTACAGAATGAATAAATAAATGGGTAATGTTCTCAGCACCATTATTGTGAACAACTGTTCCCCACGTCAAAGAATAGAATTACACGTATTCGTGAGACCACCCAAAAAGTGATAGCTACTCTAACCCAGTCCATTCCATGGAAATATAATGAGTCACATTAAAATGATCTCTGTTCCTCAACAGTTTTTTAAATTAGATACCATTGGCTAACTTAATGACACTATCAATGGAATTACCTTAAACCCTAGGGGAATGATTTATAATGTTTCCTTTCATAAAATAATAATAATGTCTCTAAAAGGAACCAGAGAAATACAAAAGCCTTAAGGATATGAGTAGATTTAGTTCTTGCTGGTAAATCTAGCCCCAATTTAAGAATGATTTGTTCTTATGACATGGCTTCCTCAATACCACCCTCATGAAGAGATCACTGAAGGCATGGGTTCTATAGCAAAGTGTGAGGAAAAAAACAAAACAGCTGGTGCCTGGGTACAGAAAGAATCATGTCTGGAATCTTAAACACTTGTCAACTCGGTCAGCGTGGAAAAAGAACACTAGTAGGTGTGATCCAAAGATTGTAAATAATAAAATGCAAACTCAAGCTTAATTGACAGAATCAGAGTTTAAATTATGTGCACCTGGGTTTCAGAAGGCCACCACTGACAGTGGAAGCTCAAAATCCATTGGTAAGGTCCCACAGGGATGAAGCCTTTGGTGACTCCCACTGACCATAGTTCAGTGATATAAATAGCGTTGCTTTCAGACAGAGGGCTTTCTAAAGTCAACTGTAGCAGATGTAGTCAGACTAAAATATAATATACCAGTTGGTCCCTTTTTGACCCATTTTCAAGTTTCTATTTTTAATATATTCTCCTTGCTTTTCTATTAAGATTTTTCTCTGTTTTGTCTATTCATTGCTCTTGGGGTGTTTTGTTTGCTCAGTGTTTTGTATCATTTTCTGTCGATGAAGTCCAGAAGAGGTAAAACTATAGAGACAGAAACTGAGTTAATAGTTACTAAAGGGCATGAGAGGGGGTGTTGGGGGAAATGGGGAGTTAACGATACTGAATACAAGAAGAAAATGTCCTGAAATGGATGGTGGTAATGACTACACAATTCTTCTTTATATGATGGGATGATTAAATTGTGATGATATGTAAAGTATATGCCAATAAAATTATTTTTACAACAAAAATTATTTTTATAATATAAAAGAATTATCCAAAATATTATCATTTCAACAATTAATCACATAAAGATCATTGAGATATTTATCTTTTTAGATTAAATCTTTGAATTCTACTACTTCAGTTGAAACTACGCATATTTCAAATGCTCAATAGCCACCAGCACACCTGTTACCAGACAACTTCATATATAACTCATGTCAGAAGGGTACAGATATAGATCGGAGGTTCCATAATTTCAGCTACATTGTCAATCCATCTCACCTATGGTCTCCCAAAGTTGCTTGTCCTCTACTCAATCACACATGACCTCTTCCTACAGCAATCGATGCCTCCTGCTGGCCTCTTCAAAGAAAGTGAGTTGGCCAATGATCTGTTGTGATCCATAAGAGTTTTATTAGCTTCTTTTAAAAATTAGATCTCTCAGACATTCTTCCAATCTTAGCCGAAAATGTCATTGAAACCTTTCTACTGGCGATCCTTCTGGAATTTGAAGTGCTGATGGAAAGGCTTCCAGTACCATAGCAACATTCACTGTGCTCCACAGCTGAGCTGCTGAATCATTTGTAAAAAAAAGTCTTGTGTGTTAGGCAGGGTTCTCTAGAGAAACAAAAATGAGACACTTCTGACTCTCTCTAAATAAAATGTTAGGTTTATACAGCGAGAAGGAATATCACAGTTAATTAGTCCACATAGCACTTCAGAGTCTCCGTTCAACTCACTTTTGTGGAACAGTTAATATACTGGGAGTTCTACAACTCACATGGGCTGCCTGGTCCAAGGTCAATAAAGCACACAGCAGAATATTCCCTCAGGCAAGACAGGCAAAGTCTTCCCCCTGGCAGCAGGCAGCAGGATGGGTCAGCAACAGTCAGTAGCATGGGAGGTTAGCAAAGCAGGCCCTGATGGGACTTCGAACTCAGCAATGGATGGCAACAGAATAGACCAACCTCAAGCTCAAGCGATGTACACACCAGTGGAGCACACAGGTAGTGTAGCTCACAGGTTGAGGCAGAGAACTAGCTAAAGCAGTAGCACACTGCTCTGATCACCAGGGAACAAGAGAGAGATGGGATCTCCACTATCTTCATTTATCTTGGTCACCCTCCAATCCAGCTTTGACCTGAACAATCGTTCCCCACATGCTCCCATTGGCCTACTTGGCACAATAATCCTCACTATCACGGCATGGGAGCAGCATTTGACCTGATCCGACTTTACAGGGGGAAAAGAGAATCGCCATCACCCCAAGGCTGATTTCTATGGAAAAAAGTAAAACCTGCCATCAAGTTGATTCCAACTTATAGTGATCCTATGCCAAGGCTTTGTAAATCTTTGGGGGAACCAAAAACATCATCTTTTTCCTAGGCAGCAGCTGGTGAGTTTGCACCACTTACCCAATAGTATGTCTAGAGTGCCTATAAAGTAAATGTCAAACATGCCTCCATTTTCCTCCTTTCCCAATTCTGACACCAACCACGCTCCCAAAGCACTCTACTTCTCAGCTACGTTTGATAAGTCATAGTGATCACCACACGGAACCCACAGACCAGGCTCACAATGCTGGAGCTTATTAAGAAAGTTAACAAGGTACAATCCAAGATGAGAAATGCTCAGGCCCTGGTCCCAAAGCAATCCTTTCTCTAGTCCTCAGCCTCTCGACCCAAGTCCCTTGATCTCTGCCCTGATCTGGCAATGTGATGTTCTTTCATGTTCCCAATAATTCCTCAGAAGGCATTCCTCTCTGCCATAAGTCTCAGACCGAAGGCCAGTAAGCCCACCACTCACATGCTCTGGCTGTGCTATCACTGCTTCTCCTCTACCAGTCTTCTGCTGCTTTTCTGATAACACGGTCTTTGAATCAATACACAGGGACTTTAGGTCTAAAGTACATGCTCCACTGCAAGCGCCTATTTCTTGATGGTCATGAAATTCCCCCACCTGCTTCTGAGATGGTTCATTTATACCCAGCAGGACCACAAACTGTCCAGTTCTCATTGCAATTTAGTCTAATTATTTAATATGGCTCTTCTAACTATGGATTTTGAAAATGCTACCAAATGAGGTTATTCTCTCTGATGAATCTGGGTAAAACAATGGAAAGAAGATGGCGATAGATTATATGACTCAGTTGTGAGTGCAAGGTTAATTGTGATTGTAAAAACTGAACTCTAGCTAGTGGGTTTTTTAGTTTGCCATTCTACTTGGTTTGAAATGAGCTAACTCAGAAGGAGGAGTGATCTCACTACCATCAAGAAAGAATATCTAGGAGGGGAGCATTTTTTGAAGTGGTTAATCAGTAAATCTTACATTATATGAATTTGAAAAAAATCATTTTATTGGGGTTGATTATAAATATTATAACAATCCACATTTCAATTAGATCAAGAATAATTGTATAAATGCTGCCACCATCTTTATCAAAACATTTTCTTTCTTCTGGAACTCCTTGATATTAGCTCCCCTTTAGCCTTTCTTTCCTCTTCCTGCCTCCAGGAACACTTATTATTATATCTTATTATTATTGTTATGATATATTTTTCCCTGTCTTATCCAATCTAATGTATCCATTCACCTACAGTTCTGTTATTTGTTCCCCTCCAGTGGGGTTAGACAGTCATTATGGCTATCTGTACCTTCCCACCCCCTTCTCAAACCCTCACAGAATCCTTACTCCCATTACTTTTTCTGAAGGGTTTATCTATTTTGGAGATCATGCATTGAGTGGACTTAATTACACAAATTAATGCACGCAGGTCTGTGTTAGTCTGGATACTAGAGAAACAAATCCACAGAAACTCGTGGATAAGAGAGTTTTATATAAAGAGTAAGTGCAAATCAAGCAAACATTCCAACCCAGTGCTGCCCAGCCACAGGTCCAACATTAGCCCATATGTCCAACACCAATCCACAAAGCCCTCCTCCATCTCACAAAACAGACACAATGATGCCAACTGAGGGAGGAAAGCCGAGTCGGTGAATGTGCAAGCATCTCAATGCTGGCAAGGGTCTCTGCGTGGCTGCTCCAGCACCCAGGGTTCCATTGGGGTAGGTCCATGTGGCTTCTCTTCAGGGATGCCTTGCAGGAAGTGAGCCTTGACAGCTAAAGCAGGGAACCGGCTAAGAAAGCTGTACTCTAGTCCAACCATCAGAAAGCAAGAGACCCGAGAACTAGAAAGGTGAGGTTCACTGAGCCATTTATCCCTCTACCCTTCAATTAACCCCACATGTATTTATCGGCCAGGCTGGCACAATGAACTAACTACCTCAAGGTATAACAATATTAATGAGATAAAACTAAGACCATAATAATAATGAGAGGAAGTATTAAAGAACTAGAGGATAGGATATCTATGTGTTTCATCAGTTCTATACTGAACTTGGATATATAATCCCTTCCATGTGGCCCTTCTGTGAGGGACTGTCCAACTGTCTTGCAGGTGCATTTGGGGGTCTCCACTTTGCTATGCTCCTTCATGTCAATTTGATTGCTTACTTTTGAATTCCTGATACCTATTAGCATCGACACCTCATGATCACACAGGTTGGTATACTTCTTTCATGTGAGCTTTGTGGCTTCCCTGCTATATGGCTGCTTGTTTAACTTCAAGCCTTTAAGACCCCAGATGCTATACTGATCAATAGCAGGGTTCAGCTTTCTTCACCACATGTGCTTCTGCATTCATTTCATCTTCGGTGATCATGTCAGGAAGGTAAGTATCATACATTGCCACCTTATTAGAACAAGCCGTTTTCATTTTGTTTTTTATCATTTTATTAGGGGCTCGTACAACTCTCATGACATCCATACATCAATTGAATCAGGCATGTTTGTATACATGTTGTCTTCATTCTTTTCTAGACATTTACTTTCTATTGAGCCCTTGGTATCAGCTTCTCTTTTTTCCGCCTCCATCCCCCCCACCTTCATAACCCCTTGATACATAGACTGTACATTGTTATTATTTTCATGTCTCATACTGACCACTGTCTCCCTTCCCTCCTGTTTTCTGTTGTTCATCCCCCTGTGGAGGGGTGTATGGTTATGTGTCAATCGTTGTGATCGGTTCCCACTTTCTCCCTTCCTGTCCCCCTCTTCTCCCTACCCTTCTGGTATCACTATTCCCACTCCTGTTCCTGGACTCTGTGTGTTGTGAGCTCCCATCTCTTATATATACCTGTGTACATGTTCTGGTCTAGTCTGAATTGAGAAGCAGCACCGAGGTCATGGTAGTGGGTGAGGAAGCATCAAGGAACCAGAGGAATATAGTGTGTGTTATCGATGCTTGACTGCACCCTGGTGATTCATCCCCTCCATCTGGGCCCTCTGTGTGGAGATTGTTCCACTGTCTACAGATGGGCTTTGGATCTCTGCTCCAGCCCCGCTCATTCTCAACAATATGTTTTTGTTTGCTCTGTGTCTGCTGATGCCTATTACTCGGTCCCTATGACTCCTCATGATCGCACCAGCGGTGTGCATCTTCCATGTGGACGTGTTGCTTCCCAGCTGAATGGTGGGAGGCAGCACAGTCTGAAGCCCCCCAAACAGAACGAACCAAGAAGGGAGCACACCAGACCAGCAGCTGGAGCAAGGCAGAGCTACAAAGGGCCTGAGGAGCCCCCAAAGGGCGCTCTAGGCCAGGAGGGGTCGCTCCTGCACAGTCTTGAAGGCCAGTGAACAGACCCACGTTTTTATATATTTCTTCTCTCTTTTCGTTTTTTCTTTTTCATTGACTATTTTCATTTTTAAAAATCAGTTTGGGCTATGTCATAGTGGTTGTACCTCCCTATATAGGATAGGCACAGGAGGCATGCCTGAGGCGAGAGCAGCGGTGAGGGAGGTGGGGGAAGGGGCGGTGAGCCGGCTGTGTCATGGACAGGGGAACAACTGGGGTGTTGGGGGTCAATAACCAGGAGGAGATAGGGACCAAGGAGGGTAGGGGGGTATGGTGGTGTCAGAGCAACAGCAAAGTAGCTAAGAGGAGGTACCAAGAAATAAGGGGAAAGTGGCAGTGGGGCAGGAGGAAGGTAAAAGGAAACAGAGGAAGGTAAAAGGAAGCAAAGCAATGGATAGAGGTGAAAATATAGCAGTGTACATATGTAAATACATTAATCCATAGAGATAGAGGTACTGGTCCATGTACATATATTCATACGGCAATAGATTGAGGGAGGGATGGACTTTGGGCCTCTGCTCATACCTCCTTCAATACAAGAACACTTTGTTCTAACCAATCAGCAGTCTGAGATGTTCACTCTCCTAACACAATCACTGAAGACAAAACAGGTGCATAGCAAATGTGGTGAAGAGGGTGGATGGTGCCAGCTTTTAAAAGATATAGCATCTGGGGTCTTAAAGGCTTGAAGTTAAACAAGCCGTTCTTGTACTGACATAAGATTTAAATAGAGGCCCGAAGTCCATCTGCTTCCTTGTTGTATTTACAAATATATATTTACATAGACAAATACACCTGTCTTTATATACTTAAATATATACAAATTTATATTTTTACCCGTACATATAAGTTTTACTAACTTGTACTTTCCTTTTTCTTTCTACTGCCCACTATCATGTTTACCAAAGGTTCACCTCTCAGTAATTTCTCTTAAGTATATTTCATTTGATTCTCCACTACCAAGAATACCACACACTCCTTGCCATCTATTTTAGACCCATTGCTATTCTCCTGTCCCTGTCATTATTGACTCCTCACTCCTCAACACGTCCCCCACTGTCCTGACTCTAAACCATCAGTCTCATTGGGCTTGCTTATCTTGCCTATCTTGCATAAATAGACACTAAAAAAAAGAAGGGGGGAGGGGAAGCATACATGTAGATACAAATCAAACTGTTGTCCTGACAAGACTCTGAGATTCCTGTGCATTGAATGCCCTGATCCAGGACAAATATCAATGACACCAGAAGAGTGGCACAGAAGTGGCAACAGCAAAACCAAAGACAGAGCGGTGAGCTTCCTAGCAGCAGTTCTCAACTTTAGGTGTTAGACAACCCTTTCACAGGGGTCGCCTAAAACTATAAAACCCTAAAAACTTCAAAACTATCAGAAAACACATTTTTTCTGATGGTCTTAGGAACAGAGACACTGATCCTCTATCAGTCTCCAGGCAGGTCTGCCCACATGCAGATGCGCCCACCTACGAGTACCCGGCATGAAGACTGTTACCCATGCTACACCATGCTTCAAGACAAAATTTCATTTATTTGTCATTAGAAATAAATATTTCACAATATATAATGACATATTGTTTTGTGACTAATCACTATATTTTAATGATGTTCAATTTGCATCAATGAAAATACATCCTGCATATCAGATATTTACTTTACAATCCATAAAAGTAGCAAAATTACAGTTATGAAGTAGCAACAAAAATAATTTTATGGCTAGGGTCACCACAACATGAGGAAATGTGTTAAAGGGTGGCGGCATTAGGAAGGTTGAGAACCACTGCTCTATAGGAAGTAAAACTGTGTACATTCAGTAGGAGGCACGCTTGGAATGTGGAGTGCCTTCAGGCACTTAATTAGGAATCTACGTTTGCTGGTCCACAAAGCTAGAGCTGCACACCTCTTGGTTGAGGCTTAAGGAAGATTGGAGTGCCAATTTGGCATTTATTGGCAAATAATGAGGATGTTTCATAGCATTACCCAAGCAGGTCAAGGATAAGAAACCACTCGGCCATTGGGCTAAGTCCAGGACAGAAAGAGAATTGCCTTCAGGCGCAGCTGAGCAGAGCTGTCTTGAGTTGAAGAACTGTTCTGTGGGCAATTCTGATCCTGAACTGTACCTTGTTAGCTTCCTAATAAACTCCGTAATTGTGAAGGGGTCAGGGAGTTCTGTGTAGCCATTTCCATAAATCATCAAACCCAGCAGAGAAGTAGACAATAGAGTTGAAGGAGATCGCTGGTGTCAGAATTGGTGAGGAGCATTAGCGGGCAGAGGCCTGGCTGTCTCAGCTTCCAGGGAATGGGCCTTAAGCAGCTAATGGTGAGGATGGTCATTCTCCTTCCCACTTGTGAAATCAGAAGAAGGCAATCTAGCCACAGTTGTTTTTCTGTTTTTGTATTTTTTAAGTTAGCCCTATCAGTCCTCCATGTTTTTACAATCACAATTAATCTTGTAGAACAATAACTCACAACTGAATTATTTAATTCTATTCAAGGAACACTGGTGCTAGCAGGTTATGCATCAAGCTGCTAACAGAAAAGTCAGCAGTTCGAAACCATAAATTGTTCCATGAGCGAAAGATGAGGCTTTCTACTCCTGTAAAGATTTGTAGTCTCAGAAGTACACAGTGGCAGTTCGACTCTGTCCTCTGTGAACTGAAAGCAACTTGAAGGCACTGAGTTTGATTTGGAGTTTTACACCATCACGTCCCTCCTAGCTAGAAAAGAGAAAATATACCCAATCTGCATGGTTCCATCAATCAGATATGTGGATCATAACAGACTATGGATAACGTTGTGATAAATGGGAGTTTCAAAACATTTTCAATTAGAAATCAACTGTTCACCCAAAGACAGCAAGGCATTACTAAGAGAAAACAACAAAAGAAATTCCATAGTTAAGTAATGGAAAAGAATGTTACAAAGATGTCAGTGTTCCTCTATTTCAATCATGCAATTCCAATCAAAATCCTTGCTTGGCTATCTTATGAAAAAATATAATATGTCATTATATATATTATATATAAATGTAAATAAAAATACAAAAGGTCTAGAAATAATATGGCATTCTGGTATTGAGGCAGTGTGATTGGGAAATAACACTGATGTTTCAGTTAGTCAAGTAACCGTAGTTCAAAAACAATCTTTTTTTTTAATTTTCAAGAAATAAAACTCCAGTTTAAGTTGAATTCTGACCCAAATATCCGTAGTAAATATGCTGGGGCGGCAGGGTGGGAGGGGTGGCTGTTACAGCTTGGCCTGCTAACCACAGGGCCAGCATTTCAAAACTCTCAGTGTTCGGCGGGAGAAAGATGCCGCTTCCTACACTAATAAAGATTCACAGTCCAAGAACCCCACAGGGGCAGTTCTACTTTGTCCCATAAGGTTCCTATGAGTTTTGGTATGCCTATGATTATAATGCTATTAATGAGTGTGGTTTTTATGTTAATTAGAGCAGATTAATGTATGTTATGTTTTGAGGATAAGTCAGCAGAGATGGGAGAAGATGGACGCCAACCACAAGGAGACATTCATGGAACAAGGAAACAGAAACTAAAGAGACTAAAAAACAGAAACTAAAGAACCAAAGTTCTTCCCTCAGAACTGAGAGAAAGAGTAAAACTACAGCATTCTTGAGGAAAAGGAACCGGCCTTCCCTGAGGGCTGGCATCCTTAATGTAGACGTCTATCCTCCTATGCAAAGGCATTCTAACAAACTGTGGATTATGACAAACTATGGATAACAATGAGAAGATTGGAATTCCGGGACATCTACTGTGCTCATGAAGAAACTGTATGTGGAATAGGAAGTAGTTTCTCTGACAGAACAAAGGAATAATGCATAGTTTAAAATTGGGAAATGTGTGCATCAGGATTATGTGCTTTCAGCATAGCTCTTAAATATGTGTGCTGAGAAAATAATCTGAGAAGCTGGATTATATAAAAGACAACAGGGCATCAGGTTTGGAGGAAATTTTATTAGCAACTTTTGATATGCACATGACTCAATATTGCTTGCTGATATCAACGAGAACTTGAAGCATTTGCTGATAAAAATTAAACACTGAAACCTTCAGTATGGGTTAAAACTCAATATACAGAACACCCAAATCTTCACAACTGGATCAATAGACAGCATCATGATAAATGGAGACAAGATTGAAGTTGTCAAGAACTTCATTTTGCTTAGATCACAACTAATACTCATGGAATTAGTAGTCAATAACGTAAAGGACCCATTGCCTTGGACAAATCAACTACACAAGAACTCTTTAAAGTATTGAAGAGCAAGCATGACACTTTAAAGATAGGTGCACATGACCCAACAATAGTATTTTCAAGTTGAACAAGAAATAAAGAAGAATGAAAAATAATTGATGAATTTTAATTATAGTGTTATTGAAAAATATTGAAAGTACTATGGACTGTCAGAAGAACAAACAAATCTATCTTAGAAGAAGTACAACTTGCACACTCTTTCAGAATGAGGAGGCAAGATGGTGTCACAGTATGTGAAGAAATCGGTCCCTAGAAAAGAACATCACAAATAATACAGTAGAAGGTCAGCAAAAAAGAGGAAGACCTTCCACAAGATTAACGGGTGCAGTGGCTACAGCAATGGACCCCAACAGAACCATTGTGAGCATGGTACAGGGCCATCTGGTATACACAGGATCACTGTGTATTGGAATGGACTTGACAATACCTACCAACAGCCCTCTGACCTGCGCAAAAATGAATTCCCGCTTGCTAAAGTAATTCACTGCAAATGCACTGAAGGCATGAGCCAGAAACAAGGCTGCAGGCATTCAAGGAATAACGGTTGAAATGTTTTAATGGTGTGATGAAGCACCAGAAGTATTTACTCATCTATGCCGGGAAATCTGGAAGACAGCTAGCTACATGGAAGAGATATATGTTTGTACCCATTCCAGAGGAAGGTGACCAAACAGAATCCTCAAACTGTAGAACAGAATCATTGATAGCACATGCAAGTGATGTTTTCCTGATGATCATCCAGTAACAGTGGCAGCAATACATTGACAGGAAGCTACCAGAGGTTCAAGTCACAGTCAGATGACATGGAACAAGGGACGATACTGCTGATGTCAGATAGATCTTAACTAAAAGCAGACAATACCAGAAAGATGTTTACTGTGCTTTATTTATTATGCAAATGAATTTGAGTATGTGGATCATAACAAACTGTGGATAATCTTAAGAAGAATGGAAATTCCAGGATACTCTATTGAGTTCATGTGTATTGTACACGGAATCAGGAGTCAGTTAGTTGAACAGAACAAGGCACTGTGGCATCATTTAATATCACAAAAGTTGTGCATCAGAGTTGTATCCTCTCACCACACGTATTCAATCTCCATGCTTAGCAAATCATTCGAGACTGGTTTATATGAAGAAGACTAGGGCATCAGAATTGGAGAAAGCTTATTAGCATCCTGTGATATGTAGATGACACAACCTTACTTACTGAAAGCGAGGAGGACCTGAACACTTACTGATGAAAATCAAGATTTGCAGTCTTCTTCATAAATTGCAACTCAATGTTAAGAAAACTAAAATGCTCACAACTGGGACAGTGGGTGACATGGAGATACAGAGATAAAGGGGAATAACTGATAAGTGGAGAACAGGTTAAAGTTGTCAAGGATTTGGTCTTGCTTGCATCCACAATCAATGCTCATGGAAGTAATACTCAAGAGACCAAAGGTCCCTTGCATTGGGTAAATCTGCTGCACAAGACCTTTGGAGTACTGCAAGCAAGGATGTTATTTTGAGGACAGAGTAGCTTCCATTGTTTCTTATGCATGTGGAAGCTGGATATTGAAAAGGGAAACCAGAAGAAGAATTGATGCATTTGAATTGTAGTACTGAGGAGAATATTCAAAGTGCCATGTACTACTAAAAGAGCAAACTGATCTGTCTTGGAAAAAGTAGGGTCAGAGTGCTCCTTAGAGTCAAAGATGGCAAGACTTCCTCTTACTTACTTTCAACATGTTGTTTGGAGAGACCAATCCCTAGAGAAGGACATCATGTTAAGGAAAAGTAGAAGGACAGCAACATGGAAAGAACCGCCCTGGCTGCAACAGTGGGCTAAAGCACTAGGTCACCGTGGGTCAGAACCTACTCAATAGCAACCAACTACAACAACAAGAACATACAAATCATTTCAATGTTGAGAGAACAAAATCAAAGATAAAAGCACCTTTTACGTGGTCACTATGAATCAGTGCAAGGACCCCTGGGTTATGTCACAGGTTAAATGTTGGGTTGCTGACTGAAGGTTAATGGTTAAAACCCTTAAGATACACAATCTCAGAACCCCCCCCAGAGAAATTTTACTCAATATCATTTCTGAATTAGAATCAACTCAGTGGCAGTGTGTTTATTTTGTGTTATGTTTTCTTTATTTATGAATAAATTCTACACTAAGATCAACAAGGATAAATTATGAAGAAAACTTATGAAATGGTGATATTGTTCTTCTTTTAATGGAGTGATGATTATGTGATATGTTTACTTTAAAAGATATATCAAACATAATGTGTCTGTGCTAATACATGAAAAGGCTTCCAAATGTTTATGGAAATTTGGAATTAAAAGTTAATGAAATTTGTCCATAAATATTTTGAAGCATATATATATATATATATAGGTATATATATATATACACAGATATATAGATATGTGACATATAAAAGAGAAAGGTGAAACTTTCTACTCCTGGAAACATTTACAGTTGCAGCAACCCACAATGGTAGTTCTACTGTGGTCTATAGGGTTGCTATGAGTCACAATTGAAAACTAGAGGATACTTAGGTGTTTCTTCCATGCTATACGACTCCCTAGATTATCATCCCTTCCATGTGGTCCTTCTGTGAGGGATTGTCCAATTATATTACAGGTGGGTTTGGGGTCTCTACTTTGTCTATGCTCCTTCACATCAATTTGCTTGCTTGCTTTTGAACTTCTGATACCTATTCCCATCAGCATCTCATGTTCACATAGGTTGGTATATTTCTTCCATGTGGGCTTTTTGCTTCCCTGCTATATGGGCTGCTTGTTTAACTTCAAGCCTTTAAGACCCCAGACGTTTTATATTTTAATAACCCGACATAATCAACTTTCTTCACCACATTTGCTTATGTACCCATTTTGTCTTCAGAGATCATGTCAGGAAGGTGAGCATCATGCAGTGCCACAATATTAGAACAAACCATTCTTATACTGAGAGAAGATTTAAGTAGAGGCCCCAAAAGATGCAGGTAACACCATTACTGAGAGACATATTTTCCATGCCTCTCATATGCTTTTTGAGGCCCACAGAGAGGTGGGGAGAGGAAAAATACAGAAATGAGGGATGAGGGCACTAATCCACCCAGAGAAAGGGTATTGTTTATGTCTGGAAAGAGACAGGCCCTCATTCCAGTGCACCAATCCTTGAGGATGATGTTTCTGCTCTGAGCAGCTCCTTCACAGAGAGGACGGCAGGGCTGGCCTCCTCTCAGTCCATGATGTCCCCCTTCTACATGACAATGCTACAGAGGACAGTACTGAAGCTACAGTTCAAAGACAGTGGCCAGTTTGACCCGCCCATGTGGGGGCAAACCAAGAGATGAGTGCAACAGACCAGCAAACAGAGCAAAACCACAAAGTCCCTGACGAATCCCTATTGTAGACTTCTGACTCCGCAAGGCAGCACTTTGCACCTCATCCGAACTGGTTAGCAGTACTCACAAGGTGGCTACTGTGAACAGTCTAAAGGTATAACAAAGTTGGGGGTGGGGGCACCAGACTGCTCCATCCCTGACTGCAGGAAGAGCAGAGGGGGCGCACCTCTTGGTCATAAATGCTTAGGACTAAAAGGGTCTAAGTTGTGTAATCAGTCCCAGGATATGAAAAAAAAGAGGATTGGACTGAAGAATTATAACAGATCCTGCTCAATATTTAACAGGAAGATATCTATCTACTGTGGGTTAGGATAACAGACTTGGAACTATTTTATGGTCTGTTTTTCTTTTATATATAGATATGGGCAGGAGAAGGGATCTTGATGCCAATGGACACCACAGTCTTTTATGTAAGTTGTTCCTGGGAAATTAGTTACCTTTAAGCAAATGGCTTTTATAACCACTTCTGGAAAATATGTAGTATGGTCATCGGTGACTATTGCATATAAAATTTTTAACCAGTACACAACTTCAGCAATGAAATTTGTAATTGGTATGATTTGTCAACCTTATATAGATAAATATGTACAAGCCCATGCTTTAGGAAGGTCCTAATTCCTACCACCCTACTTTACAAAGAATGGAACAGAATGTTGTGATGTGATTCTACCCCATGTATGTTTGATCTCCAACTTTCTTCTCAGACTAATTGGTTTCACTTTTGGGACTGATGTATCTTTTAAATAATTTAATAAATCCGGTAATTTTACCTGATCAAGGCTTGGGACTTTTCTCTGCAATAGGACATGTATAAGATATGACATATTTGATAACATAAAATTTGTATCTTTTGTATATCATACTTCAAATGTTTACATTGAAAAAAGTATTATGAGAAAGCAAATGAAATGATTATTGGTGAACAGTTTGTCATTTAGTTGGTCTGTATCACTCTGGTCATTGTTCAGAAGATATGTACTCAACAAGATGGCCCCATTGACCTATTTTTTGTCAGGTATTTTTATCAATGGTATCTCTCAGGTACATTCAGCATGAGCACACTCAATGCATCTCTTTTGTAAAAGCAAAGAACATATCTGGTGTTTTTCCAACGTTGAAGATGAATTCACACTTACTTATCTACACTTTCTGACCTGCCATTCCACCACCCATCCAGCCATCATCATGGCCACTTATTTCATGCTTCTTCGTCATTATATGGGGCTGTAGTCTTTGTACCTGAAACAAAGGTGATTGGTGCCATGATGTTTGGGGTCCAGCTTTCCTGGGTCCCAGTCCTGTTTTTCAATGCTTTGGGAGAGTAACTTGAACTTGAGACAAAGCCATGGAAATCATAATCACATGGAGGGTGAGTAGGCCTGCTTCTAAAGAAGCTAACACCCACACTGTAAGTACAGGAAGAGAAGAGGGCTGTGTTAGACTGAGTTGACTAGAGAAACAAATCCAGGACCCTCATATATATGTAAGAGAGATGTTTATATCAAAGAGTAATTGCATTTTAAGAAAACAGCCCAGTCCAGATCAAGTCCTAAGTCCGATATTAGCCCATACATCTGATACCAGTCTGTAAATTCCTCTTTAGACTCATGAAACACATGCAGTGATGGTGAGTTCTGGAAGATCACAGGCCAATGGATGGAAAGTCTTGTAGATCAGTGACAATGGAAGCATCTCAGTGCTGGCATGGGCCTCTACTTGGCTCCTCCAGCTCCAAGGCTCTGGTTGCCATCAGGAAAGCTCCATGTAGCTTGTCGCCGGGAATGTCTCATAGGGAGACAAGCAAGAAGTGAGTTATTCATCTCCTTCGCACCTCCAAATGAGGTCATCAAGCTGCGACCTGATTGACAAGCTAGACTGCACCCCTTTGCAAGTTGACAGAGGATAAAGTAACTGCCACAGAGCTAAAGGTTAGAAAGCCTTAGAGCAATAAATTCTAGCAAAGAGATACAGCTAGAGGTATTAGAAAAAATATTAAAAAGTAACCAGCCATAAGAGAGGTGAAAGGACAACATAAAATTAGGAATAGTCAAGCTACTAAGTACACACATTTCCATGCAGAAAGATTCTGATTCTATGACGATGAGCCCAAAGGAGCATAAAACAGTGAGACAAGCAGGACCTAGATCCACAGATTAGCCATCAGTGACACGTGCCAAGGGAGGAGAGGCAAAAACTCGGCCCTTGTTCCATGGACCAGTTTGATAGCAATGACAGTTCTCTCCTGCCCATGAGGCAACTGTCAGTGAACTAATATTTCCAGTGGATCTCCCTTTCCCATCCCTGAAGCAGAGATATTTTATTCAAATATATGCAGCTGTCTGTTGCACCTGTGGAGTGGCTGCAGAGACAGGTGAGTGGCCAATGGTCCGTAATAACTAAAAATCTGATCACAAGTGCAAATGGTTATTTGTTATATAAATGTTGGTTATTCCAATTGGACAAACAGACACAATGGGATCCTCTTAAACGGAGGTGGTGAAAGCAGATTCCCCTCTCTTAGCATTTAGGAAAGCTGGGTTTTTATTTGGAGTGGAGTCCCTTTCGAACCTTGAAAATGTCATCATTGTGTACCCCAGAGAGAAAAAAAGGAAGATAGTGTTGGCAGATCAGTCTCTCCATTTCTTTCTCAACTCTCTGAATTTACTCTTCAGAACCTCTGTTCAGCAAATTATTCTCCTTCTCAGATGACCACAGACACTGCTCCAATAGTCATTGTTATGGTCCTGGGGTTCTCTAAAGTCAGTTCTAATTCAGGTTGTTGGGCCAACTCATAGCGACTCTGCTTACATGTGACCAAAAAAACCTGCCCGATCCTGCACAATCCTCTTCTGCTTGAGCCCCGTGATACAACCAGTGTCAATCCAGCTTGTTAAGAGCCTTCCTCTTTTCCACAGCCTCTCCACGTTACCAAGCGGAGACCAGTCTCTACTGACAACATCCCCAAAGGATGTGAGACAAAGTGCTGCCATCTTTGCCTCTAAGGAGTTCTCCGGCTGTACTTCTTCCAAGACAGATTTGATTGTTCATTTGGCAGTTCCTGGTTCTTTCGATATTCTTTCCCAGCCCCTTAGTGCAAATGCATAAATTCTTCTTCACCCTTCCTTATTCAATGTGTCATTTTCACATACATAGAAGGCTTGGCTCAGCAGCACCTTGGTCCTCATAATAACATTCTTGTTTTCAGCATTTTAAAGAAGTCTCGTCTAACATATTTACCGGATTCAATGCATCCATTGGTTTTGATGACAGGGAATTGGAAGTGGTTGGTTGAGCGCGTTATCAGGGGAGGTTACTCCCTGCCAGGGCAATAATGCAGCTCAAGCAGAGTGTCGGCAAAAAGGCAAAAGAAAAGTCCTCAGTGAGATGGGCTGACACAGTGGTTGTAACAATGGGCTCAAACATAACAATGTGAGATGGTGCTGGACCAAGCAGTGCTTCCTTCTGTTGTGCATATGAGTGGAACAAATTTTACAGCACTTAAACACAAGTACATCAACAACAAACATCTTTCTGGTACTCCCTGCTTTCAGCCAATGTAAACAATGATATCTCTTATTTCTGTTTTCTTCTGAATTCGGCTGGGATTTCTGGCAGTTCCCTGAAAATGTACTGCTGCAACTGGTTTTTAATTATCTTCAGCAAACGTTTACGTGTGTGATGTTGCTTTAGAGCCCTCAGTTTTATTGCATTCGTTCATTAAAATGGACAGAAAAATGCATCTCTCCGATCAATTGGCTGTTCCCCCAATGTATTAGCATTAGTTTCTCATTATTACCAATAAGAACTATGAACTCTCAGTTCCTCCATTTTTTCCTAATGTTATTCACCTGTTTGCCTTCTTTTAGATAAACCAATTATCCATGTCAATACGGTCCTACTCCTTAGCCTCATCTTCTACCCACACAGCATCCCATTCCATTCCATTCAAGCACCCCAGGTACATGAAACCATCACCACCCTCTCCGACACAGACCTCCTTCTGGGACCTTGTAGCACAAGTCTGCTGCATATAATTTGCACTTCGTTATACTCATACCACATGTATTGAATGTTTTAAAATATAGCCACTGGGAGACTCTGGGGTTATCTCCAAGGAAACCAGCAAGCTGTCTCCTAAGAAGCCTCCGAAGGTGACATTCATTAGCTTAATGAGCACGTCATGGTTAAGATTTTGTCTTCTGGGTTTTCAGGATTGGAAACCAAATGGGTTGTCGCACCAGGAATAGATTGTTTTCTCAGGAAGTCCTCATATGATGCAGGTGTGAAAGACCCACTCACTAGGGGCCCCTACACAAGAAGGGTTAGAAAGTCGAATGGCAGTCCCAGTGACCCGGATTCAGACCACTTCCTTGTCTAGCTCTGTGAAGTTGGGCCAAGTGCTGAGCTTCTCTCATTTGTGAAGTGGAGACACAAATGGAGCATTCTAAAAGATTGTTTTGACAAATAAGCAAGATAATACACATTAAGTGCTTAGGGCAAAGTCTGCATATAGTAAGCACTCAATAAAAGCTAGCTATCATTTTTTATTAAACTAAAAGAAAATTTATTGATTTAGAATGAGAAAAATAAGTACCACAAGGATGTATTATTCAAAAACACTAGCCAGCTTAGTCCCTGAGTGGTAAACACAGACCAAAACCACAGAGATCTTGTTACAAGGTTTAAATGAGGGGTCCTCAAACTTTTTAAACAGGGGGCCAGTTCACTGTCACTCAGACCCGTTGGAGGGCTGGACTATAGTTTTAAAAAAAACTATGAACAAATTCCTATGCACACAGCACATACCTTATTTTGAAGTAAAAAACAAAATGGAGCAAAAACACCCAGCTGGCCGGATAAATTCCTCAGTGGGCCGCATGTGGCCTGCGGGCCATAGTTTGAAGACACCTGGTTTAAATAATTAGAAGCATTACAGCATGGCATTTTAAAACTTTGGCTTTAAATCATACCACGAGCATCTTGGCAACTTATTTATCTTCTTTAGGCTTTCATTAAATGTTTCAGGATAGCATAAATGGTTAAGAACTCAACTAATAGTCAAAAGACTGGTGGTTTGACCCACCCAGGCATGTCTTGGAAAGCAGGTCTGTTGATATGCTTCTGAATGGCACACACCTGCAGCAACCAGGAAATACCTGCGCAGCGTGGGAAACGGAGACATGGCAGAGTTCGATGTGGTTGAAGGAGAGAAGGGTGCAGTGCAGAAGCAGCCAATATGACCGCCCGGATGGAGTTCCCATAGAAGGGCGGGGCACCTGGCCTCCCTGTAATGCTGGTGAGGTTGGAGAGGTGAAGGACGGGGTCTCTGAGGGAGCACAACTTCGGGGCCCCGTTCATCTAAATCCCATTTACCACCCAAGATACCGTAGGGCCCCTCCTCACCCTGGGACTCCTCCAGCTGTTGGAGAGGCCGAAGAGAAAGAGAATCAACAAGCAGCCATCCGCTCGCTGTGGTAACCGGGCCCGTCCTCCCAAAGCTCCTTCACAAGATGGCAACGAGGCTCCGGCAGGTGAATTCCCAGCTGAGAACCCTGCTCCCGCCACGGAGCAGAGCAGTGCTGAGTAACCGCACCTGGCGCCCCAGGCCCTCTGCCTAATGAAATAATGACCGTCAGGGAATATAACCGAGAGCAAAACACAAATCCACGACCTTAGCAACACCCAAGTAATAAAGTGGAAGAAGAACTAAGATTTACACTTTAGAATGTTTTTATTTAGAATGTATATATTTTTCCTGGTTTTTACTGTTTGGATAATATGAATTGAAAGAAGAAATGTTAATATCACATCTGAAAGATATAGAAAATGCTTTCCCCCCCCCCTTATTTGTTCATTTTGGATGCTGGTGCTAAACTTTCATTTAAGAAGAAATTTTATACCCTTATTTATTTCTAGGATGAATAGTTAACATTGACTTAAAGTGTAGATTTAGTCATGTAAACCACTGCACTTCTTTCAAGAGACAGATTCTGTAGAACCAAAAAGCAGAATTTAATCCCCATGGAAGAGAAATTAATGTCTAGTAGTATAGAGTAAAAGTGAGCAAGGAAGCATAAAATGAAACAAGAATTTGTTCTTTAAATCTTACTTTATCCTCTTGCCATCCATTCTGGTTGCCACCGCTCTAATGGAAGAATGAACACTGAACCCCAGGACAGACAAGAGTCTCGTTTCTATTTTATGTTTATCTGTCTGTGGGTCCATTAGCGCATCAGAACTGGGTTTTCATTCATGCCTGGGAAAATATTACATCTACCGGTCATTTGAAAAATATGACCATTGAACTTCAAAAAACCAAAAGTCAATTATTCCAAAATAAATCTTTCTACCAAAGGAATTTTTTTTGGAATATTTGCCTCAAATGCTGTAAAATCCAAAAGACTATCCTCATGGAGTCAATGAAATGAGCCAACATCAATAATTCTCACAGTTGCTAGGGATATTCAGAGGTAGAGCTGCAGATCCTTAAGTTGGCTGATAATGAACCCCCAGCTATATGCCGTCCCTGAGTTACAAATGTCCAATTTACAGACAATTCCTACTTGCCCTAGAACCCATTTCTGTAATGCTCAATCAACACAGCAAAGACAGACCCAACATTGTGCAATTTGGCAGATTCAGCATGGAGTTCAACACAGGGAATATTGCAAGTAAAACTCCTGGAATGAAGATTTGGAATAAAAGACAGTGCATCCTTTCAGGAACCTGACACATGAGATTGGATTATTGACAGGATTGTAGGAGAGTGGACAGAGCCCTGATGATGTAGTGGGTTGTAAATGTATTAGGCTGCTGACTTCAATGTCAGGAGTTCAAGCCCGCCAGCTACTCCAAAGAAGAAAGATGAGGCTTTCTGCTCCCATGAAGATTGAAAATCTCAGAAACACAAAAAGGCGGTTCTGTCCTGTCCTGTAGATTCAGTATGAGTTGGAATCAACATGAGGGAAATAGGGTTTTGGTAGGAGAGCAAGACATGTACAAAGTAGCACAGTCAGCCATCATGTTTAAACAGGACATTTCCACATTTGAGTAAATGTGAACCATCCTTGAGTCAGACTGTACTCAGACCAAGTCCCTACGAGTTGGAATTCCCTCCCTGGCAGTGAGTGTGGTTTGGAGTGAGTGTTTGAAAATCCCATGTTGATAAATTTGGTTGCTGAGCAATGCACTGTACTTTTTCCGGAAGTGGTAGCTTACATTTCTTGTAAGAATTAGATCTGATCGAGCTTCTGTTCACCATTAACTTAAACATTTCAGGTTTGTTCTAGTGCTGCTCCATACACCATGACCGAACCTGGTAGCGCCTGTTAGAAAACTCTGACAAGAACACTGTTAGGAAGCTCAGGCATGACCCCATCATGACCCGGGGGTTACCAGTACTTAGCATCAGGGTATGATGACTATCGAGATGCAACACGCTTTAATATCTCACGTACTCAGGGGTTTGCAGCTTAATGTTAATCAGTGTCAGACCTGTTTGTGCACAAGCGCTACCTTGTAAAGAGGGAAAACACACACTGAATCAAAAATCAGTGGACAGCAGTCAATTTAAATTTACTTAGGTCAGTCCTTGAGCTGTGGCTATGGATCGAACTGATTGAAGAGGACCACTCCATATTACAGAGCCACTTCCCTGACGAGAGCGCCTCCATTTTATCTCGAAGAGGAATGACACTGAGGTACTAAGCGTGAACATCTGGACAGGATGAAAAATGAATACATCCATTTATTTGGGGGGGGAAATCGTACTTGGAAAAACATGTTCAGAGAAAATTTAATAATCTAGTCAAAATGGAAAAGAATTAAAACTCTTCACAATACTGACTAGACAAAAGAAAATTAGAGGAATGTAGAAAGTCCGTTTGTTTCCTTAATGGAAGCAGATAACATGTTTTCTACAACCCATAAGGGACATCTGACAATGGCATGTATTCTGAAGCACAAAGTAGTTCTCTGAGCAGGAAAACAACAGAGAAACTATTTAAAGGTCTGGAGTTTATCAAACACAAGGAAAAATGCAAGTTACATGTGTAGTATTTCTGCGTTCTTCACAGAGCTAGGTTTGATTTGGATGGGAGCAGCAGCAACCTCTTCAGCTGCAGACTGCTACACACTGGCTAGCCCTGCCCTGTCAGGAGCCTTGAGAATAGAGTCACAGCATCAGAGACACACTGGACCAGAGCATGTGCATGGGTGCAGATAAGAGCCAGAAACACATGGAATCCAGGACAGATAAGCCCCTCAGGACAAATAATGAGAGTAGCAATACCAGGAGGGGAAGGGAAAGGTGGGGGAAGAAAGGGGGAATTGATCACAGTGATCTACATTAACCCCTTCCCTGGGGAATAGACAACTGAAAAGTGGGTGAAGGGAGATGTCGGACAGTGTAAGATATGAAAAAATAATGATTTATAAATTATCATGGGTTTATAAAGGAGGGAGGATCGGGGAGGGAGGGGGGAAATGGGAAGCTGATACCAAGGGCTCAAGTAGAAAGGAAATGTTTTGAAAATGATGATGGCAACAAATGTACACATGTGCTTGACACAATGGAAGGATGTCTGGACCGTGATAAGTACAAGCTCCCCATCAAATGACTGAAAAAGAGAAGAAAAGTCACCCACTGGAGGGTCTCCCAGGAGAAGGCCTGAGTGCTGCACGACAGGAGAAAGGATGATCTTGTCTTTCTAAATGCCTGCGCCAGTGGAACTCTTCGGAGGCCACTTCTTGAGAAAACGATTCGAACACAAGCTAGTAGCACCTCGAGAGGAGGAAGGGGGTCCCATGTGTTTAGCTACTGAAGTAAGAGGAGATGTATTATAATGGGTCGTGAAAGCTGAGTTCATACGTGGGAAGGAGGGAAACAGGTGTTTATCTGAGACATTCTCGTTTCCAGCAGGAGGGAAAGTGAGACTCCTCCTAATTATAGCAGGATGAAATTTAAGAGCCTCCATAAGAGGCTCTCCAATACAGGAATAATTAGGCACCCAGTCCAGTAAATGTTGGATAGCTAACCACAAGGTCAGCAGTTCAAATCCACCAGTTGATCCTGAGTAGAAAGACAAAGCTGCCCTATCTAGGGTGGCTATAAGTGGCTTTGGGGTAAGAATATAGGGAAGAGGACAAGTTGACCCCACCTAAGGACAACTGGACAAACAGTTATACGCAAAACTAGTCGCTATCGAGTCAATTATGAGCCATGTGGATGGGATGTATGCCCAATAGAATTATAGAACTATCAGTGGATGAGTTTTTAGTAATCAATCATCACACCTTTCATCTGAGGTGACTCTGCTGCACATGCAGGGAGCAAGCTTTCCATTAGCAGCAAACCTGTTATGTGTTTGTACCACCTAGAAATGCCAGCTATACAGTGGTGCTCATTAAAATAACTCAGTTAAATAATCTTCTCATCTTGCTGAATCAAAGCCTATGTGGACTTTTCATGTTCAACATTTTTCTTACCTTAATTGTACTGTGTATTTGACACCTGTCATCTTGGGTGGAAGATGGCAAACCTGACCAGTAATAATAAAAATAATTTTTAAAAATTCAAGTCCATCTGATCACTGTGTCTAGACTGGAGCCTAGGCTGCAGAAGACCACTCTGCTGTGACAGCTGATTTCTAGTAGTGCCAAACTGAAAATAAGCCACCTTTTCAACAAGAACATGAGAAAACAGAGTGCAGCACAGTGAAATAATACATGGCCATGAAAAAGAGTAAATTACTGAGAGTTCCAATTATATGCATGAATCTGAAAAGCATTATATTAAGAAAAATGATTGAGACACATAAGAGTACCAGCTGAATGATTTAATTCGTCTGAAGTTCAACTAAAGACAAACTTAATTAATAGAAATAGAAAAATCAGAAGCGTGGTTTCTTCTGCACAGGGGTTTTGATTAGAAAAGGGCATGAAGGAACTTTCCAGGAAGTAAATATGTAAATGTATATGTTCTAGAAAGTTGTCAAATTATATACTCAGAGTAATATGTATTCTTATCTATAAATTAGATCTTAAATTTTCATTTTTTAAAAGAGACTAAAAATAATTATTCAGGCACTATTTCAAAAACATTTGGCAAATACTTTCCACTAACTATTCGTTTTTCTTTAAGAAAAAAAATTTAAGGTAGACAAATGTACATGCTCATCCCCCACCCTCCTTCTGGTTCTAACATTGAACACTGAGTCAGTCCAGGTTAAGTAAGCTATGCAATTTGAAATCCGCTGAATGTACTAAGTTGTATTTGGGGCACTGTTTTTATAAAAGTACAACTCCTAAAGGATATGTCACTATCTCTTGCCAGGCCTTGCGAGGAAAACCGCTTCCTGTGTGTATTCAAGGACCAGGTCCATGAAGGAAAAGCGTAAACTCCCTCTTAACTCTATTGTCATGTTTGCAACGACGTTGAAATGTTAGAAACTACTCCTGTTCAAATGTTCTAAAAGTGTGGCTTCTCTAATTCTGATTCTGTTGGTTTCTTTTAATCAATGATGAAAATGTTCACATTTCTTGGTTCAAATTTTTGAATGACCTGAAATTGTTTCTGCAAGCAATAAAACAGCGGTTCTGTTTTATGAATATTAGGGCTTGGACCTGGCCTCTCCCTTATAAGTCCATTAGTGTGGTATCCTGTGCACCCAAAGCTCCCCACGCTAGCCCACCCACCCCTGCTTATCTGCCCCAGCAAGTAGAGTTCATCTGAACTCTAAAGCCCCCCTCTATGTTTTATAAGGAACATATTAATGTTTGGTAACAGTTTTGATGCTTTAAATAAAAACAATAACAGCAATATGGCTATTACATAGCTTTCCATAAATAATTTACTCCCACAACTTCTTACCTGAGGAGGACGTTGGCTGAAAAGAGGGCTTTTCTATTTGCCAGGGGACACTTCTTCATATGCTGTACTTCCGTTGATGTCTGGCTTCCCCTCACACCTGCAACTCCAAATGAAAATTCTGAGTAGACTAAGGATTTGGTTTTATGAAATAAGCAGGGGGAAATAACTGAGCAAATCTTCCAGAACCCAATAAAGTCTCCAAATCTGACATTTTGTTTCATTGAGAAATACAATGAAATATTTAATGAGTCAGAGCCTATTTAAGTGTTAAAGAGAAAGCACTTCCATTTACTACAGTGCCTTGCCTCCGCACACACCTTCAATTCTCCTATAAAGCTTCTGGGCCACCCACGCTCAGTCCCAAACTTGAACTCAGCTGGAACTTACGCTCACCTCTGGGATTATATTCCTAGATTTCCTTAATTCTTACGAGTCTAAGAGAACCACTGCCTGGCAAATTTCCTCAAGGTAGGGCCAAATGTTCTGTGTAATTACTACCAGCCAGTGCACCGATAACCAAGTTTTCAAATGATTTCTTCCAGAAGCAAAATTCACGTAGTGAAGAGACATCTGACTTTTCCATAACTTCAAATACAGGACTGGTGTAGATGCAGAGTGAAGCAACGCCGGTTTGTGCAGCTGTCCCCTATCAATTCTCAACAAACGAGAAGATTCCGCTCACGGAAGCCCTATTTTGTTCTGCAGCCTAAATGAACGGGTGGCTCCTGTGCTTATCAGAACTGCATCTGCCAATCCTGCCAAAAAGATGTATTAAGTCTGTGTGTCTTCTCATAGAGATAAAATAAATTATTGGTGTCTGAATATCCCTTTGATGGATTGAGAGTTCCTGGTGAGCACAGCTAAACAAACCATTAGGTTGAGAACAAAATTTTTCCACACTGCAATGATCTGCTAATGAGCTGGTTGCTGTCAGACATTAATCACTTGAGGGCAGGGAGTTAAACAATTGAAAATCTTAACTATTTTTGTTGTTGTTGTTCCTCTCTAAGAATATTTTATATACAATACATGAATGCATAGATGTTAAATGCATTTTGATGACCTTTTACAAATGTACATATCTATGTAAAGCATGTCCATCATTTCAGAAAGTACCCACCTGACCCTCCAGTCAACCCCCACCGGATCCAGATGGAACCACTACTCTGCTCTAATAGATCCATGTTGCTTGTTGTGGAGATTCATATAAATGGACTCATACTTCTTCAGTTCAATATTGATGTTTTCCATGCACATCCATGTTGTATGTATCATATCTTATTTACATGTGGCTATGCTATAAATTTGTTTATCCACTCTATGGTAATGGATACTTAGATGCTTTCCAGTTGAAGGTTATTATGAATAAAGCTGATATGAACATTTTTATATGTCTTTTAGTGAATATATGCCTCATTTCTCTTGGGTCAATATGTAGCAGTAGATTGCTGGATTATATGTAGGCATATTCATAATTTAACTTAATGATTAAATGTAAAACCTTTTTGTTTGCTTGTTTGGAAGGAATACTTCCACCTCCTCTAATTTCTTCCACTAGTGCTCATATGACTTAGACCACTTCAAAAGAAGATAACACATTTATTTCTGTTACATCTTTCTCCTCTGACAAGCAAATTTGCTTGTCTTTGGTAGGAGCAGTAGTAAAGACTCTTGCTTACTGAGTAACTTCCTTACTAAAGGTAAGAAGAAGAATTCTCAAAAGACGAGGGGGTCAGGGTGCAGTGTAGCACCAATGAAACATACAGCTTTCCTCTGGTTCTTTAATGCTGCCTCCTCCCCCACTATCATGACCCTAATTCTACCTTACAAATCTGGCTAGAGCAGAGCATGTACATGGGTACAGATAAAAGCTGGAAACATAGGGAATATAGGACAGATAAACTCCTTGGGACCAATATTGTTGAGTGGCCATTCCAGGGTGGTAAGGGGAAGGTGAGAGGAGAAAGGGGAAACCGATCACAATGACCTACCTATAATTCCCTCCCAGGGGGAGACAAGGGGGTAAAAGGAGACATCAGATAGTGCAAGACATGAGAAAATAATAATAATTTATAAATTACCAAGGGTTCATGAGGGATGGAGGGAGGGAGGGGGAAAACGAGGAGCTGATACCAAGGGCTCAAGTAGAAGGAAAATGTTTGGAAAACGGTGATGGCAACATATATATAAATGTGCTTGAGACAATGGATGGGTTTATGGGTTGTGATAAGATGTGATAAGAGTTCTATGAGCCCCAATGAAATGATTAAAAACAAAAACAACCCAAAACAGTGAGCTCTCTAAGCCAAGATTATAGGCTCTGCCAATTACATGTTAAGCTCACTGTTGGAACTACATCAGTTCTTTCATCATTTTCAGAGCTTATAGTTTTTAGTTGCTATCTTGTCAATTCCAATGACGCATGATGGCACTATAAGTAGGCAACTGGAAACATAATTTTTCACAATGCCACTTGGTTTCTAGCAGTGAAATCGCCTCTATAAAGGAAGCCATTGTGCAAAAGAACACTAAGTAACTGCTTGCTACCAAGGTAATGCTGGGAAATGCCTTTCCTTTGCTTCTGCTTTGAGGGTTGGGCCTCCCCAAATGCTCTTGGGGGGTGCTCCACGGCTGGGACCGCTGGAGGAGGGGCAAAGCACTTGCTCTTGTCCAAATGGCGCCAGTTTGATGTGATCGGAGCGATGCTCTTCATGCGGATTAAGATTCATCCCTTTGATAACATGAAAAACAAGGAAACAAAGGGCCCTGCTTGAAAATAATGACTTCACCACAGAATGCATTTTGCTTTAGTCAAACCTGGTCTTTTTTTCTAAAGAACAAAGGATGTAGGCTTATCTCTTGAAAATGCCAGCATGGCTGTGCACACTGGGGAAATTAAAGACTGAACAGGACGGATTTCTTAGGAAAAATCAGTATGAGTAGACAGAGTTGCATGGCTTATTTATTAAGTTCTGTGCGAGGGGAGGATCATCCGCCGCAGATTTATCTATTACTTTCTGGCAGTGGTTTTTAAATATAGGTGTGTGGGCCTTTTTCCCACTGCACAAAGCAAAGTTCAAATGGAATCTAAAATGTGGTAACTTTGACAGCTTTGACACAGAAATTGCAAAAGCAGCGATTTATGTCTCCACCTTCATGTCTCACCTAGTAAAGAAAAACCATTGAAGAAAGCATCCTCTTTAACAACGAACTGCTCTTTCTGAAAATAGAGGCCAAGTAGAGCTCTAATGCAGGCATCTAGAGTAATGAATGCCACCAATAAGCTTGGAGGTTCCTATGTGTATTCCCCTTTGTAACATGTGACCCCAAAGTAGGACTCTCTTCTGCACGCCTGTCTTGGTTCTTTTGGCCACAATGCTAACAGGGGAACAATTAACACAATTATGAATGTCAGTGCAGCTTCCAGACCAGCAAAAGGGTCTCTCTGTAATGGGGCAGTTTGGTCTAGTATTATTGTACACTAATAGTGCTGTTTGTTTGTAACCTGAAGAGTGCTCTGTAACTATTAGACAATCTTCAGAATATTCCTCAGAGATTGAGGCAATGCTATTATTCTTGTCTTATTTGGAAGGGGTGCAGAAAAGTCATATGGAGAACAAAGACACATGTCGACCTTCAATAACACTTGCTCCCAATTTAACACTTTCGAGCAAAAATAAGAATCTCAACGAAGAGTCACTGAAATGTCCCCTGATTATTCTTCAGAATAACACTCTCAAAATAAGTGTCTATCTTGTTTTCAAAAATGTAATAGGAGACGTTAAAATAGGACGCATCTTGACCTTTTGTGGTTCCCAAAGTCATGTCTGCATAAGCAACATAAAATCTCAATTTTACCCAATGTAGCACTTTAAATTTGAGTGTCCTTGAGAGCAAACTTCTTGCCTCTTAGCAATAACCCAGTTGGGCTAGAAAGCTATTAGAATTTCTTCCTGAATGGATCAGCCTCTTGCTATTAACAAATATTTTCTAATAAAAGAAAAGTTTGTACTTTAGATAAAAAAGAAGAAGAATTCTAGTACTCCAAGGCAGTATATATTGTCCCAAGTTTCCTGGTTGGTAATTTTCATATGTAGCCAATGTTGGTAAGTTTTCACAATCCTGATGGATGGTATATATAATCATTCTGTGTTGCATTGTGTCATTTCCAAAAAAGATAGGTTGAAATTCTAAACCTTGGTACCTGTGACAGTGACCTTGTTTGGATCTAGAGTCCTTGTAAATGTAAGAAAGCTAACATGAAATCACACTGCAGTAGAGTGTACCCTAGCACCTTTTGTTTTGAGCATTTTATTTTTGTCTTCAAATTCATTTTTTTTCATTTGTATTTCATTTTGAAAACACTCATATCAAATGTCTCCATGATTGCTCACATTGAGTTGAAGTAAATTTTAGGTCAAATGTAAATAAAAATAAGCATGAAAGAGGAAATATATCTTCATTACTATACACATGAAAAATTAGGCACATCATTCTGAAAGGCTCTTAGAGATGTTGCTTATACCAGAGAATGTTAGAATATAGATAGAATACAGGATAGCCAGCTAAACTTGAACCTCAAATCAACAATGAATAATCATTTACTATACATATGTTCCAAATATTGTATCAGGACTACTCATACTAAATTATGGGTACTTCTATGAGAATTGAAATTTAAGTGTGCACATTATATTTTTTTTACATTTCACTGACAGATAATTTGCATGCTATGAAATTCAATGGCTTATATAAATTAAAAAGAGCTGGGCAATCATCATTACAATCAATATTAGATGTTTTCATTCTTTTATCTATTGTTATTGACTCCCTATTTCTCCCCAATTTCGGCTGGCATAATCCTACTCTCTCTATAGGTTTACTTATACTGGATCTCATATCAAGAAAATTAGACCAAACAACAACAACAACATGAAATACAGAAAAGCCTCGATCCAAAAGGAAGCAGAAAATAATAAAAACTAGAACACATTTTAAATGGCTCAGAAGGGAAACAAATGGTAAGATGTTAAATTTTAACCTAATTGTATGTGTAGTGATCCACTTTCCAATGCACTCTATCTCAAGACAAGACTATTCACATCCCTGGTCAGTAGTTCAAGGGTGTTCAATGGAGGCTTAAACCATATGGATTTAGGGTTTCCATACTCATCCAGAACATTCTGAAAACCAGGTGCTCAGAATTTAAACTCTGATATAATCCCCTAATCTGATTTGGGATTTTATTATTTATAATCCTTATAGCATTCAGATTAATTGCTCCTTCCATAAGACTTAAGTGAAACCTCACTTAAATGGCTACTTATTTTAATACAAGCCATTAAGAAACCATGTCTTATTTTTTCTCATATCCAGGCACCACCTGACTCCTTCACTACACGTTGCTATAGCACCCATATCTTCAGTGATCATTTCATGAGGGCAAGTATCCAGCAGAACCACATCATAGGAACTATTTGTTCTTAGATTAGGGTTTAAATATAAGTGTCAGTTCAAAGTTCATTCACATAGCTAACCATCCCCCACCCCCCAAAAAATGGAATTCCTCTGGGAGGAGTGGAGCTTTTGCAGTACATAGTATGCATTTTTCCTGCTAGGCAAGCATGGAGCAACTCACTCTGAGTTAGTGCACTAGGAAGGTTCTCTCTGGTCACAGTGAATTTTTTCATAAAAACAGTTTCACTCAAACCTTGTTTTTTGTGTATGTGTGATGGCCAATTTAAGTGAACAGCATGCTGACTTGAAATGTTGTTTCCTGCTTGAGAACTGCAGAAACTGTTGTGATCTTGAACACAGCTTTCAAGGACAGTGCTATGGGAAAATCTTAAGTCTACAAGTCATTTTCTTGTTTCCAAAAAGGTGAAATCCCAAGTGCTGACAAACCTCATTCTGGACATCCATCAACTCGCTGAACAGACAAAAATGTCAATTTGTAGTGCATTTGGAGTTTGTCCCACCAGGTCAGACTGTTAGTAAGCTTTCTATTTAGAGGTTCTGAAAAGATAGCATAACGGTGCGCGACAATAAAGGCCTGACTTGTGGCAGAGAGGAGGCTGGTTTTGCCACCACGACAGTACACCTGCTCCTGCAGCTGTCTCAATGCACCAATTTTTGGCAAAAACAAAAACAAAATAACTAGCATGCCTCTTTTGTCCCACACACCTGACTCATCTGACCTCACTCTGTGCCTTTGCTTTTGTTGTTTCCGTGAATGAAGAAGGACAGAAACAGACCGTGATTTTAACACATAGAAGAGGTGAAGAAAAAAATGAGGGAGGTGCTGTCAGCCAGCTAAACAGATGAGCTTGAAAAATGTTTCCAAGAATGGAATTGCAGATTTTACAAATATATTAAGTTTAATGGAGAGTGCTTTGAAGGTGCCAAAGTTGTTTTGTAAACAAAAATTTACATGCATAGCTTTAATTTTTTTTTCAAAAAAAATTTTTTGGTATCCCCTCTTATATAACCCTGGCTAACTTTAGGGGCAGTGTTATTAGCTTCCTAGGAAGTAAAATATATAACCAGCAGAGGATATTTGGTAATTCCAATAAATAAGATATTATTACATGCTTTGGACATGCTGTGAGGAGAGGCTGGTCTTTAGAGAAGGACATCAGGCTTGGTAAAACAGAGAGACAATGAAAAAGAGGAAGGTCCTAAATGACATGGATTGACACATGGCTGCCACGATGGGCTCAAACATGAGAACAGTTGTAGAGATGGCGCAGGATCGGGCAACATTTCGCTCTGTTATACATCGGGTCACTATGAGTTGAAACGGACTCAGTGGCACCTAATGACAACAATAATCATATCAGAGTCTCGCACCTGGTATGGAATTTAAAGTAGTAGTAAGAAAATGGACATAGTGCCTTTTGACTTGAGTTCTTGTAAGAATAGAAGTGATGAAGCCACAGAGAAGAATGTCATGTGCAGATGGAAGCAGGGATTAGTTACATTTTCATAAACACAACGACCTGAAGAACCAAGGAAGAATCCTCCCCAGTGCCTTCAAAGAGAACATAGCCCTTTGACATCGTGATCTTAGACTTCTAATCCTTTGGAAAAATAACTTGTTTAAAGTGACAGCGATTGTGGCCCTTTTGACTGCAAGTCTAGAAAACTAATAGTGTAGCTAAATACAATAAAAACTATTTAAAACGGTTTTGACTCTGACCACCTTTATTTAAAATACCCACCTCTACACTTATCCTCTACTGATTTTAAGACATAACTGAAATTCCTATGATTCAATCAGTAAATTTAGAACTAACAGTAAAACTGTATTTTAATAACACAGAAAAAGCTTCCAACTCTGCATTTGATCCAAGAAAAAATATCTCGCAATTTAATCTCTAAAGCCAAGAATTGTTTTAATATAAACTTGATCTAGATAAATATTTGGCTGTTTGTGGTCTGAAACGTGTCTGTAAGCAAAAGATTCCCAGGTTGTTCATTGCAGAGATATTAATAAATATGTCCAGCCAGGGGAATCTGACCTTTCCAAGACGAATGTCAACCAAGAACACAGAGATTTTCACAGTGAATGGCTTGGGAGAAAGAAGTCTTTGTTAAGATAGTGGCTTTGTTTGTTTGGGGTATTTTGCTCTGTTTTGTTTCTTGTACTTTTTCATTTCTTAGTATATTTTTCTCTGTTTACACTGAGGTTAGGAAAATATTTCTTGCTATTGCTTTCCTATTCTCATCACTAGCGTCTGAATTTTACATTTTCCAGAAAACAGTATGAGAATATTCATGACTGAGATGGCCCACATTCAGCCAACTGAAATCACATGGTCTGCTAACTGAGCCCAGACTACAGAAAGAGGGAGGAAGCAGAATGTCCATTTACGCAAGTCCAAAGGGGTTTCTGTGGGGCCCAAACAGGTAAGCACTTGACCACTAGAGGAAAGGTTAATTGGTGGTTCAAATCCACCAAGAAGTACCGCAAAAGACAAACGTTGATCTACTTCCAAAAGGTCAATCTTGAAAAGTCCACAGAGCGCAGTTCTCCACAGATGCGCTTAAGATGATCACGAGTCAGAACAGACTCACAGCAACCGATAACAACCGCCGTGAACAGTTGCACATCTGAATCGCTATAAAATCAAGAGACGTATCCTCTATCGTTCTCCTTTTCCCTTCCTTTCTGCAGGGCTTGAACACCCACAAGCCTGTAATGCATCCATCAAAGCACTTTGTGTTTCCGGCCAGATTTGTAAGGGGAAAGATCCACTTCTGCTTCCCAAGGTGTCAACCTTGTAATTGATGCCTTGAACCTGCAATTACTTGATGATGCTAATGGATAAAAGCACTTACAGGGCTGTGCTTTGCGGTTCCATGGTCACAGTGCTTGTAAAACAAATCAAATCCAGCACAGCCTGACAGGCTTTCAGCTCATTATTATTTGGCGCTTATTTAAATTACAGGCTTGATTACATTTATAATTTTACCATTTGCACTTAGCACACGTTCCTTTTCTTTTTAAACTAACCCCAAGACAATCGTTTACAAAATTCCTTTCTCCCAACTGTCAAATGAGAAAAATGTCAAGTGGCCTGGGTGACCAGAGGGGGAATTGGAGTGTACTTAGAATACCGAAATTGTGCCCACGAATCCATGCCAAGCCATAGCCATTCTCTAGGACATGGTGGAACTGCCTCTGTGGGTGTCCGGGACCACACCTGTGTACTGAAGTAGAAAGCCCATCTTACTCCTAGGGAGAAACTGGTGAATTCAAACTGCAGACTTGTTGGTTAGCAGCCAAAATTGTAACCACTACACCACCAGGGCTCACAGGACTCCGCTGTCAAATTTATTTGTTTTTAAATTTGTTACCACTTTGTCAAGGAATACAACGTAGGTGTTCCTCCTCGTTGTGACAAATAAGACGATCACTCAAAAGGAGTGGCGCGAAGCACACCCCCTGGATTGCCCCTCCTCCCTTCCCTGACTCCACCGGATCAGAGGCACGGGAAATTCTGGCATTCTTTTTCGCAATGGTTCAGCTTAAGAGGAGGGATTTAACTCCAAAGTTCCTCTACAGAACACAGACAGGTCACCATGAGCATTGGCCACATATACAGATTTCTAAAACTGAGCAGTTATGTTGTAGACCACTCAAAATGCGACTTATGTAGGAAATACCCACCCTTACACAAATATGTTGTTGCAAGAAATATCTCGAGGATATCTTGGCAAGAAAACTTAAATCTAACATATGCATGGTACTTAGTGAATCTGTTTACTGAATTATTCAAGCAATAGTTACTAAGGACTAGCAAATAGCTCTGGTGAACTGCTGACCCTTAGAGCCCACAAGCTCAACCTGTGATGATTTGGGGAGATGGGTTTCTAAGTGACAGATTACAGGAGACAGTGATGAGGGCTGTAAGGAGATTGTATGTTTGCTCACAAAGTACAGGTCAAGGGCACACTACATCTCTGCCTGTCTGTAAAGTAGAAGGGCTGTTACAAAAGACTTGAAACGGGTAATGACTTTGGTTTGGATTTTTAAGGAGGAATGATTTCAGATTGCAGTTTTGATTTCCCTAATGACTAAATAATGTTAAATATGCTTTCATTTTTAGAAAAAAATTGCTTTTCTTTCTTTTGTAGCCGCTCAGACCAATGTTCAGATCTGCTGAGTAAGCAGTCTAGAGAATTTTTAAGGCTATGAGTCTCTCTTGCTCATTCATTTTCAACGTTATATTTATTTGTTTGTTTGATGTTTTTTGTTTTAGTTCATTTACATATTTCAAATTTGTGTGTGTGCAATAACAATGCATACTAAGAAAAACATCTATGTAGTTGCGCGGCCCATCTCATCAAACGGATTACAGTAGCCAGGAAACTCACCATCTATCTGGTTCGGGGATGGTCTTGAGCTTTTACACCCTTCCCCTCTTTACTCTCCGGTCTCTTCCCTCTCCCCTCCCCCTCCTCCACCTTGGCCTCATCACAGTCTTCAAAATCTTATCCTTTAATATGAAGACCTTTTTTGTTTTTCTTCTTTTAAATTAATGGTGTCATAAAATACTTACCTTTATGAATTTTTCGAACTTTGCTGAACATAATATTCTCTAATTTTGGCTGTGTCTTAAGGTGTTTGATAGACTTGTCATTGTTTTTAAGGATGCATACTATTCCATTACATGAATGCAGCAGAGTCTGTTTATCCATTCTCCGGTAGTCGGAGCTTTTCATTGTTTCCATCATTTTGCTATTATAGACAGTGTTGCAATAAACATAGTTGTGCATTTGCCTGTTCATGTTTTATTCTTTATTTCTTTAGGCTGTATACCAAGTAGAGGGTTTAAAGGACCATAAGGTATTTGGATCTGAATTTGTTTAAGGAAATGCCATATGATTTCCATAATGCTCTTACAATTCTACAGTCCCACCAAAGCGTTCCTATCTGTCCATATCCTCTCCAGTATTTCTTTTCTGTTTTATTGAATTTTACCAAGAGTGTTGGTGTGAGGTGATATCTACATTTAGTGTCTTTTCATATTCTTATTGGTTATTTATATCTTTCTTCTATGGTTAATGCTTATTCAAGTCCTTGATCCATTTTTTATTACAATAGATTGAGTGAAGGGTCCCATTGAGCATTTATTTTTAAATCACTTTACTGAGGGCTCATACAATTCTTATCACAATCCATACATACATCCATTCTGTCAAGCACATTTGTACATTTGTTGCCATCACCATTTTCAGAATATTTGCTTTCTACTTGAGCCCTTGGTATCAACTCCTAATTTTCCCCTCCCTCCCTGCTCCCCCTCGCTCATGAACCCTTGATAATTTATAAATTATTATTATTTTGTCATATCTTGCACTGTCCGATATTTCCCTTCACCCACTTTTCTGTCGTCCATCCCCCAGGAAGGAGGTTATATGAAGATCCTTGTAATCGGTTCCCCCTTTCTAACCCACCTTCCCTCCACCCTCCCAGTATTGCCACTCTCCCCACCGGTCTTGAAGGGATCATCTGTCCTGGATTCCCTGTGTTTCTGGTTCTTATCTGTACCAGTGTACAGATACCTGTCTGTACCAGTGTATTTGTAAGGTAGAATTGGGATCATGCTAGTGGGGGGAGGAAGCATTTAAGAACTAGAGGAGAGTTGTATTTTTCATCATTCTACCCTGCACCCTGACTCGCTCATCTTCTCTGCACAACCATTCAGTAATGGGTTAAGTATTCAGCAAAGGAAATGTAACCAAGAGAAATTACTGAAAATCAAATGAAGGCTGAGCATTATAGTGGGAAAGAGGAAAGTAAAAGGAAATAGAGGAAAGAACTAGGAAGCAAAGGGCATTTATAGAGGTCTAAATACAGGCATGTGTATATGTCAATATATTTATATAGGATGGTGGGGAAATCAATCTACATGCAATCTATTTATAGGTTTAGTATTAAGACAGCAGATGGACATTGGACCTTCACTCAAGTACTTACTCAATGCAAGAACACTTTGTTCTATTAAGTGGGCATTACATGGTGCACACCTTCCTGACATGATCACTGTAGACAAATGTGCGCATAGACAAAGGTGTACATAAACAAATGTGGTGCCCGGCTATCAAAAGATCTAGCAGCTGAGGTCTTAAAGGTTTGAAGATAAACAAGCGACCATCTATCTCAGACGCAACAAAGCCCACATGGAAGAAGCACACCAGCCTGTGTTACCATGAGTTGTCAAAGAGATCAGGTATCAGGCATCAAAGAACAAAATTTCATATGGTAAATGAGGGGTATGCAGAGTGGAGACCCAAAGCCCATCTGTAGGCAACTAGATAATCATTTTTTTAAAAATAGAGTTGTCTCCTTTTGTTCATTTGTAGTTCTTTATATATTCTGTATAAATCCAAACTAAACATATTTTCACAACAGGCCTAAGCAACCTCATGATAAATGAAGAAAAGATTGACATTGTCAAGGAATTCATTTTTTCTTGGATCCATAGTAAGCTCCAAAGGTATAGCAACCAGGAACTCAAACTACATATCGCTTTGGGCAAAAGTTCTTTTTAAAGTGATTTTTTTCTAAAAAGATGTTACTTTGAGGACAAAAGGTATGTATGGCCTGAGTCATACTATTGTGAATAACCGCCAATGCATGTGAAAGCTGAACAATAAAAAGGAAGAACAAAAAATTGTAATGCCTTAAATCATGGCATTAATGAAGAATATACTATAGACTACCCAAAGAGTAAACAAATCTATGTTGGAAGAATTACAGCCAGAAATACACTTACCCTTGATCCTAGAGGCATACAAGTAATAGGAAGGGGGTATTATAGACATGCATGTGACAGGAAAGGCACATACATAGCAAGGTGGGCAGGTTCTAGAGTTAAGATGGCAGCTTAACTTGGGCCATCCCAGAGCTGGCTTGACCTTAGGTGTCCCTGAGCTCTTCTCCAAGGGAACAATTTGATCATAATCAGAAGAGAATTGCCTGTGCCTAGGGTGGGGCAGACAGTAGGTCTGCTGGCTCTCAACAGGTTCTCAACAGAGAAAACATTCAGGCAGACAACATTCAGGTAATAACCGTCAAGTGCATAGTAAGCAACCATGTACTTGTAAGAAGCATCTTAAAATTGGCATTATTATGGGTGACATTGTGGGGAATGACTCTAGTTAAGATAATATGACTGGGCTTTGTCCCCAACTCACGAACATGAAGACCTCCTTCTGCAAGGTTTCTAAACTGGGTAATACCTCAGTTCTTCACTTTGCATTCACACCGAAGCCTGTTTTGTAATCCAAGTGGGTTTTTATAAAGGATGGCAGACGGTGGGGGGAGCGGGGAGGGAGGGGGAAAAAAAGAGGACCTGATGCAAAGGGCTTAAATGGAGAGCAAATGCTTTGAGAATGATTGGGGCAGGGAATGTATGGATGTGCTATATACAATTGATGTATGTATATGTATGGATTGTGATAAGAGTTGTATGAGTCCCTAATAAAATGTAAAAAAAAAGAAAAAAGAAAAAAAAGGATGGCAGACGTTTCAGGTTTTACAGTCCTTAAAAAGTACATGCTATTTCAGCAAGGTGTGCTGAGCCCTGCAGAAGCCATGCTGGGGCTCACAACTGGTCAGGAGCAACCTCGTGGAATAGTGCACCTACATGTGCAGATCTGAGGGAGGGATCCCAGGGACCGAGGGGTCAAGGGAGAAAGAGCAAGAGTACTGGGGCAAGAGGGAGCATGGGGCATGAGGGCGCTGGAGGAAAAGAATAAGAGGAAGTCCCAGAACATGCTTCTTGCCTTTGTTCTGGCCCATCATTTTGAGCCCATTGGCTATGTTAAGCCCACCTGGGTGATGTGATGGGCCCAGACCAAGTTTGGGAGGCTCAGATGTACCTCCAACCTAGCTCAGTGTCCTGAATTTGAGCATGCTCAGTCAGAATTTTCTTTTTTATTTTTTATTTTTGGTGAGTGAGAGTGAGTGAGTGAGAGACTGAGAGAGTGAGTGGGTCATTAAGTGAGAGTGAGTGAGAGAGAGACTGAGAGAGTGAGTGGGTGAGTGAGTGAGTGAGAGAGTGAGTGAGTGAGAGAGAGACTGAGAGAGTGAGTCCAGGATTTTCATAAGTGTCTAATGGTCACCTTATTTCCTTCCAGCCTCCTCTGGGGGACCTGTGCAGGCATGAGAGGGACAACCCTCCCTTGTCCCTGAATCTAGCTACCTAACACTTCCACCAAAGTCTCTTGCCTCCCAGACTCCTTAAATATGAGTGTAGAGAATTTGTCCACGTTCACCCTCTGCCTGGTTCTCAGTTTCTCACACATTAGGGCATATAAAACTCTTCCAGAGGAACCAATGTTTATATAAAAGCTTGCATGTGATAGCTATCTTTCTATTAGGGAATTATTACACAGAGACAGATCTCCCCTGATGCAGCCCTGTATTTGTGAATTTATTCTAGCATACATTATTATCAACACAATGTGGAGGTGACAGATAATGGGCTGTAGTTCAACTCATTTATTATAGTATACTCCATATCTCCCACCTAAATCTCTAGGAAAACTTGGTGTCTTGCTATCAAATATTTACTTTTACTACAAGGCAAATAAAAATATTTTTTAGTAACTGGGTATCACATAAATAATCATTTGGAGACAGACTCACATGAGATTAAAACATAGTACTATAGGCAGTTGGGTTCCTGATGGGGAAGTCTAATTTAACTTTAATTGCATGGGGTAAAAGGTCACCAAAGTTTAAAGTGGGAGACAGAATTAAATAATAGTTTATATCAGTGGACCCAAAGGGTTAGTTTCTTAACAGAATGTAGATTCTTGTGGCAAATCCAACACTGAGTTAGATTACCAGCAATTGTTATGGATTGTGACAATCTAAAAAAAGAATTCTTAGCCCAAGCATCTATTCCCCCTAAAAAAGACAAAAGATAACTAAATAGGGAATCAGTATAATTTTTTATTACTCTTTATCATTGCTAACTAACTGAAAGTTAAAACAAAACCACATTGGAATAAGAGGAATCAGAGGTAGTAAGTCACAGAATTAAAAATAATTTTTATGGTATTTATCTTCTTGCCTGGGTAAAATTCTAGTCCAATCTCATAGTGCAGAATGATGCTTCTTTTTCCAGAATCCCCTCTTTCTCTTGGTTAGGCTCACCAAATATAGGTTCTTGACTTTTCCCAGAAGAAAGATACTCTTGTCAGCTATCAAGGCAGTGCTGGAGGATTTTATTAGCAGCTTCTTGGAGGGAGAAGCCATAAGCAACTCAATAGTCATGTCTGGTTTCCACTGCAGCACTGTGCTATAGCCAAAAGATAGAAGCGACTGAAGTGTTCATCAACAGAAGAATGGATTGATAAAACATAGAACGTAATATGGCCCAGTCATACAGAGAAAAGAAGTCCAATATATACTATAACATGGTTGATTCTTCCACTTAGATGAACTATGTGAACATTAATTGTGGTAATTACATAATTTCATGTCAATTTGATAAATCGAGTGAAGTAATGCCGTCTAGCCTGTCAATCAAGTCACAGCCTGAGGATACTTCCTTGTGGGTGTAGCCAGCTCATGAAGATTCTGAGAACTTCCTTTCTTTCTTCTGAGAGACAGACAACACTTTCTCTCTCTGCTTGACCTTCCTGTTGACAACCCACATGGAGCCATGCTGATGGAAGTCAGAGCCCTGGAGACGCATCCACTGCCATTGGATCCACAGGACTTTTCACCAACTGGCCTGAGATTTTCCTGCATTTGGCATCATTACATGTGCTGTGTGAGTCTGAAGAGAAATCTATGGGCTGATATCAGACATAAGAGCTACTATCAAACGTATGGTCTTGATCTCAACTTGGCTGCGATAATTTACAACACATGATTATTTCTTGATACAAAGTTCTCTCTTACACAAAGATGAGTGTCAATGAATTTGTTTCTCCTGTCAACCAAGTCTAACACAAATGTGTCCAGTAGAACCCCAGTACTGGACCGCCTCAGTACTCGGCATGATCAGATTTCAATGTGAAACATCAAGAACATGTTCCATTGCAGCTCAAACAGCACATCAGAATCGGACCCGACCCACATGATTTTTGTAAACAAAAGCAGTTCATGGTTTGGTCACTCAGAATTAATGAGCGTTGTTAGTATATGTTGTTTACACTTTTTGAGGCTGTGTTCAAGGCGTTTTGCTAAAGTTTTATTAGTTTTTGTGGCTTTTTGTCTGTTTTTAGATTTAAAAAGCATGGGTCCTAAGAAAGACTTCATTGAAAAGAGTCATCATGATAAGGTACTGGCTAACTGTGTTATCAATATTGTTGATGATAATTCAGTAAACCCTTTTAGAAAACAGTTAAGGAAACACCAAGAGCAGACCGCATTAGACAGATGCTTCTGGCTTTGTTTTTTTCCTTAGTGAAAGCCAGCCACATCCTAGTGAAAAACAGGCAAAGGGAAAAACTGAAAGCAGCTACCAGTTGATTTTATGGAAGGAGATTCCCCTTCCAAACAGTGACTCTCTCTGCACACCTCTTCTCCACATCCATGTCCACAGATCCAGGTCCTCATCAGTCTCAAAGTACGGGCCATACTGTAGTTGTTAAAAAAAACTTTTTAAATGTTGTGTTTCTTATTTAAGTTATATTATTAAACTCTGAACTTATTTGCTTTGAAATTTCTGTGTAATGTTTTGTATAAAAAGGCAAGGTTAGGGTAAAAACTTGGTGGTCGAGATGGATTAATCCATTTTTAGTTATTTGTTAATGGAAACATCGATTCCAAACTGGACTGCACCGCATCTCGATGCTCCTTCTAGACTGGATTAGCATCAAGGTCCAGGGTTCTACAGTACTGGTTAATAGTGACGAGAGAGAGGAGGAACGTGAGAGTCATTGACTAGGAGAGGCCTCTGAGCTTCTGTTAAAGGTGATGACAACATTGAGATATGATAAAGATGATAATTGTACAACATGATTAATGTCACTGGATTACATATGTAGAAGTGTTGAAATGACCAATGTTTTGAGATAGATATATTGATATACATACAAATATATTTAACATGATTTTCTTAAAATAACAAATTCTTTCCAAAATAAGAAAGCTGGAAAAGGACATTCCAAGGAACAGCAGGTACAAAAGTATAGTGTCATGTGTTCATTTGGGTAGACTAAAGAAACAAATCCAGGGACACTCATACATGTATAAGGAAGAGTTTGATTTTTGTTTCTTTTGCAAGAGTTTTATATAAAGAGTATTTGTACATTAAGAAAACATACCAGCCCAGTCCAGATCAAGTCCATAAGTCCAATATTAGCCCATATGTCTGATACCAGTCTATAAAGTCCTCTTCAGACTCACAAAATGCATGCAATGATGCGGAATATAAGAAAATCACAGGCCAATGGGTGGCAAGTCCTGTGGATCCAGTGGAGTTGTAAGCATCTCAGGTGGCAGAGGTCTCCACGTGGCTCTCCAGCTCAGGCTCTAGTGTATTTCCATGTGTCTTGTCAGTTGCCATTTCTCACAGTCCTGACCCCTGTGAGCTATTTCCAAATGAGGTCATCAAGCTGTGATCTGATTGACAGGCTAAACTCCACGCCTTCACTCTTAAGTCTCAAATTGACAACAGATTATATAACTACCATGCCATAATAGAGCAAAAGGTATCTAGGAAAAAGTATGAATTTTAGCATTAACTGGCTGTGAAATAAGGAGCCCTTCTGGTGTAGTGGGTTGTGTAAAAATTGGACTGCTAGCCACAATGTCAGGAGTTTGAAACCACCAGTCACTCTGAGGGAAAAAGGTGAGAGTTTCTATTCCTGCAGAGTCTTGAAAACCCACAGGGGCAGTTCTACTATGACCTACAGGCTATCAGTTTCAATAGTCTTGATGGCCGAGAGTCTGAGGTTTGGGGGCTATGGAATACCTAAAAAGAGGTAGGAAAGGAAGAAAGAGTGCTCCGCTCCTAAAATCTCGGCATTTCAAATTCAGCAACTGCTCCACTGGAAGAAGAAGGGGCAGTTGGCTTCTAGAAAGATCGACAGCCTTGGAAACCCTTTGGGGTAGCCTGACTTGGCCCGATAGTGTCAAGTGAGTCAGAATTGACTTCTTGCCTGTGGGTTTGGTTTTTGGTTTTATGTATAAGTACCTTCAGTTGCAGGTTCTGAGCCACTAATTATATAATCTAATGGCCTCCAACATTTTTAATTGACCCACCAGTAGTGTTATTGTTATTATGATTTTAATGTTGAGTTAATCTTTAAAATTCAAAGGTTTTTCCTAAAAAAATTGTTTTAATCTAGATGTTTGACTTTTCTTGAAATATATATATATAAATTATATTAAAATAAAAATATATACTATACTGGGCCTCTATATTCCCACATGGACTTGCATCACCTGGACAGCAATTGGCTTCACCATATGTGTGCACTCACAAATTTCCCACCATCTCTACCATTTCTTATGGTTTTCTCAGTACTGAGGACAAGTGCTAGCTACCATTTCTCACTGATCTTGTCCTTGCTTTTCTTGTAGTAGAGAAAATGCTCTGTGCTCATGTCTCTGTCATAGATAGGGAAAATAAGAGAAGAGATGGTGATGGACACATTACTTTGCTCAGTTGTGCTACCTGCTTGTCTACCAAAAGTTAGACACATGACTTTGTAACCCCTAATTACAGGAAGTCCTTTATGGACTGCCTGGGGCTGATGGGACAATTCAACAAGGCTGCTGGCAAGGTCAGACCTGTCTATCTTTTATCTCCTCCACTCTTTAGCTTTTGGGATTTTATCTTCACACTTAACCACTTAACGGTTGCCCCCACACACACACCACACCCAGGCTGAGGTTCACTTTCAAGGCAGAAAGTAGTTCTACAGAGAGGAGAAAGATTGAAAGCAGCTTCTCTGAAATAAATGGAGACAAAAAGGAGTCCAAAGCACAGGTTCTTCCAGGCTCCCAGATTCAGTGTTTGCTCCTGCATTCACGGCAACACCCAGTACCTTATAACAAATGCGGTTTTGCTTAAACTAGCTCAAGTTCCATTTTATTCTTTGCAATAAAAAGTTAATTAAGTTCAATCTAAAACATTCAATGAGTCGGGTTCACCTGCTAATCACCCCACAAAGTTCGTGTGACCTTTCAGCTTTAGGTTGGTGGCTCATTTCTAAGCATTTCTATAATTATGGTGAATGGCTCACACAATAAGGTCACATATACTACATGCCAGGCACTATATCGGACATATGACATTCATTTTTGTCATCCTAACTCAACCCTTCCAGGTAAATTTTCTTACATATGGACATGAATACTCAGAGAAGTAACTTTCCTACGGCTATATGTAACCATTGGGCAGTGGATCCAACATTCATTCTACTCTCGGTCTTAGAAGAGAAAGGAAATCCCAAGTTCAAACATAATTTATAGAAGCACGTTTATTAAGCCTTCTGCAAACCTGAGAAGTTAAGCTCTAATATATTCCCAAATAACCTAGGGATTATGAGCATCAAATTTATGATGGGGATTATCAAAATTTCTGGTTTGGGAGTTCTCTTTCATACAGAATGTATTAAATTCTTCAGGGTTAAGACTGGAGGTCTGAGTTCAGGCATCTGCAATTTTACAAGTTTCTTGGGTAACTCTTCTAAAATCTGAAGATGTTTGAAAGGCACTGCCTCTCGTTGATGATTTTCTAGGATTAGTTTCTGCTGAGAGTTTTTCACTAAAGTCAATAATAGTGACACCCCTACAATTTACTCATGCTCTAACTCAATGCCACCTGTTGGATTATGAGACTGTAGCTGTTTGTGGGAGTAGAAAGCTTCATCTTTCTCTAGAGCAGCAGCTTTTGGTTTCAAAATGATGGCCTGGGATTAGCAGCCAATGCATAACCACTATGCCACCAGGAATCCTTTTCCGATATTATAGCATTATTATTATTAATTTTGGTAATTACTTTAAAGCAAATAGGCAAAAAGTCCCTGTGAAAATGCTATTTCTCACTTTGACAGCATGGTTAAGGTGTCGCTGCATGGTGTAAACATTAATGCTTAGCCTGCTAATCAAAGGTTTAGAGGTTTGAGATAAATCAGAGTTGCCTTAGAAGAAAAATCTAGTGACTTACTTCCAAAAGATAAAAGTGACTGAAAATTCTATGGATCAATTCTACTCTGTGGTAGTCTAGGTAGACTAGAGAAACAAATCCACAGAAACTCATATGTGTATGAGAGAGTTTTGTATAAAGGATAAGTGTACATTAAGAAAGCATCCAACCTAGTGCTGTCCAAGCCTATAAGTCCAACATTAGCCCATATGTCCGACACGGATCTACAAAGTCCTCCTTAATCTCACAAAACAGGTGCAATGATGCCAACTGCAGGAGGAAAGCTGAATTGGTGAGTGGGTAAGCATCTCAGCGCTGGCAGGGGCCTCCACACGGCTGCACCCGCACCCAGGCCTGCCTCGAGGTAGGTTCATGTGGCTTTGACTGAGGGATGTCTCGTAGGAAGTGAGCCTTGCAAGCTGAAGCAGGGAACTGGCTCCAGCAGCTACACACTGGTCCAGCCATCAGAAAGCAAGAGCCCCAAGAACCAGAAAGGCAAGGCTCACGGAGCCATTATCTCTCCACCCTTCAATTAATCTCACATGTGTTTATTGGCCAGGTTGGCACAATAAACCTTAACTATCTGATACTCTGATACATTTGGGGTCATCATACAGGCTATGAATTATTTGTAAAATTAAACAGCCATATAAGGACACTAATAACACCATATACAAAGGTAAAGTGTTGTGATAAATATTTTAACACCCATAGGTCACCACGAGCTGGAATCAATTTGACAGCAATAGTAAGGAGAACATATCAGAGGAACAAGTAACAACATAAAGCACAAGGGGCACATTTATCGTAACCCTTGCCTCACATTTGCTGTATGTTCACTCTTACATTGTGGATAAATCCCCCAAAAAACCTGGGCCTCAATTTCCTCATCCAGTATGTGGAATTCTCTATGACCAAACCAGCTCTTAGCTAAAGGCACTTCCCCCACAGATGCTTCCTGTGAAAGTGATTATCCATGAAAGGGGCAAGTTAAAATGATTCTGGAAACCACATTGTAAAAGCTCATTTCGGGAAATAACATACAACAGAAATAAGATAACCGAGTTTAGAAAGGTTAAAACTGATGACTTCCACCCACAACATCCTTCCCCACAGATCCCTGAGGAGACTTCCATGTGGACACTCAACAGGGCTGCCCACCTGACCTCAGCACACATGGTGGATAAAAGCCAGTGGTCTTGCCACATGGGGATATGAGGGGAACTGAGTCAGGGACACAAAAATGAGGAAATCCATTTAGTCCCATCTGTGGCATGCACTTACTTCCTCTGGAATTATAGATCTCTCCTTTCTGTCATCTTACAACTGTCGCCTGAGACAAGGGAACATTTAGATGAAGAAATGGAAACCAATGAGAATCAAGAAGACATCAATGATTTTGAAGCAAAGATAACTGACCTGAGAGCCATTTTCAAAATTCTAACAGGTGACAATTGGATAGTTGTGCTCCTTGTGATTATAATTTGTTAATGGTAACACAATTCCACTTAAAAATTATATATTCTTTATTTTAAAAATAGTTTACCAGTGTGCCAATAACATTCGAAGCCTGTAACAGTTGTTGGGACCACGGTAAGTAACAAGGTGAACTCAGTCCTACCCTTGTAGGATTTTCCGTCTAGTAGGAAAGACAAAAAGTTCAACAAATATGATCACTGATTTTATTAACACTCTGAAGAAATAAGCGAGGGACAGACGTGAAAAGACCTAGGGTCCCCATCCATATGTTATATTAGCTTGAAAAGACCTCGTTAGCAATGCTATCAGTGACAAGGCACATTAATATAATGTGCATGCGATATGATGGAATGAGAATGACGCTGTACTTCTGTCTTCCTTCCAAACGCCCGTACACCCAGTCTAAGCATGAGAAAAACAACTGATAAATCTAAATTGACAGTGGTCAACAAAATCCCTAACAAAGAGTCCTTGAAACTTCCGAGACCATGAATGAAAAACAAAACCTGAGAAACTTATGTCAGCCAAGAGGAACCTGAGGGGACAAGATGACAGAATATACGTAATACCTAGATGGGAGCTGGAGCTGGAAAAAAAGGATATGAGCAGAAATCTAGTAAAACTCAAGTAAATTTTAGTTTCTAGGTTTTGACAGACACACATTATAGAGGATGTTAAAATCAGAAAAAGTTATTGAAGAGTTTATGAGATTTTCTGTATGAAATAGTTAAAGTTTATTATGTGAACCTGGCCATTAAATACATGTGTGGTTAATTGAAGGGCGGAGGGATAAATGGCTCGGGGAGCCTTGCCTTCCTAGTTCTCAGGTCTCTTGCTTTGTGGTGGTCGGACCAGGGTGCAGCTGCCTTAGCCAGTTCCCTGCTTCAGCTGGCAAGACTCACTTCCTGCAAGACATCCTTGAGGGGAAGCCTCATGGACCTACCCTGATGCAGCCCTGGGTGCTGGAGCAGCCATGTGGAGACCCCTGCCAGCGCTGAAATGTTTACACGTTCACTCGGCTTTCCTCCTGCAGTCAGCATCATTGCATCTGTTTTGGGAGATGGAGGAGGACTTCGTATATTGGTGTTGGACATATGGGCTAATGTTGAATTTGTGGTTTGGGGCAACATTGGGTTGGGATGTCCGCTTGATTTGCACTTACCCTTTATATAAAACTCTCTCATACACATATGAGTTTCTGAGGATTTGTTTCTCTAATGTACCCAGACTAATACACTGTAGTACATTCTCATTTTTCTTATAAATCTAAAATCATCCCAATATAAAATTTATCTTTTAAAATGTTAAGCTATATGTCTCACTCAGTGCTTACCAATTCTGAATCAATGAGTAGGCTATTAAGCTTAGTGATTTGACCAAATATTAGACTAGTTGATGTTCCATAATGTGACACAATATAATCATGTTCTATAATGTAATTTAATGTAATCAATCAATTAATTCCAAGAAGACTTTCCTTAGGGTACGGTTTCCCTTCAGACTACAAACAGATACTGTAGTCAAGCCCTCAGGATTTCCCATTCTGCCACTTGGTATACAGATATAGTTGTTGTTGTTGTTGTTGTTGTTGTTGGGTAACACTGAGTCAGTATGAACAAAGAACAAAATGCTGCTTGGTCCCATATTATCCTCACAATCCTTGCTGTATTGGAGTCTATTGTTGCAACCTCTTTGTCAACCATCTTGTGGAATGCCTTCCTCTTCATTGCTGAACCTCTTCTTCATTGAGCAGAATGTCCTTCTTCAGATTTAGTCCCTCTTGATAACATGTTCAAAGCAAAATACATGAAACAATGTCTCCCCATCCAAAGTTCCACAGAGCGTTCTGGCTGAACTGCTTCCAAGACAGATTTAGTGATTCCTTTTCTGGCATATTCTAGTCAGTGTTCTACCTCAGCACCCTTGATTGATTCAAGCACATCAATTCTTCTAAGTCTTCATTATTCATTATCTACCTTTTGCATGCATATGGGAAACTGAAAATATAATAAAATGACAGACAAGTGGTCAGTATACAAAGGGATTTTAAAAATTCATGGAAAATTACATTATCTTTGAATTCCACTTTCCCAGAGACTTTGTAAGCCCCTTCATCTATTTCTAGTTTCATATAGAGAAATATAGAGGGAGATAAAATTATTTTATCTAAGAATCCTAAAACAGCCAGTCAAAGCTGTAATATCCCCCTTTTCCCTTCATCATCTAAATTGAACTGAATAAATGTATGTGCTGAGGTGAAATTAATTACTTATGGCTCTTCTATTCATTTCTCTATGCCCACCAAATGATTGAGTAGGACCATAAAAATAAAGTGCAAGGGCTCTAACCTAAGGATTGGTTCATTTTGCCATTCCCCAAGATGTAAGAGAGCCATCTCAGAAGCAGGAAGAAACAATTCCCTGGACCATCAACCAAGAATAACCACCAGTCGATCATCTGTGAGATCCCTGCCCGAAATGGCAGAGGAAACATGTCGTAGCACAGAGGCCATGAGGCAGAGTGAAGGAGCCACTCAGAGACAGAGGCACCAAAGGAGCGACACTGAGACTACGAGGCAGCGAGGCAGAGCATTAGTCAGGCCTCCTGGCTCCTGGAAGTAGAAGCCATGGAACTCCATGACTGAGATGCTGAGGACCGGAGAGAGACTTGGATGCTGGCTGAGAAGAGGTTCTGCTGTGGCTTTAAGAGTGTATTGTTGGAGGAACCAGCCAGCCTTACAGCTGGACGGGAGGCGCGGGCGCGCATGCTCCTTCGGTCTGGGCTGCTGAGGCAGCTGGGGCTACTGAGGGCACACCGGTCCGAACGAGCTGCGTGGGGCACCGGGCAGGGATCGTTTCATCATCATATCCACCGGAAGTGCGGTGGGTGGCACTTTACTGTCGGATAGAGCGTCCAGAAGCGGGACACCGGAGGCTCGTGCACAGAGGGTGGCGGCAGCCACTGTGGGAGTGATTCGTGTCCTGGACAAGCAGCGGTGATGGCAGCGGCAGCATCTGTGGATTCACTGACATGCCCCGTGGGAGCACCCAGACTATGTGTCTGGAGGAAGGCCCAGGTACCAGTGGTGGATACGTGGAGCTACAGGTGACACAGCCTGCATTGCCACCTCTGGAGTTCATCCTTCCCCAAAGACCAGAGTTGGCCCAGCTGTGTCCTTCTTCCCCGGAGTCACGTCTGCTGTGGAGCTGAGCCCACCCCTTCTAACCGGTCAGGTGCAGCGGCCTGCTGGCCAAGCCTCCAGTGATGCCGTTTGAGGGGTGCAGATGCTCTGTGAATTCTCCAGCAGCAGTCTGGACTGAGCTTCTCTTGGGAGGTGGCTGGCACTTCATGGGGAGCACGTGTGCCTCGTCTGGATGTTGAAGACAAGCTGCAGCTTCTGATCCACAGAAGAAGCAACTCCCAGACTCCTTGAGAAACGTAGTGATGTTCCTGAACACGGCTGTTTTAGAATAGTTTGATCTTGGACTAGTTTGGTATTGGAGGACTGTTCCTGAGGTCACAAGGTAAAGGCAATTTAGTTTCACTCAGGCAGGGACAGACCAGAGTCCACTCTTTGGACAAGATCTGATCAGTTCACACTGCACTGTCAGCCACCTTCCCACCTGCACTGTGGTGCAAGGCCAAACCTCCCCCAGTTCTCTTTGTGGTTGTCAACGCTCAACATCTGTGTGTTTTGATTGCTTCTCCTCTGAGAAACCTAGAGGCAAACCCTTTGGTGATGGCCCAGGTAGAGTAGGATAAGGGGTTTCCACTTCCGGTTGTAGTTCATTGAGTTTATGATAAAAATATTCACTAGCATTAAATGAAAATTTATGAAAGCAAAAAAAAAAAGAGTGCATTGTTGGGCAGAGGTTGTACACTGGTGCATATGAGGGCTGGAGGCACAGGGAACCTAGGGTGGATGATACCTTCAGGAGCAGGGGTGTGAGGGGCGATGCTGGGAGAGTGGAGGGTGAGTGGGTTGGAAAGGGGGAACTGATTACAAGGATCCACATGTGACCTCCTCCCTGGGAGATGGACGACAGAGAAGGGGGAGAAGGGAGACTCTGGAGAGGGCAAGATAGGACAAAATAACAATCTATAAATTATCAGGGGCACATGAGGGAGGGGGGAGCGGGGAGGGAGGGGGAAAAAAGGGGACCTGATGCAAAGGGCTTAAGTGGAGAGCAAATGCTTTGAAAATGATTAGGGCAAAGAATGTACAGATGTGCTTTATACAATTGATGTTTGTATATGTATAGATTGTGATAAGAGTTGCATGAGCCCCTAATAAAATTTTTTTTAAAGAGTGTAAAAAGAGTGTATTCTTAATATTTTCTGATCCTGCATAGGGGTAAATTGTTAACTTCTATAAGTTCCGACAGTCATTAATATTGTCTGTGAGTTCTGTGTGACTATTCCCACGGATAATCAAACCCAGGCGAGAAGTAGAGCTTGGTAGGTGGTTTGCTTAATGTCAGAATAGGGTAAAAGAAGGGTGGAGGCATGCTTAACCTCTGTCTTATAGTAACTGGTTTGGGGCTGGTTTGGAGATGGGTTTTTTTCCCTCCCTGCTGAAGCTGGAGGTCATGTACTCAATATAGTATTGTTGTTGCAAAACACCTAAAATATTTTGTTTCAATTAATTTCCACACAGTAAATTAAAAGCACATGAACCTATAAAAACACCACGAATAAACAGTACGAATTTCACTTTCATTTCAAATTAACTGCAGCAAAAGGTAATACATAAACACATTTTCCTTAACGTGTTCCGTTAAATGTATCGAAGAGGAAACAATAATCAAAACTGTGATGCTAAAAACCTGAGTTTGCATTCTCACTCACTTGTGAGTCAATTAAAGTATAAATGCAGAAGGAAAACTTCCTCTGGCCTTTAAACACAGGGGTAGACACCTTGCCTAGAGCATAGGGAAGTCTCCAAAAGCCTTCACTCACTGCTAATTTAATTGTAGGGTCTGGTTCTGTCTCTGTAAGCTCACCCTAGATTTCAATTTAGATGAATGTGCTCCTGTCCTTTCTCCAAGTTGCTGTCAAACTCTTAACAGCTCCCTGACTGGCTCAAAAACAACAACAGAATCAAAAAGTGTCCACTCCCCTCCCCATGACACCAGTAAAATACCCATGCTAACCGTTTGGAATGTCACTGCATTCCAATCAATTCTCTATCCTTTAGGTAGACAAAGAAAGGATTTGTAACATAGAACCCTCTCGGGTTGACATGGCCGCCCCAGAGAAGAATGAGGAAACTACATGAGGATTGGGACAAGACTAACCATCCTTCCTCGAGACTGAGGACATTTTTCTTCATGCTGAATGCATGGTCCCCCTCTACTCTGGAAAGGTAATGCGAACGGTAAGTCAATTTAAGCTTGGAAAACTGTCAAATGGCCAGCGATGTGCAGCGCACACCAGATGGCATCTCCCTCCTTCACTGACGCAAAGTGCCATCCTGAGGGAGCGGCCTTCCTCAGAAGGACAAGGTGACAAACTGTGTTTTCAGTAGTCTCTCTCTGTCTTACCCTCCGCCTTGCCTCTACCCTCCACTCCCTGAGACTGGACTGCAAACCAACCAACCGTAATTCGAATCTACTGCCACCGGAGAGGGAGCATTCTGAGACAAAGAACATTTTAACATAAGACTAAAATGGAAAAGCTGAAATTAAAAAGTCCGTGTATATAGATACTCTACTTATCTAGGCCAGATCATGAAAACTACTTCCTCCCTGCTGGGAAGGACTGTGACACTAACTTGAACATGCACGTGTCTGTGCTTTTCCTTTTATGCACAAAGAGCCGAAATAGTCATCTATGACTGACACCCCCTACTTTCCCTATTTTCAGCCAAAAGATAAACGTGTGTGAGTGTGGCAAGCAAAAGGCCGATTGTTTGTTCTGCAGCTATCAACATATTTTGAAAGCTAGCTAACAGCGGGGTTGGGAATTGTGGTGAGTCTGTTGGTCTTCGCATCACAGTGAACTTAGACGAGGGAACTATGCCTGTCACGTGGCAAAGACCACAACCTGGGAAGATTTCCCTATGCACCAGGTGGGTGTTCGCAGTCTTTGCGCTGCTTTGAATCACAATGAAGATGAAGTAAAAAATCTGTTCCTCTTAAGTGCTTTCCGACAGCCTAGTCTGTGTGTGTCTCTGAAGGTTAAAATGACAGGGGAAATTAACTATGGGATATATATTGTTAGCTGACTAACCAATATCTATTATCCTTTCTATTTTTCTAATTAAAGCCAAAATTGTCTGAGATGATATGTCACCTCCCATGAACAACCAGTTCTGTCTAATCTAGTTCACTTATGACCTCCCACTGTCCTCCCCAATTTCCAGAATATGTTTTCATCAAAGAATGCCCATGCGATTCCTTTCTGACTATTGACTTGTCAGTATAAGTCTGCCTAGAGTAGTCAGGAAAAATTTTGCTTTCTTAAGAAAAGAAACACGTTTACATTTTTATTTTATTCTTCGTGTTTCCTTGAACACGGATGGGATATCTGAAGCTATAACATTGTGCTACTATGAAAATGAGAAAAGGGCCAAGAGAGTCGGTGCAGACATCATTGAGCCACTGAGCTAATATTGCCAGCTTATTAGATGAAGAAAATAAACCTATACTCAGTATTTCTGCTGTTCACAGCATAAAGAATGCCCAAATTAAAATATGACCTCACTTCGATTGGTTTGACAGGAAGGCACAGGACAGATGAGATTTCTCTTCAGGAACACCAATGCATAAATTTTCTCTGTTTATTAGGGATCCATTTTTAATCCATTCTCTGTACAGCTTTAAAGCTCATATTTTTATCAGGTTCACTAAATTCTGTTCCAATGAAGAACTAGCCTATAAAGCAGGAGCATAATGTTCAATCCTCACAGTGAAAAATGATCTTAATTAGGACAAGGAAAAAATCAGTTTGGGCTCATCTGCTTGAGTCTACTTTGAGCACACACAGAGAAATGGTTTCCCTAGCCAGTCAACACCATGGTGTAGTGGGAGGTTTAGGTGTCAAAGGAAAGAGTAACTGTCCGTATAAGTAAAAGGTCAAAGAGGGGCCACTAAGAAAGTAAATCTTAAAATCATGGTCTTCCTATGGAAAAGTTTATACAAGAGTGTTTTCCTTGTAGAGGAGGATGGCTTCAGAATTTGGAGCGGGAAGAGGGGGAGAGAGGAGGGGACAATATCTTTTAGGAATTGAAAATTCCCAGAAAGAGAGACAAACATTTAAGATACAGCAACCATTTATAGGCAAACATGCTTTTTATCTGGTGGTTGATTATAGAAAGTCTTATATTAGCTATCAAAAGAAACCAAACTCTATGGTCCCTCAGAGAAATGTAGCAGAAGAGTTAAGTGTCATATGTTCTTAAAAACATGTCCTAGCATATAGTACGTTCTCAGTAAATATTTGTTTAATAAATGAAAAATCTGACATTTAAGGGACAGAGAATCCTGAGCATCTTCAAAATGCTACAGACCATATTTAAATTTATCTTGAAGACCTAGCTTAGAAGAAATATGATTGGATTGCTACCTCAAAGTGAGGATGGCAACATATCATCTTGCCTACTTTTCACTCATCATCAGTAAAAAAAAAAATCACTAGAAAGGGATATAATGTTTGCAAAAGTGAGGGTAATCGAGGCTGAGGGAAATCCTCAATGAGACAGGTTGACACAATACTTGTAACAAACATACTTGTGTAGGAGCACACAGTGTTTTCTTCTATTATGTACATAAGATTTTCTTAAGTTGTAGCTGGCTACTATCAACAACAATAGAAGAAAAGATGAGTAAGTGGAAATGCACAATGTATAAAGACCAGGATGTAATGAGCGGGTTTCTGATGTGCATCACTGTGGAGTGTTCATAAAGCCACATCTCCCTGAATGAGTGGTTTCCAGTCCATATAGAGAGAGAACTAAAACTAATAAACTAAATGCTAATAAATTCATGTCTCCCAGTCTGAATGGTTACAGCTCCATATACTTAGAACTTTCTTCTTAGACAACCTATTTACTGCCAGGCATTTTCAAATGGCCTATCAGTGGGCAAACAAATTCATATTAAAACGAAAAGTTTCTTACCAGAGAAACAAAAGACTTATACAAAGAAAACTGCAAACTATTCCTTCAAGAAATTTATACAAATAGAACAAGTTACCATGTTCCTGGATAGGCAGATTAAATATTGTGAAAATGTCTATATTACCAAAATTGCTTTACAAATTCAATGCAATTACTATCTAAATCACACCACAATCTTTAAAAGAAATGGACAAACTAGTTACCAACTTTATAAATAAAACACCATTAAAAATTTAAAGCAAAGTAGATAACCTTTCACTTCCAGACCTTGAAACCTACTATATAGCCATGGAAATCAAAACACCCTGGTACTGGTACAATGACAGATATAAAGACCAATGGATTAGAATTGAGAATTCAGAAGTAAAACAAAGTACTTATAGACACCTAACTTCTGATAAAGAACTAAAACATTTAATGGTCAAGAGATAGCTTTCTAAAAAATTGGTGCTGGAAAAACTGGATCTTCAACTGCAAAAGAATGAAACAAAACACATACTTCACATCACAATAAAAACAAATATAGGATGGATCAAAGACCTAAATATAAATCACACAATTATTAAGGCCATCTATGGGATATAAAAAGGCTTTTCCCCAGCTTGTCTCCCCTAGATATATGTCAGACCTAGGACACAGCTTGCAACTAATGGTAACATTACTGTCAACTTATCTCCCTGAAAGCAATGGCCATCCAGAGCAATCAGACCCTATTGTGTGTCCAGTCATAGGTGCGGCTCACTCCCTGCTGTTAAGGACAGTGGATTGCTTTCCCTAGAGACCTCAGAATAAGTCAGACCCGCAGCTCACGGATGATCAAGGTTAGGCTTCCATCCTGAATCTAGGACCCACCCATCTTGTCACATGTGTATACCTAACCCTTCTTGTCCTATTGCATGTACACTCCTAGATTGTCCCTGTCCCATTGCCCTATTGCCTATAGTACTACCCCTTCCTGTGACGTATGTCATTACCTGTAATCAGGGGGCTTGCACGCCCCCAAGTATATATAAGCCTTGGTTAGAAATAAATCTCTCCTCTCCTCTCCTCCTCCAACTCTCTGCATGGACCAGGCTGCTGAGATCATGGTCATCCAGGAGGTGAGCATGGTATCATGAAATGTGTCTAACTCATTTATTTCACTCTATCTTATTCGCTATGACTCTACTATAATTTTTATATGCTATTGCTGTACAGTGGTGTCTATAGACCCGTGATGTTGTCAGGGGCTGGTTTACCCAAACAGCCATCAATGAAACAAGAGAGACAAACGTAATGGCCCTAATACAAGGCATAATATGATACTAAACATAATAAGAAGTATCCACACTATAGAAGACAAAATAAGGAACGAGGACCTACTAAAAATATGACATTTATGCACATCAAAAGACTTCATTAAAACGAATCAACAGAAAGCCCAAAGAATGGGGAAAATAGTAATAAAACATCAGATAATTTGTCTAACCTCCAAAATCTTAAAAAAAACAACTATAACATTTTAACCAGAAAAATACAAATAATCCACTAAAAAATGGGCAGGAGACATGAATAGACAATTAAACAAAGATGAAATTCAGGTGGCCAACAACTATAGGAAGAAATGTTCAAGACAATTAGCAATAAGAGAAATGCAAATTAAAACAATCATGAGCTATCACCTCACACAGACACTTTTGGGAAAAGTCAATGAAACAGAAAAGAATAAATGCTGGAGAGGATATGGAGAAATAGCAATACTTTTGCATTGCTGTGGAACAGTAATATTGTACACCGCTATGGAAATCAGCATGGCACTTCCTTAAACAAATGCAAATACAAGTGCCTTATGATCCAGAAATCTCTCTACTGGGTATGTGCCTTACAGAAATCAAGAATGCAGCACAAGCAGATTTATGTACACCTTTGTTTGTTGAAGCAATTTCCACAATATCAAAAGCATGGAAATAACTAAAACCACCAACTATAGAAGAATGGATAAACAAGTTCTGGTATATTCATACTATGGAATTTAATGCATCAATAAAAAATAAGGGCAACTCTCTTAAGCACCACAAGACATGGAATAGACTAGGGAATATTATGCTTAGCAAATTGAAACTTACAAAGATAAATACTTTATACAAACATTGTTATAAGGAAATACAAAAAAGAAGAAATGTGGTTTGTATACCAACAGACAAGACTGATAACAGCGGAAAAGCCAGAGACAAGAACAGGCAAAGAAGAAGGATTTGGTGGTTGGGGGGAGGGGGGGTATTTAATTTAAGAAGAAAATGAAAAGTTTCACTTAAAACAATGATTACATATCACAGTCCAGTGCAATATTATTCACAGTACTTAAAAGATGAAAACAGCTCATATGCCCAACTGCAGGTGAGTAGATAAGCAAAAGGAGTTACACACAAAAAGTGAAATATTATTCCACTATAAAGAGAAAGCTATGATGCATGCTGGAATGTGAATTAATTTTGAAAACAGTATGGTAAATGAAATCAATCAATCACAAAAGGAAAAGTATGATATAAGCAAGAATCCAGGATCCTATTTTCCCACATTTCACTATTCTGCTATGTTGTCCTGTAACTTTATAGTTACAAAAAAGCTAACTGTTTTTTGTAGACATCCTCCTAGCATTCAAAGCAAGAAGGAAGGGAAAGGACTGAGGACTACACCAGCAAAGTCTGTCCTTCTTAATCATGAAAACAACGCTCCTAGATTCCATCCAGCACACCTCATTAATATTGCATCATCTAGATCTGTGTCACAGGGCCACCCTCAGTTGCAAGAGAAGCTTCTACAAGGGAAGGTGGAAAAGCAAAGGGAGAGTGGAACCAGCCCCTGGGTCAGCCAACCAGCAGTGTCAGCCCCTCAGCCATCCAGAGCTACTTTCATTTTCCGAAAAATGGCAATGCTCATTCTCATTTCTAGACCTTTGTGTTTCTTTCTCTTCAGCCTACACTAAATGCATTCTCTTCTTTGGTATCAATCTTGATTTAGATATATCCTGTCATTAAGAGTGGGTAAGTGCTCTCCATTAGTTCTCTTAGCACCATGGACTTACCTGCCTTTCTTCTCACCTATAGTCTCCACTGGAACCAGCTCTGCATAGTAAGTATTCATGTCTTCCAAAGTACATCTCAGAAATCTATCATCGTGCCTGGCACAATGAGTCTTTATAGAGTGAATGAAGAGACAAAGTGAAAGACCAAACTCGGGGTTTTCCAAGTCTAAAGTTCATGGGTAGTCACTACATAACACTGACACCTGAGAATAAAACATTTTTTATAATCCATAAAAAACTCTTCAGTCTCCACCTCAAAAGCACCACATTTTTATAACTGAACACGTAGGATATACATATGATGATTACATTATGATACTCATATAATCATTTTCATCATATATTTCACTTGCTTTCAAATAGAGAACCTAGATGTATGTGAAAATCAAATCCAAAAGTTGGGTCATAGGACCACAGAGTAGGAAAAATAGCCAGATTGGGAGCCAATCTCTAAACCATTGACAGCTGAAATAGCTAAGTAAAATATTTCAAAATTCAATCAGGATACTGTGGTATACCTAGCTTTAGATCTATCAATAACATTCATTTTTCCATGTGTTTTGCATTTACTGATTATAGCTCATGTTCTATGACTTTTAAAAAATTGATTTTAAAATATTTTCCAATAGATCTAAAGTACTTGTTAATTAATTCAAATTAAATGTACACTTACCAGCCAGAGTTTACAAGTCAACAAGGAATCAGAACAATCCTCTCAGAGATAGCTGAGAAAGGCTACCTCCTTTCCTTTATGCTAGAAATCCCAATCAACTTCCATACCCCTTACATGCTAAGTGGACTCCCACTTATTTGTTTCACCATATTGTTTTGTTTGTTTTTAACTTTTTATTGTGTAGCAGTGGGGGTTTACACCTCAGATCATCATTTTTTTTTATTCAACAACTTAACAGCTAACTTTCCAATAGCTTACCTGCTTTCCTCACTTTTCCCTCCCCCATCTTGTAGCATACTATCTTCCCTTCACTGATGCCAACACCTGTCTACTCTCTAACCTAATTCTTCTCCTTTCTCCCTTGCTCTCCCACTCCTGGTAACCAGCAAAATCTTTATTTGGCACACGCGCGCGCACACACACACACACACACACACACAACAACTTTCTTGGTGTTTTCTCTTATAACAATCATATTAAACGTATTACTTTGTGGTTACTAACCTTACTCTAGAAGATATCCTCCCAAACTGTCCATGTCAGAAAGTATGTCACAATGTCTTTCTTATTCTTTAACAATACAAAGTATTCCACTGTGTTTCACAATGTTTTTAAGGACAAGAAACCTTAACGACTATGGTGATTTTAAATATATGTGAAAGCTTTCATGCTCCTCCCATTGAAAAGTGGACTCAATTTCCCACCCTTTTATGTGGGCTGCACTTAGTGACTGACTTCTGACAAATAGAGAGGGGGAAATGAAGACATGATGCTGTGCAGCTTGGAGACTAGGTCATAAAAGGCATCCCAACCATCGGCCTCTCCATCTCTGTGAGAGAGCACTTAACAAGCGCTGTGGAGAACTGAGGAACTGAGACTTCCTGCCAAACGCCAGGTAAATGAACTTGGAATCAACTGTTCCAGCCTCAGGTGGTTACAGTGGCAGTCTATATGATGGACTGCCACCTCGTGGGATAGCTTGAGCTAGTCAAGCTGCTTCAAATTCCTGATTTATAGAAACTGAGTTCATGCAAGTTTTAAGCTACTAAGTTTGGGGATAATTTACTATATAGCTCTTTCTCATACCACCATCAAATCGATGCTGACTCACAGTGACCCTATAGGACAGAGTAGAGCTGTCCCTGTGGGTTTCTGAGACTGTAACTCTTTATGGGATTAGAAAGCCTCATCTTTCTCCCAGAGTATGTCTGGTAGTTTCCCACTGCAGAACTTGGGGTTAGTAGTCCAACTTGTAACCCAAAGAAATATTTTATAAAAATAATCTTATTTTTATCTCTACTCATAGACTATTGTACTAATATGGCATCAATTTCCACATGAACATGATTATATAGCTGTCATGAAACAAATAAAATTCTAAAGAGTATTTTTTCATATTTTATATATTTCATTGAAGTTATGATGGCTTCATATTAAAATTATCACTGACTAGATATTTGATCATGTGGATGCATCATAATGTATTAATAATTTCTATAATATTCTACATCTCAGTGGTTTTTAGGTTTTTTCCACTCAAGCTGTTGCTATAATAAATGTCTTTGAATATGTAATTTATTGCTCCTTGAATTATTTGTTAGAATGTTTTATAGTGAATTGCTGAATAAAAATAATATGAGAATATTTATGGCTTCATTATATGTCATATTGACATTTTTTAGAAAAATACATCAATTTATCAACAAGTAATAAGTATACAAGCTTCCCCACACCATACCATATGACGATCTTTTAATTTTTTTACTAAAAGATGAAAAATGGTATCACAAATTGGTGCATTTTGAAATTCTAAATTCCTAATGAGAATGAACTCGTTTGGTTTTTAATGTTGTTTACTCTTTTGTGAATTATATCTTCCTATATTTTATGCTTATCTCAGTCTTAACATGTAATTTTTCTCATAAACAAATGTAGGATATAGATTCAAAATATTAAGCTTTTCTAATCCTTGATTAGACATTTTCTAGCTTGTCTGTTTTTTAGTTTTCTTTATGATTATACAAATTGTATTATTTTAAAATATAGATGACCAGCGTTTTTTCTTCCATTGCTTTCTATAACTGTAAGTCTAACATGGTTTGTATTTCTCCTCTCGTGAGCCGCTGATTTCCTCTAGTTTATCTAGCATTCATGACAATGGTGTGGTTTGGTTTTTGTCTTTACTTCAAATCCATCTAGAATAGATTTTGATGTGTGCTGTGAAATGCATAAAGTCTTTTCTAATTTTTCCCCAGTTTATTCATCTTTTTAATTTAAAATGCTGTTGGGGGCCATGAAATCGGTTTCAATCCATGGAGATATTATGCACAACAAAAGGAAACCCTGCCGGGGCCTGTGCCATTCTCACACTTGTTTGAGCCCATTGTTGCAACTATGGTGTCAATCCATTCCCTAGAGGGCCTTCCCCACCTTCCCTGCCATGTTTCATCAAACATGACGTTCTCCAAGAATTCTTTGCTTCTGACAACATGTCCAAAGTAGGTAAAACAAAGTCTTGCCATTTTTGCCTCTAAGGAGCTCTCTGGCCCTACTTCTTCCAAGACAGCTCTGTTTGCCTTCTTAGCATTTCATGGTACTTTCCAAATTCCTCTACAGCACCACAATTCAAACACATCCATTCTTCTTTGGTCTTCTTTATTCAATATCCAAGTTTCCCAGGCATTGGAGGCAATGGAAAGTACTATGGCTTGGGTCAGGTGTACCTTAGTCCTCAAAATTACCTCCTTGCTTTTCAATACTCTAAAGAGGTCTTGTGCACTAGATTTACTTAATGCAATAATTAAACTAATTAATAGTTTACAGTAATTTGGCCTTTAAAATTATACAATAGCTGCAGGGCTAGCTGGAGATCACTTAAGTGTCACACACACACACACACAGGAAGACAATTGTAAGAAATAACACACATGGCACCTGCAGTAGACACTGCTGGTTGAGGCTTCATTTTTAAGTTCATTACTATGGAATAGTTAAGGGTTCTAAGAAACCAGGCTTCTCTTCAAGCCCAACGAATGAATCATTTCCATAAGTTCTATGTTTGGTTTAGGTTTGGGTTTGTGTAATGATTCTGGCCAATGTTATGTGAGAGAGAATCTGCTGGGAAACTTTTTACTCGTTGAGGAAAAGGAAACCTCCCAGAGGAAAGTTTCTCTTCTACGAAAGCTGCCCCCTGTTTGTGATGTCTGGAACATAGTAGGTATCTCAGAGCCATGAGGGGACAAGTCTGAGCATAAATGCTGAAGACAGTAGACCAAGCAAACAGCAAGACAACTTTTTTCCAAATCATGTTGTTGCTTTATGGACTTTGCCAACTCTAGGATGGCCCTGGATGGTACAAACAGTGAAGGAATTCAAGTAATAATCAAAAGATTGGTGTTTAATGACTGTATGAGTCTGGGGACTTTAAAGAAACAAATCCACAGAAACTTTAGCTACCTCTTGATCAGCAACAACATCTTGACAATTTACCAGTCTGCTAAAAGATTTTGAATAGTAAAGCAGCAATGTTCTACAGATCCGACCACAGGGAAAAAAAGGGTCGATCATATTAACAACTATCTTAATTATTGAAAATATTCTAATGGCCAGAGACTAAGTGGAAGTTCAAGTAAATCAGACAGAGGCTCTAAACCAGTGACTTTCAAACTGACCCCTATAAAACATGAAACCTCAGAGGTTTTACAAAGATATACTTGAACATATCTGAGCAAGGCAGAACTCAGCTTTTGGAACCAGATCAAATGAGAAGCTACTTTCCTAACAAACTTCCTGTCTAGCTAGTCATCCATCCATATATCCATGCATCCATCCATGCATCCATCCATCCATCCATCCTTCTGTCCATCCACCCAGGAGCTCCATGGAGGTCACAGTGGATTCTTTTGGGGGCTGTGAACCACAAAGTCAGTGGTTCCAACTCACTGGCTGCTCCTGAGGAGAAATGTGAGGCATTATGCTCCCATAACAATCATATTTGACAGAGCAGGGGAGTCAAACTCAATTAAAACACAGGCCATTGGGTGCAACAGGCAAGATTCACCCGGGCCACATCACATTTACAAACTTTGTTAAATTTATATTTTGAAGTGAGGATTCAGGATTATGGATAGGAAAATTAAAACACTATATAATTGCTTTTATTTAAACATTTATTTTATTTAATGTATATATAAAATCAAAATTTTCATTTTTACCCAAAACTTGCCAGAGCTTTTCTCCTACTAGTTTTCACTTAGCTCTTATGTTGTGACCAGAGAATATAGCAAAGTAATTAATAAAAAACACAAAATGATACTCTAGCCCAGGTGGCGACGAAGCATGGTAGTAGGGCAGGAGGAAAGTCAAGGGAGATGGAGGAAAGAGCTAGGAGTCAAAGGGCATTTATGGAGGTCTAGACAAAGACATGTACATGCAAATATATATATATATAGGAGGATGGGGAAACAGATCTATGTGTCTATATTTATAGGTTAAGTATTAAGGTGGCGGAAGGACCTTGGGCCTCTACTCAAACACTCCCTCAATGCATGAATACTTTCTTTTATTAAATTGGAACTCTATGATGCTCACTCTCCCGACACAACTGCTGGAGCCAAAGGGGGTGAACAAGTAAATGTGGTGAAGAAAGCTGATGGTGCCCGGCTATCAAAAGAGATAGTGACTGGGGTCTTAAAGGCTTGAAGATAAACAAGCGGCCATCTAGCTCAGAAGCAACAAAGTCCACATGGAAGAACACACCAGCCTGTGTGATCAAGTGGTCCCGAAGGGATCAGTTACCAGGCATCAAAGAACAAAAAATCATATCATTGACTGCACACCTCCATGATAGGATCACTGAAGACAAATGGGTGCATAAGCAAATGTGGTGAAGAAAGCTGATGGTGCCCGGCTATCAAAAGAGATAGTGTCTGGGGTCTTAAAGGCTTGAAGGTGAACAAGCGGCCATCTAGCTCAGAAGCAAAAAAGCCCACATGAAAGAAGTACACCGGCCAGTGCGATCACGAGGTGCCAAGGGACCAGGTATAAGGCATCATCCAAAAAAAAAAAAAGATATATGTATATATGTGTGTGTGTATGTGTATGTGTGTATACATATGTATATGTATATATATACCATATTAAATGAAGGGGGAAGTGCAGAGTGGAGACCCAAGGCCCAAGTGTCGACCAATGGAGATCCCCTAATAGAGGGGTTTAGGAGAGGAGATGGGTTAATTAGGGTGCGAGGTAGTACCGATGAAGAACACAGCTTTCCCCCAGATCCTGGATGCTTCCTCCCCCCAACTACCATGATCCGAATTCCACCTTGCAGGGCTGGATAGGGCAGAGGCTGTATGTACACTGGTACATATGAGGGCTAGAGGCACAGGGAATCCAGGGTGCATGATACCTTCAGGACCAGGGGTGTGAGGGGCGAGGCTGGGAGAGTGTAGGGTGAGTGGGTTGGAAAGGGGGAACTGATTACAAGGATCCACATGTGACCTCCTCCCTGGGAGAGGGACAGCAGAGAAGGGGGGGAAGGGAGACTCCGGATAGGGCAAGATATGACAAAATAACGATGTATAAATTACCAAGGGCACATGAGGGAGGGGGGAGCGGGGAGGGAGGGGAAAAAAAAGAGAACCTGATGCAAAGTGGAGAGCAAATGCTTTGAGAATGACTGGGGCAGGGAATGTATGGATGTGCTTTATACAATTGATGTATGTATATGTATGGATTGTGATAAGAGTTGTATGAGTCCCTAATAAAATGTAAAAAAAGAAAAGAGGAGAAAAAAATGATTGGGGCAAAGAATGTACAGATGTGCTTTATACAATTGATGTATGTATATGTATGGACAGTGATAAGAGTTGTATGAGCCCCTAATAAATTGTTTTAAAAAAAAGAAAGATGGAAAAAAAACACAAAATATTGGACAGCTGACAAACATGATGCACAATTGTAATGACTTCCCTCTAAAAATGTGAACTAGTGCTGCCGCTAGGTATGATTCATAACAGCACAATGCAGAATGCTCTTCTTAACCTTTTCACTATTGGGATCTGTTTACATTACGTGACACTGAGAGTGGCAGACATATCACTTCCAAATGTCGCCGGAACTCAGTAAGCGTGTTTATACATGCCCACAGGACCCCAGAAAAGGCACTGGGCCAGGTGTATAATCATCTTCAGTAGTTAAAGGGTTAACAAGGGAATATTGTGTGTACAGTATTGCCTTGCTCTCACTTAAATGCTATTTTCTTCATTGCAATTTTTTCTATTTTCATTTTATTTCAGAGCATCACGGGCCACAAAATATTACCTTGGGGATGGCATGATTATATATATATATAGATATACATATGGTAAGTTTATATAGCGTAAAGAATATAACAGCAAATTAGTCCACACAGCAGTACAGAGAGCTCAGTTCAACTCACTTTTATGGGTCAGTTAATATACTGAAGATCCTTCAACTCACTCCGTCAATAGCCCAAGGCCAAGGAAGCAGACAGTAGAGAGGTGAGGTAGTGAGGCATAGAAAAGGCCAGTTGTGCAGCAGAGCAAAGCTGGCCATAGTGAACCTCCAGGTGCAGCTGTGAGAAGTGGCTGGCTGAAGCTGGTGTCTGGAGTGGTGACAAGATGAGCAGAGTAGGCTAGCAGCCACTGAGTGGTGCTGTGCCATGCCATGGAACAGCACGGCAGAGTGACATGGTCTACCATGGTCCACAGTTGACTTGGCCAGGTGGAGCACTGAAAGACCCACAGGTAGCACAGCACATTTGATGAGGCAGGGCAGCTAGATCAGGCAGAACACTGCTCCAACTGAGAGAGAGAGAGACAGACAGAGAGAGCCAGAGAGAGAGAGAGAGAGAGAGAGAGAGAGAGAGAGAGAGAGAGAGAGAGAGAGAGAGAGAGAGAGAGAGAGAGAGAGAGAGAGAGCCAGCCTAAATTGGCTCTCCCACCAACAAATCCAGTGACTACTCAAAGGGAGCTGGAGATGCTTATTTACTTTCAAGTCTTTAAGACCCCAGACACTATATATTTTGATAGCTGGGCACCATGAGCTTTCTTCACCACATTTGTTTATGCACCCATTGGTCTTCAGTGATCGTATCAGGGAGGTGAGCACACAATGATATCATTTTTTGTTCTTTGATACCTGATAACTGATCCCTTCAGCACCTCGTGTGTTTCTTCCATGTGGGCTTTGTTGTTTCTCAGCTAGATGGGTGTTTATTTACCCTGAAGCTTTTACAGCCCCAGATGCTATATCTTTGGATTGTGGGGCACCATCAGCTTTCTTCATTACATTTGCTTATGTGCCCACTTGTCTTCAGCGATTATGTCAGGAAGGTGAGCATCATAGAATGCTAGTTTAATAGAACAAAGTATTCTTGCATTGAGGGAGTACTTGAGTGGAGGCCCAATGTCCATCTGCTACCTTAATACTAAACCTATAAATGTATGCACAGAAATCTATGTCCCCATCTTCGTATATAAATATATTTGCATATGTATATGCCTTTATTTAGACCTCTATAAATGCCCTTTGCATCCTAGTTCTTTCCTTTTACTTTCCTCTTGTCCCACTATCATGCTCAGCCTTCATTTGGGTTTCAGCAATTCCACTCAGTTACATTACTCTTGATCACGCCCTACTAGGCTTCCTATATCCTCCTCACCACCAATTTGTACCATTTGTTGTTCCCTTCCCCTGGGTTTGCTAACACCACTTCCTTTCCCCCACCTCCCCTACTCCCATGTTTCCCCGGAACTGTCAGGCCCGTTGTTTTCTCATCCAGATTATTCATCCAGCCTATTTTATTTAAACAGACCTGCAGAAATAATAACGTGCACGAAAACAAGACAGAAAGGTGTTCTCATCACTGGTATATAAGAATCTGATTGGAAAAAAAAAAAGAATCTGATTGAGTGGAGAGCAAATGCTTTGAGAATGATTGGGGCGGGGAATGTATGGATGTGCTTCATACAATTTATGTATGTATATGTATGGATTGTGATAAAAGTTGTATGAGCCCCTAATAAAATGTAAAGAAAGAAAAGAGGAGAAAAAAATGATTAGGGCAAAGAATGTACAGATGTGCTTTATACAATTGATGTATGTATATGTATGAACTGTGATAAGAGTTGTATGAGTCCCTAATAAATTGTTAAAAAAAAGAATCTGATTGATTTCTGCTTGTTAATCTTGTAACCTATTACTCAACTAAATTCCTCATTTGTTTCCAACAATCATATTGTAGAAAACTTAGGATTCTCAGTATATAAAATCATATCATCTTCAAATAGTGAAGTTTCACTTCTTTGCCCAATTATACTCCCTTGATTTCTGCCTTATTTTTTTTTTATGGTATTGGCTAGGACTTCTAGCATAGTATTGAATAAGAATAGGGATAAGGGGCATCTGTGCTGGGTTCCCTTATTTAGTGGAAATGTTTTCAGTATTTCTCCATTGAATATAATATTGGCTAGTGGCTTTTCATACATTACCTTTTTTGTGTTGAGAATTTTCTTTTCTAATCCTATATTCCTGCAAGCTTTTATTAGGAATTGGTGTTGGATATTGTCAAATGTTTTTTCTGCATCCATTGATGTGATAATATGGATCTTATGCTTTTTCTTGTTGTGGTGGTGGATTACGTTAATTGTTTTCCAATGTTGAACCATCTTTGCATTCCTGATATGAATATCAGTTGGTCATAATGTACTAATTTTTGATGTGTGGATGGATTCTATTCACCAAGATTTTATTGTAAATTTTTACACCTATATTCATGAGTGATATTGGTCTGTAGTTTTCTATACTTATGGAGCCTTCCCTGGTTTTGGTATTAGGGTTATGCTGGTTTCATAGAATGACTTTGGGAATTTGGAGTCCCTTTCTATATTTTGCTTAGGAATGGTATAAACTCTTCTCTGAATACTTGGTAGAATTCTCCTATGAAGCCATCTGAACCAGGGCATTGTTTAGTTGGGATTTTCTTGATGACCTTGTCTATTTCTTCCTTTGCATTGAGTCTGTTAAAGTTCTTTATGACCATATGCCTTAGTTTTACTCAGTATTTTACTCAGTATTTTCTCACATCATCCAGCTTATCCAATTTGTTGGAATGCAGTCTTCAATTATACTGTATTATTAATTATTTATTTCATTTTGATTTGTTGTGACTCCACCTGTTTCATACCTAATTCTAGATATTCTCATCTGCTCTTTCTTTTCCTTTGTTAAGTTTGCTAGCAGTTTATTGATTATGTTGATTATTTCAAAGAACCAAATGTTTGCTTTGCTGATTTTTCCATTGTTTTTCTGTTTTCCAGTTCATTTATTTCTGCTCTTATTTTTATGATTTTTTTCTTTTGCTGTTGGAATGTTTATGCTGCTCTGTTCTAGTTGTTGCAGGTGTTGGAGGTGCTCTCTCCCTTTTTTCACCTGTACATTAATTGCTATAAAGTGACCTCTGATAACTGCTTTTTCTGTGTCACATAGACTTTGGTATGTTATGATATAATTCTCTTTTTTTTCAGGGAATTTCTAATTTCATCTCTTATATAGATTATTGTCCAGTCTTTTTTGAGTAGTGTGTTATTGAGGATCCAAGTGTTTGTCTGAGGTTTTTTTATTCTTCCTAATGTTTATTTCTAGTTTTATGACACTGCGGTCCGAGAAGATGGTGTGATTGATGTCTATGTGCTTGAATTTGCTCAGGCTCGGTTTATAGCCCAGCATGAGCTCTATTTTAGAATAGGATTCATGATTGTTGGAGACAAAACGTGTGTGTTTTTGCTGTTAGTTGCAGAGCTCTGTGCATAGGAGGGCAAGTTGTTCCAGTGTGTTCCTCAGCTCTTCTAGTTCTTTTTTAAAAAAATTTTTATTGGGGACTTGTATAGCTCTTATCACGATCCATTCATCCAGCCATTGTGTGAAGCATATTTGTGCATATGTTACCATCATCATTTTCAAAACATTTTCTTTCTACTTGAGCCCTTCGTATCAGATTAATTTTCCTCTCACTTTCCCTCCTTCCCTCCCTCATGAATTCTTGATACATTTTTTTCATGTCATACACCGACCGCTGTCTTTTCTTTGCACCCAGTTTTCTGTTGTCCATCCCCCTGGGAGGGGCTTATAGGTAGATTATTATGATTGTTTCCCCTTTCTCCCCCACCTTGCACTTTACCCTCCTAATATTACTATTCTCATTATTGTTCCTGAGGGGTTGATTTATCCTGGATTCCGTGAATTTCAAGCTCTTATCTGTACCAGTGTACATGCTCTGGTCTAGATGAATTTGTAAGATAGAATTGGCTTCATGATATTGGGGGAGAGGAAACATTGAGGAACTGGAGGGAAGTTGTATCTCTGGTCAGTAAATACCTCTTTAATGTTTTGAAAAGTACGCATGCCACCGGGAGGACCAAGCTATGCCAGATCCAAACCATGACATCCTCAATTGTCTCATATGTATGTGAAAGCTGAACACTGAATAGGAAAACCAAAGAAGAATTGGTGTGTTCGAACCGCCATGCTGGAGAAGAATATTGAATGTAGCATGGACTACTAAAATAAACAAATCTGTCTTGAACTAAGCACTGCCACAATGTTCTCTAGAGGCAAGAATCATTAGACTTGGTTCACGTAGTATGGGCATGCCATAAGGAAAGACCAGTCCCCGGAGAAGGACAGAGTGGAGGGCAGTGAAAAAGACGTAGATCCTCGACAAGATGGATTGACACAGTGGCTACAACAATGGGATTAAAGGTAAGAAAAATGAGGCTCGCCCAGGATCCACAGGACCAGGCAGTGTCTCACCCTGTTTTACAAATCGCCACTAGGATTCGGAATGGACTCAATAGGCCCCCAGCAGCAACACGAATTTTTATTCAGTTATTTTTACCTGAAATAGCTGATAGACTGCTAAACTACAACGGAGAAGAGAAACACCACCTCTCTAGCTCCCTGGGGCAAAAGTGATGCCGTTTCAATGAGATGGCTGATAGACAGTCACCTGTTAGACAGACAGAGCCAGTAGTCCGGGTCATATGCATATGAATGGATAGTTTAAGAGACGAGTTTCTTACATGGTGATCTATCTTTCTCTGAGAGCGGTGTACTGAAGTCACCTACTATTATTGTTATCTGGTGATTTCTCTTTTCCTCTCTTTGAGAATTTGGTTGATGAATTCCAAGGGTCTTTCATTGGGTACATGTATATTTATAATGGCTATGTTTTCTTGGTCTGTTTATGTCATGGTCATAATGCAATGCTCATTTTTGTCTCTCATGTGTGCCTTGAAGTTTATTTGGTGGGATTAATATTGCAATCCCTGCTTTTTAAGATTGTTGCCACTAGCTTGTTTTTGTTTGTTTGCTTGTTTTACCAGTCTTTGACTCAATCTACTCTTATCTATGAGTTTGAAATGTGTCTCTTGAAGTGAGCAGATTGATGGATCTGGTTGCCTAATCCAGTCTGTTACTTTTGTCATTTTCCATACAGTGTAATTAAATCTAAATGTAGATTATTCTCTGTCATCTCATATTAGTTGTGCTCCCTCCCTACCCCATTTATGTTTTGGAAAATTATTGTGTTTGGGCAGCACTCAGTACTATCCACCCTTCACACCTGTGGTCCCAGGGTGGAAATAGGTATTGGAGTGGAGGCCCAAGGTAGGGAGGCAGTTGAGGAGGACTTCCAATCAGGAGGAGGTCCTCCTGAGGACATTGTGTCTCAGTGCCAGCCAGAGCCTAGACAGGGGAGGGGGAGCCACTCAGAAACACTGGAATACTGGGTTCCATTTCCTCTGGTGAGAAAAAGAATGTTGTAGCTTTCTTCCTCAAAGGAAAATAGGGGGGACTATCAAATATACTCTTAAAGCCCTCAGAGAGCTCAAGTTATGTTGCTGTCTTAACAGGGGCTGTATCCCTTTCGAGTTAGCTGGGAGTATCTCTCTGGAAGCCATAGAGCTGCACCCTTGCAAGGAGGTGGGGAGAAGGGACCAGGAAAGGGAGCGAATCTATGAACAATCTATTTCATTGCCTGCTGTGAGCTCCAATATCCAGGACTCCCAGTGGTCTGTGAGCCATGGGGCCAGGGCCTCCACTTGGGGGAGTCGTTGGACATCAGATATTCTCCTGCCTGGCATGTCCCAGAACTAGAGAAGGGTGGATGCTGGCACTTGCCTCCCTGTTAGCTCCATTAAGCTAGGAAGAGAGGGTATAGCAGTGAGCTCCACTATAGCCTTGGGGTGTGGTGTGTGTGTGTGTGTGTGTGTGTGTGTGTGTGTGTGTGTGTGTGTGTGTGAAAATCAGAGAGGGAAGTCTAAAATAATCTAAAGTGCTGCGAATTCAGGTTCCATCTCTAAATTCCCAGAATTGGCCTCCTCACCTGTCATTCTCTGCATCATGCAAGGGGAGTTCTTGGCAGGGGTCAGCCTCAGTGCCATTTTCTGGAAACCCCTCTTTCAATTTAAAAATTACTAGTCAACACTCTTGCTATTGGAAACCATCCAAATGTTGTCAGTCAGCTTAAGCAAACAACTAGGCCATTAAAGGAAAGACAGGAAGAGAGACTATCTTGTTAGTTTAAATATAATAAACCAGACTCCTTAATTAAAAATCAACATATATATGTTCCATATTAGAACTGAAAATTGTGAGACTTTCAGTAATGGGTTTTGACTCTGTATCTGGTCATCTTGGTACTTGTTCATAGGCCAAGGGGGAGGATGGAGTGTGGAGAGATGGGTTCTTGTTGTGCTGTTATAATACAGTAACCTGACAGCACAAATTACTGGCATATGTCTAGTCACACGGTCACACAAAGGCTATTTCTATTGATCTCTAAACTTAGAGAGCCCATGATCTCATTCAAAGTATGTTTTTTAATAATTCACTCCATTTAAGGGCCCATTAAAATGTTATAACTATCATAAAGCTTGTAAACACGTAGTTGCCGCTAATGTCTTCAAAATAATAATGCATTATTGATGAAACCTTGTTTTGCAATCCCCCTGCTCCCATCTGATAAAGTTTTCTCCACAGCACAGCGCGAAACCCATTCTCTTCCCTGTGGATGCTTTGTTCAGCCAGGCTTCTTCCAAAGCCATTCTCTGGTATCTTCTCTGGTGCCAACCCGAGAAGATTAATTTATGGCCTGATTTATTTCCAAAGAGAAATAAATAGAATTAAAATGATCATAGAATTGCCTGCATGGCCAATCAGAGCACACAAAAGTAAGAGGGTGTTAAGCAGTTATCCACAACAAGCTGACACATTGCTTTTTAGATTTTTAAGACTTTCACTCATAGAGATTTCTGGAAGAGTTTATGCACACAGACTTGATTTCAGGAGATTTTACAATGGAAGATGAGCACAAGGAACAGGATTACAAAAAGGAAAATGAAAACTATTCTCCCAATTATGGAAATTCTCCTCTAAAAGGAGGATTACCAGGAATACTATAGGTTGCCCAGGCAAATTAGCATGACAAATGAAGAGAAAATATTTTTTATTTTTAATTATTTAATTGTCCAAGATATTGCATGGCACACACTTATACTAAAAATTTCACTGTTTATCTAAAATCCAAATTTGGGTATATCTCTTTTATTTCTAAATATGAAAATTCTCCTTAAAAGGAAATCTTAATGCCTCATCAGATATTGAAAATGCAGTGGTGCCAGCTCTATGGTTTCCAATCCTGGCTGTGCATTAGCATCTCCTATTATTCCACCTGGAGACCAGTTATATCAGAATCCCTGGAGTGGAGCCCAGACCATCTTTTACTGTCCCCAGGGAAATATAATTTGCTACCAGGTTTAAGAACCATTATGGTTCCAGAGGTTAGGTGTTGGACGGCTAACCACAAGCCAGCCTCTTTGAAGGAGAAAGATGAAGTTGTCTAGCCATAAATATTTGCAATACAGGAAAGTCTATATAGGGTCATTATGAATTGAAATCCACTCAATGGCAGTGGGTTTTACTAGAGGATTATAATTAGAAAAACAATCTCAGAGGTTCATATCAGAGGCATATCAGGTGGGTGAGTACCTATACTCTCAAAAATATATTTTATATTTTAACACTTGAAATAAAAAACTATTTTTTCATTACAAACTTGGGGGGATAGCCAAATGATTCAGATCTGCCAAGCTAATGGTGAGTGTGAAGGACTAGGCCCAGGACCTGGTAAAACTCCTCTGTGCAGCAGGCCCCCTGGAAATAGAGAAAGGGCTCAGGAATTAGGAGGTGAGCAAGGTTAAGTGGATGCACAGGTAGGTGTCCTGGTCTGAGGGAGCACAGACCAGGGTTTGTAGTAGCAGAAAAAAGAACAGGAACCTGTGGCCAAAAATCTAGACACATTCACCAGCTAGGTACTGGCAGCTCCACTCTTGCTCATGTATTCCTGCCAGCCCCAGGATACTGGAGGGCATTGACCAGTACCTAGTTAACCAGACGCTAACAGGTGACAGAGAGGGGAGTATTTGGCTGGAATGGAGACGAGAGGTACAGAGAAGAGCAACTGGGAAAAATTCTTTATATGAAATGAATGCCAACTGACCTAAACTTGTGGTGAGTGCGCTGAGAAGGGTTCAGCACTTAAAGGCACAGTTCACAGTCCTGTATAACTTTCAGCACGTTGGGTGATGCCACCTAAAAATTCTTTTCGGAAAAAGAGTAATGTCGCAGCTTTTGTTTTGAAAGGATGCTGCCTATGGAATATTTTAAATCATAAATAAGCTATTCTCTTGGGCAAATGACATGAAGGCTACATTTAACCGCCTCCAGCTTCCAGAGGGAGGATAATTCCCCTCCACACCAGCGCAAGGGTGTTTACCATAAGGCAGAGGTGAGGCACGACTCCCTTCTCCAACTTCCTTTACCCTATTCTGACACCAGCCATCCCTTCCATGGCACTCCACACTCGGCCTGCTTTAACAATCCAATGCAATGGCCAGACAGAATTTACAGATAATATACATGCTAATGGGAGCTTATCTGGGATATTAACAGGTTACAAGTCAGGATCAGAAAACCTTAAAGACAGAGTTATTTAGCCTAGAGGGCCTCTCATTAGCCATGGCAACAGGCATATCTCTGGTCCTTGGCCTCAGCTACACAGTCTCTTGGCCTTTGCCTACTCTCCTAAGTGTTACAAGGCTCCTTGGTTGTTGTTGCTGTTCGGTGCCATTGCATCAGTTCTGACCCATAGCAACCTTCTACACAACAGAATGAAACCGTGCTGGCTCCTATGCCAGCCTCACAGTTGAGCCCATTGTTGCTGCCATGGTGTCATCATAGAAAATAAAGGGGCTCCCCCAACTTTGCTGCCTCTCTACTTTACCAACCAATAAATCCTTCTCCGGGAACAGGTCTCTCCTGACAGCATGTTCAAAACTATGAATGAGCAAGTCTTGCCATCCTTGCCGCTAAGCAGCACATTGGCCATACTTCTTCTGAGACAAATGGGTGTGTCCTTTTAGCAGTCTATGGTACTTTGAGTATGCTTCTCCAGCACCATGATTCATAGGCACCGATGTTTCTTTGGTCTTCTTATTTAATGATCAACTTCCACGTGTCTTAGTTAACCTTGCTTTTCAATACTCTAAAGAGGTCTTGTGCAGCATATTTGCCTAACACATGTCCTCTTGATCTCTTGAGTGCTGCTTCCATGAGCGCTGATTGGAGATCCAAGCAAGACAAAATCCTTGACAATTTCAACCTTTTCTCCATTTAACATGGTGCTCCCTACTGGTCCACTTGTGAGACTTTTGGTCTTCTTTACATTGAGTTATAGAAGGCTGCCATCCTTGATCGTCATTGGCAAGTACTTCACGTTCCTTTAGCACTGATAAATGCCCAAAGGGAAACTCACTACAAACTCCAGGGTGCTCCCCTTTACTCATTCTGTGGGCTATGAATCCTATCACTCTGACTCATGATCTCTGCTGCTGCAGGCCCCTCATGCGGGGATCTCAGGATCCATAGTTCTTTCTCGATGATCTTGGGATTCTCCTTTCTTGCTTCACTTTATACCCAGTGAAACTGAAAAACTGACCGAACTTTGAATTTGAGTCTTTGACATTTTATTTCATGCCCCCCCCCCCAGTTATTTTCTGGAAGTTACAAACACTATGGGTAGAAGAGCCATATCAAGTAATTCCACTTCATTGCAGCTCCATTGTTATTGCTGTTATGAGTCAGCATCAAGTGAGTGCTTGACTGATGACAATCCTGGTGACAATGGAGCCAGACTAATGTGACTTACAAGCTTTTCATTGTCTGGCTTTCAAGTGTAAGTCACGGGCTTCTCTTCCTAGTAAGTTTCAGACCTGATGCTCTGCTGAAACCTGCTCTGCAGCATCAGGCCTCTGCTGACAGATGGACTTCAGCATACTCCTACGTGCTCATGTCCTTCCTGTCACAGGCCACCCTGGTCCTGTTCAAGACTCCTCTATGTTCTTGCTCACATAGGGACGTATCTCTAAGACAGGGGGGCCCAGTGACTGTCATTGCAGGGAAGGCATGTACTTAATGAATACTCAGTCCCTTAATTGAACTAAGAAATCTAAATGTATGTTCTTCCTTCTGAAACACTTCTTGGTATTCCAAACTGTATATCAGTTTTCTCTTATATGTCTGTTTATGCCTACGACTTGCCAATGAGATGCCCTTGAACAAGGGTCTAAGCTTCTCATAGCATCAGCGGATGCATCATGAAGCGGGAGTGCTATCTAATGAGTACTGATGGTACTATAATTAAGTGCTTAGTTGCTAACTGGAAGGTCAGTTTGGAAAGTGGTTGGAAAACAGCCCTCCAACCCCCTGCATTCTGAGAGTAAATACCTAGTGATTTATTCCCATAAAGATGACAACTTAAAATATCCTATGGGCTAGTTCGACTCTGTCACATGGGTCTGCTATGAGTGGAAAATCTATTCAATGGCAACTTAAAACAAGTGATACCTGCCTTATACCTCCCTTACAAAGTAGTTGTGAGAATTTATACAGATTCTGTATTAAAATACTTAGCCGATTACCTGAATGATCACCCTCAATTTTCCCAGTGTCCTGAGAAGATTTGTGATTTAGATCTATCCATTCTACGTAACTAGCAAGTGGCAGACTGCAGACTCCTAAAGGAGAGGCAGGGCACTCTAAAGTTACTTGCTGCCTCAGCAATCATGGAAAGAAACCATCATTAACCCACAGCTCTCCCTGACTACACAATAGTAAAAGTTATCTCTCATCTGCTATGGTCCCCTACACTACTATTTGCTATCCTAGGTCTGTATTTTATGACACTTTCTATTCTAATAAAATAACATCCTAATAGAAGACCATTTTATTATCATCTCTATGCAAACATACAAACAAAAACACCCTCAAACCAATGCATCCAACTCCTCAAAGACTTAAAATAAACCCAAAGCCATAGGGCATGGAGCTAAATTCAGCCTATTGTTGTATTGTATAATCCACATCATTATAAATTATTTTCAGCGATATTATGGTATTAACCCACTCTGGCATGCAACAATTCATTATAGTTCTAAATTTTTCTTCCCAACTCAGCAGGCTTTCATTCAAATGTAGCTCAGCTCTATTTAGGCATACAAACATGCGGTATTGCCAGTACTAGCGCCCGGTCCAGCTGGCTGCCTCTTAATAGCTACCTGTTGCCAGACTACCCTGTGGCTTCTGTCTTTAGCACACAAATCATGCTGCAACTCCATATTCACAAGGCCCCTTCCTGATTTATGAAGGCATTCCGTTCCTGACAGCTGAACCTGCCATTCAAATTACACTAGGACATTTGAAGTCAGGTTCAAGCTTCCTAATTTATTGATTTTCAGGTTTGAAGAGAGGGAACAGAATTCACAAGAGAGACTAGTGAATTTCTCATCAAGTAAATGAACCCACAAGCTGCTCTGTGGGAGAATTATGGGGCTAGCTATACCCCTAAAGATTTATAGCCTCCAAAATCCTGTAGAGGGTTGATGGCTTAGTGTTTTGTGTTTGGGTTTGGGTTTGTTTTTCATATGGCAAATGTCCCTTTCAAGGTGAAAACTTAATACTTAAAATATATGTTAACATATGTTAAACATGCACTTTTATAGAGCCCAAATGTTTGTCCCCTTGAAGTCCTCAATCTCCCTGCTCCCCGAGATCACCTTATCTTTAGATATTCAAGTACAATTCTAACAACAATTCCACTTAGAATGAGAAAAGCAACACCTAATGTCAAGGGCCCCATTTGACAATCACAGTGAAGCCTTGGTGTCCTCCTATTGAAGACAAGCCACTTCATGGAACATTCCCATCAGACAAGGCCACTCTGTATTAATGATGGACGGAGACAAAAAACAAGACCCCCTGATATACAGGGATGTAAAAAATAGATGAATTTTGTCCAGCCTACAAAATGCCACACATTCCTCTCTCCTGGTTTATAATGGTAACTTGTTTATTTAGTAATTGTACTCTAAACCTCATTCTAACCTACCTCCTCATATAGGTAAGATTTAATAAGAAAAACAATCATATAGTCACTCATACTTTCTGTTTCCTTAAACTAAAATTCCTAAAATATGAGGGTTACTCCCTCAAATAACCTAACACAATTCCAAATCCTAAAAATCTCTTTGGACACGCTCTCACACAGATATCCCATAATTCTTCCACAGCATATGTGATCCTTTTCTACAAAGAGCATTAAATCTAATTTGTTGGGTATTGCAAATTGTTAACTTGGCTTCTAACCAGAACACTGGTGATTCGAATCCATAATGAGAGGAACATAAATAGGCAATTTCACAGAATCCCAGTAGGAGATAGAGATAAAATGTAGACAATTCTGTAGGGAAGCAAGATGACCAAGACAGCAGCAAGACCTAAGAAGAAAAATGTGTAGGCAGGTGGGCAAGAGCTCCAGGGATTCAGGTGACCTCATAGCAGCGAGGAAGTCAGAAAATAGGGATATGCCAACTCACCAGCAGTGGTCCCTGGTCATTTGGTTAAAAGCAGAGTCTGTGGAGCGGTGGCTGGAGACACTTCACTCTGGGCAGACCACTGACACACATTGGGCTAGGACAGGGTCTTGATAACCAACTGTACTAAGGCAAGAGCAATGCAAATGCCAACGCAGATAAATAGCAACCAGAAGAGGATGCTCTCCTCCCCTACCAAATGGCAAGTAGTTGTGAAAACTCACACCTGCCAAGGTTTCAATTCCCCAACAGCCAGCAGCACAGGCTCCAAATGGATCATGCATTGCACACCCTCGCCCCTGCTGTCCCAATGTTTGGCAACCCACACTCCTCCCCATTGGCTGCCCTACTTCCCTGACAGCTGGAAGCATGCACTCCCAGGGGTCACAAGCTGCAAGAATGCCACCCAGGTAAGTGACAACACACCCCCTGACCATTATAATACCACTCTCTTGGCATCCAAAAATGCACGCCTTCTCTGCTGTCCTACCAGTTGGTAATGTGTTCTCCTGCCAAATACCAACCTACTGCCCTAACAACCAATCCTGCCCGACTGTTAACTGGCAGTGTGAATGCTCCCACACTCTTAATGATCCCCACTGCACTGGCATGCACAAACCAGTGACTAGATGTGTCCACCCACCTCAACCACCTTTCTGGCCACCCAAGTCCCTGATGACTAGTTGCATGTGTTCCCTTGCTCCCTGCCCAGTGACCAGTAGTAGAAGCTCCTTCAGACCTGTTCATCCTGGAAACTGACACTTCAAGCTCCATGCCACCCGTTTAGAGACTGGTCACCTATATACCTTCACTAGAATCCAGCAAAACAAGCCCATAATAGTCATAACCTGCACTGACAAAAACACACCCTGTGCCCATGCTCAGAAACCAGCCCACCAGTAAGTATATCACCTCATCCAGATAAGTTCCATCTCTGCCTAAAAACCATATATCCTAGTGCCTTTGTCCAATGTCTACTCAGCTGCAATATCATGCATTTCACACCCAAACAGTTCCAGCAGGCCAATTATAGATACATTGAAGCCCCTTGTATCTACCGAGACACCAATTCATGCATACACAACAGGTATGTCACACATTTGAGAAGTGCTCCCTCACAGAAGCTGCTTGGCCTCCAAAGGACACCCTAACTGCTAGCAAATAACTAAGAGGACTCCCACAGTCCCATAAAGAAACCCAGCATTTATCACCTAATATTAGGGAAAGAACCTACTCTCCCAGCTCCCAGACCTTAATGTCTCATAGACAACAAACAATAACGAATTACACAAAGAAACAGGATAAAATAGTTTAAACTGTCTAAAAAAATGATTATCTGAAATGGAAAACACCCTTCTGATTCATATCAACAACAAAAATTATACACACACACCCCAAAAAGATAATTCTAACAAGCAAAATAAAAGACAGAAATCCTTTCTGAAGAAGACATGGTACTTTAACTACCTGATAAGGAATGAAAAAGACATACAAAGTATTGTCAAAAAGATCATGGAAATAGACAATTCAGAGCAAGCCCTAGAAAATATCAAGAAAACAATACAATAAATAATTATAAATTAAGAAAAATAAACTAGAAATTCAAAAGATAAATAAAATATCACAATTAGACAAATTGATGGAAGAAAATAGAATTGAATCAATGGACACCATCGAAACAAAGAATCCATGCATAACTGGAATTCCAAAAGTGAAGGACAATTACAGAGAGAATTTTTTTAGGATTTGTTTATTGAAAACTTCCCTAATATGAAAGACAAGAAGATTTCCAAGAAGCTCAATGAATTCTTGCAGAACAGATGCCAAAAGAAAATCACCAAGACATATCTTAATCAAATTTTCCAGAAGACAAAGAAAATTTGGCGAACAATGCAGATGGTGTGTCCATCAAAAAAATAGCATCTGGGGTCTTAAAGGCTTGTCTTAAAGCAGCTATATAAGTGAGGTTTCAATCAAGTGCACCTGGAAGAAGCAATCAGCTTGTGTGATACACAATCACTTCATATGCATGTAAACTTGACAATTATGGAAGAAAAATGAAGAATTGATACATTTGAATTGAAGAAAAGTGGTGAAGAAAAATTTAGGATTATCAGATGAACAAATAAATCTGTCTTAGAAGTAGTGCAGCTTGCTCCTTAGAAACAAGGATGGGGAGACTTCTGATCATGCACTTCAGACATGTTTTCAGGAGAAACCAGTCCTTGGAAAAGGACATTATGCTTAGTAAAGTAGAAATGTTTGGTTTCTGGATTGTGTTTACCTTGATCTCATAGCACTGGAAGAATTCACACAACAGAAGCACTTTTCTAATCCAAATGAGTTTTTACGGAGGAAAGGGAAGTTCCAGGTACTAGAGTCTCAAAAAGGTACACACTATTTCTGGAAGCTGCATGTGGAGTTTGAAAACAAGCAAGGAATGCCACGTGGAAGGAATCCAGGAATGGGGAGAGCGCAACCCCCAGGAGCGGAACTGGGGGAATCCACCGAGGCCAAGTTGGCCCAGCATGGGCATGAAGATACACATGCGTGCATCTGCCTTTGGGAGAGACCCCTCAGCCTCCACCTGCCGCTGAACAGGAGCAGAGTAAAAGAGAGAACTTGGCTTTCTGGCAGCTGGCTTTTATTCCCTCCTCCCTATTGCCTGAGGGCGGATGGGTGGGGAGGGGAGAGACTGGTTAAATGTATTGGCTGAAGTTCAGGCTCACCTGCGTTAAGCCTAGGTTGTGGCTTCACCTGCGCTTATGGGGTCCTAGTCTGTGCATGCTCAGTTTGGTCGTCTCATGGGTGTCAATCAGTGTGCCTGATCTCTTTCCAACCCCCGTACTGGAGCCCTTTGCAGGCACTGGGGAGACAACCCCCTTTGTCCCTAATCTGGCAAGCCAAGAGAAGGTCAGACCAAAGGCAAGACACTCAAGGACACAGTGGCTGCAACAATGGGCTGAAACAAAAGGAATGTGGCGTGCCACAGGACTGGGCAGTGAAACCCCAAAACGGCAGTTCTGCTCTGTTCTACAGCATCACTAATTGACTCCATGGCAGTGCTCTTCCTACCTTCTCACACATCATCTTCCCTAGTGCGTTTGAGGGAGAAAAGTCCATCTGCTGGGTGGCTGGTTTCTGGCTTCTATTCAGTGATTTCAGCTGCACCTGAAGGGTTCTGGACCACCATTTCTTGAGCCTCACTAACACAAAGCAGTGACCAAATGAGCATTCGTGATGTGTTCTGGATTGACTTGTGTCACTCCAAAATTATGTATTGAACTTTTAACTCCTGTACCTATAACTACAGGGGGCCCTCGTGGTGTAGTGAGTTCCACTACACGTGGGTTACAGGTTGAAACCGCCAGCCTCCCCATGGGAGAAATATGAGGCTCTCTCCTCCTATACAAGTTTAGACTCGGGAACCCAGATAGGCATTTCTACTCTGTCCTATTGAGTCACTGTGTGTTGGAATGACCCTGTTTGGAAATAACTTTTTCTTTTGTTATGTTAATTAAGCCATAACAGAGTAGGGCAGGTTCCAACCTTCTGAGTGATGATAAGATCAAAATAGTCACAGAAATGCAAACAGACTGAAGAGAGGGAAAGGGAGAGGGAGAGGGAGAGAAACAGACAGAGAGAGAGAGAGAGAGAGAGAGAGAGAGAGAGAGAGAGAGAGAGAGAGAGAGAGAGAGAGAATGGAAACATGTGTGTATAAGACCGGGAATGCCAAGGATTCTTGGCAGCTACTAGAAACTGAAACAGACAAGGAAGATTTTCCCGTACAGTGCCATGCCCTGAGTTCAGACTCAGCTGTGGAAAAGTAAATTTCCGTTGTTTAAGGCCTTCCACTGATGGTATTTCTGATACTTCAGCACTAGGTAACTGAGACATGAACATTTGGAGGTAATGGAGTATAGTTTGGAACACAAAACTTTAAACATCGGTGTGTGAACATTTCCAAAATACACCTTCATACTTCCCCCATTCTATCCTTTTCCCCAACCCCCTTAAAATATTTTTCATTACCTGGGTTTTCCTTGGTTCCCTACCGCCTTCTCCCAGCTTTGTGTATGTATTTGTCCATCCTCTGTCCACTAATACTCTCCTTTAACTGTCCAGACAGCCTCCAACAGTCTCTGCCACATTCCTCTCTGGTTTATTTTTAGGGACCTCAAACACTAGGTTCTTTGGTAGGAAGAGGGTGTGAGGTTATGGAAAAGGTAGTGGGAATGCTATTATGCAAATATTTTTCTCTCTTAAATAACCTACTTCAGGCCATTGAGATTTAGTTGAAGAGAGGACAGAAATGTTACTATGAAACTATGGCAAGAAAGTATCTAAATTTTTTAAATAAATGAAAAATATTTTTCCTAGGTGGAATTTTGCTCTAATTCTCCTACCGCAGTTGCTGCCAAACATTCTTGATTGAGAACCTCAGTGGGAAATACGTTTATGTTGCAGCCCAATATATAAACCAATCATATCCATCATGCCAGCTCTGATCTATGTTTCAAAGTAGCACTCTGTTGTATTGGAATTTCAATGGCTGATATTTGGGCAGTAGGTCACCAGGCCTTTCTTCTGAGTTACTTCTGCGTGGACTTTAACCATTCAGTTTGTAGGTAGCCTTATTAGCCATTTGCACCACCCAAGGACTCCAATTCAAAATATACACACATGAAAACAAGATGACAGACACACACAGACACACACACATAGACTTACCCTCCTAAGAGTTCTATGATATTTTCTCTTTTTTTCCTACTTCCTTTTTAATGAAAAAAAATCTAGTTGGCCAAAACCTATTACATTGATTTCATGACCCACTAATGGATCTCAGACAGCAGTTTGGAACACAATCATCATTCAGAATGACAAAATGTTCTTCCCAGTTCAAGTAGAGAGAGATAGCCTATACTGACATGCATACATGCTCGAGTAAATTACCATCTGCCCCAGGAAGCAGGTTTCTGTTGCAGAGGAGCAATTCAAGAGAGAAAATTAAGTAAATGGATTTGTCTAGTCTGTAGGTTTCCTAAGTAGCTTGGAGTTCTTTGACCATGGCAAAGCTCAACATTGGGCATCACTCCAAATGGTGGCCAATCCAATTGCTGAGTCTCAGCTCCAGAGACTTGCCGGCGCTCATTCAAAGGTGGAGCAAGTGTTACAGAACTCCGTTGGTTCTGGCAGCTGTCAAATGGGAAGCTCGCTCTGCAATCCAGCCTCCTGCCCAAAGGCACTTCTTTCTTCCTGCCGGGGTCTGGGAAACCCACCCCTCTGTCTCCTGGACTAGGCACAACTCCGCTGCTCTGTCTCATAGTCTCAGTGCTGTGGACTCTGCTGCCTCCGCCACTTCAGACACTGCATCTCCTCTGCGGGTAGCTTTTCTTTGTTGGTAATCACGGCATTCTATTCTTCAACTTCTGAGGTGCTTCACTCGCATACTTGGAGACGTGGAAAAACTGGCAAATCCCAAGTTAGAGTCCTCTGTTTCTTATTTGTTTGCTCCCACCAAACAACATCTATGGATAGAAGAGCCATACCAAGAAATTTCACTTCATTGTGCACAGCACATGTAACAGTTTATTCTATTGTTCGATTGCAGCTGATTGCAGTCATTAGTGATGCCGATGTGGAAAGGTGGGTGGCTGATGGAAAGTTGAGAGCAGAGAGGTAAGTGTGGGACCCAGAAACATGAACCAGCTGGGAATGAAGGGACGGGAATTACCTGGGTAAATGGTAGGTATCTATTACCAGAGTCAGAAACTGTCATCCTGCAAATGATGGCTGTATATTTCACTTTTAGTCAGTCAGCTGTTCTCCCTGAGCCATAAAACCCATTTGTGGATTTGAAAACACAGGATATTTTTGCAGTATTAATATTCATTTCAATTGAAGCCAAATACAAATTATGTTACACTTAGCCAGACAAGTTCAGCAGTACACACCCACATGGAAGATAAAGCTGTCTGCTCCTGTAGAAATTTACAGTCTCATAAACCATGTGTCAACTCAGTGGCAGTGATTTTGGTTTGATTGAAGCCACACAAGCTTGATGATGTTGCATGGCATTTTTAGCCAAAATTTTATAACTATCATCCCACTTTATCTAGCCACTTTTTTCTCCTAAAACCTGTATCATCTCAAACAGGTTTGAGGTGCGCATCCATTATCTTTCCCCAAAGTTAATTTTATTTTGATTTATGAACTCAAGACAACCTTGGTTGTATGTTTGTGCTATGGTGTTTATTTTCAGAGGTATGGAGCTTCAATAAATGAAAAATATTTTGCCTTCAGTGTAGGGGAAAATATTACACTTGGATATTTATAAGTATGACTGTTTTAAATGCTAAATCAAAAGCACTATAATTATTTTACATTGCTAGTAGTAATTTTCTGAGTGTTTCTAACATAAAGATTAGAAGTAATATTCCTGACCTGAAATATACTTCAAAATATACATGGAATAAAAATGGATTTGGATAACCAGAGTGAATTGCATATCTAAATAATCCATGCAAATTAATTTAACTTTTTTATGTTAGAGCTACGGGAAAACACCATAATAAAAATAACCGAAACTGCCCTTTTTTGAGTACCTAATTTATACCAGGATGTATGACAGATAATTCATGTTCTTATTCATTGCTAACAACAACCCCAACTAAGAATTTTACCCGATTTTTTATAGATTCACAAACCAATGTGCAGAGAAATTAAATAATCTACTCAAGATCACACAGGAAGTAAGTAACTCAACTATGTTTGAGACCTACATGATCTGGCCCAGTTTACATTCTTTCATTCCTGCATTGCTTCCCGCGGTCTCAAATGTCAGGGGGAACGTGTGTAAGTGTTCTCAATGAGGACCAGGCTTTGCCCAGTCCCTTTATAATCTACCAAAAAATACAGAAACAGATACTAAGTGAGTTGTATCATTAAGAAGATGCCAAACCGCAAGCGTATCCATTTGGAATGAAAGGCAAATTTATGTGCATTTCAAAAAAATGTCTTTTCAAAGAGGTGAGCTCTTGGTGGGATCCTGTACAATAATGGCAGGTCTTGGGCCTGGTTTAGCCCTTTGGGACGCTTTCCCCTAAGCAGAATATGAGCTCTTTAGTGCCGTACACTGCATGTGACATACAATGGACAGAAGGGTTAACATGTTTAGCTGTTAATCCACAAGTTGGATGTTTGGGTCCACTCAGAAGAAAGGTCTGGCAATCTATTTCCAAAGGGCTACATCCATTGGAAATTCTAGGAAGCACAATTCTACCCTCATACACATGGGACTGCCCTGTGCATGAGTCAACTATGACAACTGATACCTACTCAAGGTCTAATCCAGCAGAACACCATAGAAGGACTTTGCCCCACAATGACTCCACGAGACCCCGTTGCTTCTTTCCCCCCGAATCCTTTATTATCCACATTTATTTTTCCCAATCTCCTTTCCAACTCCCAGTCTCTTCTCTAGAGCCACTATCTCATATTAACGTTTACATGCTCAGAGAAGTATATCAAGGTGAAAAGTTTGTTTCACTATGATCTTCATTCATGGTTGGGGTCAGGGGTAGAAATAATAGGGAAACTGAGAATGATGTTCCATCCTGCCCTGTATAAATTCCAGAGTAGAAGCAAAATGGATAGCTCAAAGGTGCACAAACAATATTATCTTTTCACCAAGACAACACTTTGCACCGCAATGCTCTTGATTTCAATATTGAACCCCAAATTCAATGAGCTCATAATTCAAGTGTTACCTTCGTTTTTAAGCCTATATATATTCGTTAATGGACACTGTCCTTTCTTGGAAGTAGCTATCTCTAGCTATTGGTCATGATGATGCAGCTATGTGAACTAATCATGATTGTAAAATGTTATGGGGGAGGGGAGAAACAAAATAAAGACCAGCCTCCTAAATTTAACATAAATGGAGTCATAAACAGCTACGAAGGGAATTTTGATGACACAATAACTTTTATTAGCTTGATGTGCTGACTGAGAAAAGAAATAGCATGTATTTTTAAAAAGTGATTTTTAAGGAAGAATTATTTGTTTGCATAAAATATGATTACTTACCCTCATAAATGTTTATTTGGATTTATTGCACTATAACCAAAGCCAACTTGATCAGCTACAGCAAGGAAACCAAATTCTGAATTACTAAATGAGCCAGAGGGGTTACTGGGAAAACATCAGCATCTGATGCTGACTTGGGGGAACGTAAGCTGTTAAAATCTGCTGGTTTTTTGAGGATGAGAGGCTCTAAGGAGGCTAATCCATTAGAAAGTAGGAGTGGGGCACAAACTACCACTGCAGACTGGAGCCCCACCTTCCTGAAAAGAACATCACCTCAATCAGTGGTTCTCAACCTTCCCCATGCCGGGACACTTTCATACAGCTCCTCGTGTTGTGGTGACCCCCCAACCATAAAATTATTTTTGTTGCTACTTTATCACTGTAATCTTGCTACTGTTATGAGTCAGGCAACCCCTGTGAAAGGGTCATTCGACCCCCAAAGGCTGGGGAATCGCTGACCTAAAAGATGCCGGTTAGTCAGCACCTTATTAACTTCAGCTGAGTTTCCACCCAGCTGTCCACACTAGAGGCTGGCTACTGGCAACTGAAAGCCCAATCCAGCTGCAGAGGCCTTGTTTTGTTTTTTAATAGATATGCACTTACATTCCTTAAGAAGAATTTAGAACAAAGTTTAGGTTAGCTGTATTATTGTAATGCACCAAATCAAAATCCAAACCCACTGCCATTAAGTTGATCTTGACTCAATGATCCATTAGAGCAGAGTAAACTGCTCCCCTGAGTTTCTGAGCTGTCTGATCTTTACAGGATCAGATGGTCTCATATTTCTCCAAGGGAGTGGCTGGTAGATTTGAACCACTGGCTTTGCAGTTATCAGCTCAATGTGTATCCCAAAGTGTCACCAGAGCTCATGTGGAAGTCCCTAGGCTCCACTATTTATTTGCTGACATACTTCCACTCATTTTCCTGTTCACCAACCCCACCTCTGACCGTTGTAACCCATATGACCTGCAAGGACTCCAGAAACACTATTCCCCTGCACTGGTGGGACAATGGAGAAGCACTCATCTGCTAACCAAAGGCTCTCTATTTGAACCCATATCCACTGCGTTCATTTATGAGTACATAAACATTATTGATGCTCATGTTTGCAAGAGGCCTATCATTTTTCTCTTTTTCTTTAAAATAAACTTTTTCAAGAAGGATGGTAGGTATCAGAGAGGCAGCATTTGGGGCAGACTAGTTAGTCAAATAATTCTCTTTGATCTCTTCAATTTTAGAGTTATCTGTAGACTGATAGGGCTGGATTTTTATTACAGCTATTTTAGAGGTGGGCAAAAGAGCTTTTCATAGGCCTGTCACTAGAGGGTAATTTTTATGTGGGCTCAAGAAGGTGGACAGGTAGTGGTTAAGAAGTTGGGTGATCATCAAGGTTGGTAGTTCAAAACTACCAGCAGTTCTGAGGGAGAAAGATGGGGCTTTCTAGTCCCATAAACAGTTACAATCTCTGAAGCCCACAGACGGGTCATGCACGCCAAGTATATCTGATGTTAGACTGATATACTTCACAATGTGTCACCCTGTGATTCCATGTGGTATGTCATGGCACTCAGTACTGTTTCTTTTAGAAATATGGAAATTAATGAGGTCAATTAAATTGAGTAAGGTCATAGAGCAAGTAATGGGAGAGCTGGTCCTGAGTTTACCTTTTAGAATTTTTAGCCAATTACCATTTAGAACCACTACTTGATTTTTGTTATGTTGTTTTATTTGTTTACAGAATATGTTGTATGAGTTAGGTTTTACTTTTTCAGGCTGGAATAAAAACCCAACATATCTTGTGGGACATTTTCATTTACCTGGACAATTTCCATCTCTCCATCACATGCCTAGTCATGGCCTTAGTGGTCCACAGTTCACTGCAGAGATATAATTTTTAAATCTAGCTCCCAAAAGTGTTTTATCAGAAAGCAATTGCAGAAGACAGAGATCAAATGCTAGTTTTAATGCCACTGTGTTGAGAAAATTGTTTGAAATATAGCATATTAGGGGATTTTTCTGAACTTTACTGCTCTCTGTTTCAAATCTCCAACTTCTTGTAACTGTAGAGGGGCTGCATTTTAATGAAGAGTTTCACGCTCTTCATGTGGAGAACTCTGCTCCCACAAAATCTCTCTAGCATCTGGAAAACAAGCATACAGCTCAAGTGTAAGGACTGATGACCATTGCTCTATCCACCATGCTCTGACAGCTTGGGGTTTTGTTATTTTTACAAAATGTGTCAATTGTTAACAACAACTTGATGGATTAGAGATTTAGTGGCACAATGAGTTTATGTTAATGAAAATAATTAAGAATCGGAGGATAGGACTGGATACATAATGAATGTTGTGTAAGTCTGGGTTGACAAGAGAAACATATCCAGAGACCCTCATATGTGTGTAATACAGAACTATATATCAAAGAAAAATTGTATATTGAGAAAATATCCAGCCTAGTCCAGATCAAGTCCATAAGTCTGATATTAGTCCTTATGTCTGATACCATTCTATAAATTCCTCTTCAGATTCAGACAACATATGTAATCACACCAAATACAGGAAGATCACAGGCCAGTGGGTGGAAAGTCTTGTGGATCCTTTGGCATTATAAGCATCTCAGGGCTGGCATAGGTCTTCACGTGGCTCCTCCATCTCCAGGGCTCAGGTTCAATCAGCATAGCTCCATGTATCTTGTCAGCAGGAAGATGAAGCACAGAGTGAGTGTGAGTCTGGTCTTCAGTGAGCTGTTTATCTCCATAGCGCCTCCAAATGAGGTCATCAAGCTCCGACCTGATTTATAGGCTAACCTCTACCCCTTCACTCTTAATAGTCTCAAGTTGATACCAGATTATGTAACTACCACAGAGCACCCCTTATCAAACTGACAATTTTTACACCACTCTTTAGATATATATAATATTTAAACAAAACACTAATAAAATCATATCTGTACCAAACAGGATGAAACCAAAACACATACAATTTAATATGTGCCACTGTCTCATTTAAACATAATATTCTATAAGTGAACAACACAACAATATTCTCTGCCTAACAGTTGCAGTTAAGGGAATAACTACACCATAATCCTATAACATTATGAATATATTACAGCATCTATGAAAGTTTGTAAGCCAGTCACTTCATGCGTTTATCCTCATAATTTTAGGTATCCAGTTTCTATTCTGCCCTTTTACAACAACCAAGTGCTTTGAGAAGATAGTCATATTCTTTGATATGAAGAATCTTCATTCCAGTTGGAACCTTGTGAGTCTGCATCCATAAGCAAAATCAAATCAGGACAGGCCATCCATAAAGTCAGAAGCAATATTCACCAGTTCACAGGCTCTAAACTCTTCTCTTCATCTGGTGGGGGCTGGTCAACTCAATGTGGGCTGCCACACTTAGCCTCACCAGGGTGCCCATTGACTGCCTTTCCTTTAGACCATGACCCCATCACAAATTCTCAACAACCTTATACCCCTTGTGCTAGGACCACAAACTTCAGGTCAGTCAACGAGCTCTCATTTTCTCCTCTACCCCCTGTGAACCTGGTCCATGGGTGTCAGTGGCCAAACTCAATCTGCCTCTTTATTGCTGCATTTTTCTCACTTCCACTCAACAAGTGGATCCAGGTAGTCACCTAGCAAGCATTTCAGCCTACCCACAAGCTCCCTTTAAGAGTTCAGTCTTAGAACAGAGAGTTCCTTCCATGTTTCAGATTCTTCCAGCCTCAGGCACACCCCACTAGCTCAAAATTCAAAAGGCCAAATAGTTCCTTTTCTCTTCAATCTGTCAACAGACCTGTAACCCAGTCTCTTCACTTTCCAAATGTCCTGAGCACTCAAGACACTGGGTGTGGGTTTATCCTTTTAAAGTCTTCTTTGCAGGCATGTCCTAATCCATTTAAATTCCAATTTAATGACTGAAGGCAAGTTGTCATACAAACCCTCTATTTTTCTTCCCAATAATCAATTATCTCAATCATTATAACAATAAGCAGAAGAAATCAGTAGAAACCTAGTATAGCCAGACCCTAAATTTAATTCTTAATACAGTCAAGTTCAATCATTATCTATCTTATCTTAATCCTTATTTAAATTACTCCATTGATATAAAATATGGCCTTAAGCCTCTGACTGAATCAAGCCAGGTTCAGGCTTTCTGTCAGCCATTTTCACTAAGCAGCTCTGAGATTTCATACCCTGAGCTCAAAATATACATTAATCACATTCATTTTCACCATGTTCTTTCCAGAAACCAACTCAGTAAGCTGCATGGTCACATCTAACCGTTGGCTAGCCAAAGAAGAGAAGCCACCATGAGGCAGGGGTCAAACAAGCATCCACTCTCCATCTCCATGATTTGTCTCTCTAGTACCCCCTCCCAAGGTACCACAATGTGTAAATCTGGGTTGACTAGAGAAACAAATCCTGAGACTGTCATATGTGTGTAATACAGAACTTTATTTCAAAGAGTAATTGTTTATTGAGAAAACATCTCAGTCTAGTCCAGATCAAGTCCATACATCCAATATTAGCCCTTATGTCTGAAACCATTCTATAAATTCCTCTTCAGACTTATGCAACATATGCACTGATGCCAGATCCAGGAAGATCACAGGCCAGTGGGTAAAAAATTCTGTAGATCCAGTGGTGGTGGAAGCATATCAGTTCTGGCATAGGTCTAAACATGGCTCCTCCATCTCCAGTGCTCAGGTTCCATCAGCATAGCTTCATGTATCTTGTCAGCAGGGAGACAAAGCAGAGAGTGAGTATGGGTCTGGCCTCCAGTGAGCTATTTATCTCCGTAGTGCCTGCCAATGAGGCCATCAAGCTATGACTTGACTTATAGGTTATAATCCATCCCTTCACTCTTAGTAGTCTCAAATTGACATCAGATTATGTAACTACCAAAAATGTTTTTAACATCACTGAAATATACATGCAGAAAAATTTTAATTGATATGTGTTCTGTGTATATTCTCAACAACAAAAATATTATTAAAAAACATTACAAACGTATTTTTGTAGCGTGTTAGGTGCCATTGAGTCTGTTAACTCATAGTGACCCTCTGTACAACATAATGAAGCACTGGCCAATCCTGCACCATGCTCACAATTGTTTTGTTGGAGCCCATTGTTAGAGCCACTGGGTCAATCCATCGCATTCTTCTTTTTTGTTGCCTGTCCATTTTACCAAGCTTGAAGTCCTTTTGATACACACACTCTTCAAATGTAAAATTACAGATATTAATCGAAAGTCTAAAGAACAGTCTAGACCAGGAATGTCTAAATTGACCTAACCACAACTGGTCTCTCCTGATAACAAATCTAAAGGATGTGTGACAGAGCTTCACATTCCTTGCTTCTAAGGAGCATTATGGATGTACTTTCAAGACAGACTTATTTGTTCTTTTGACATTCCATGTTACTTTTCATCTTCTCACCAGCACCATAATTCAAATGCATTGATTCTTCCTCAGTCATTCTTATTCAATGTTCAACTTTCACATGCATATGAGGTGATTGAAAATACCATGGGTACTTGAAGAATGAAACCTTACATTGTCTGGGGACATTCCTTCAAGATGGGGGAAATAGAAGATGACCACCCACTTTAGGCTATACAACACCGAGACAAAGCTGGGGCAAATCAGTGAGTCCCCAATAGGAATGGAAGGATATCCTTGCCAGAAAACTAAGCTAAGAAGAGGGGAGGGGAGCATCTACATTTTGGAGGGGATGCTGAGTAGATGGTGGGTGACTGGGGAGAAGTAACCTCACATGGGGAAGGGGTACTAAACAATGATTGTAGAGAACCTAGGGGGAGCATGAACCAGATTTTATGTTCTTGGGTAGACTCTACAAATATGTTTCTACCCAACCCTTGGTGGACCATGCCATTGACTAAACAACCTGATGACCTTGGACGCTGAGTGTGCAGCAAGATGGCATAATGCAGGGGCTACACCAGAAGGACTTAACATCGAGGGTTGTCTGAATGATCTGAGCCCTGTCTTGAAGTTACCTACACCCTTGGACTGAGGACTGGGGTACTTGGATGGGAGAGAAAGCAGAGAGTGGCCACCTGAGTCTGTGGAAGCGGCGGTCATTGGATCTGAGGGGACCCCCTCAGGGGATGTCTAATGGAAAGGGACCCAGAATCACCATACATTTTGTACCTCAATGCCCCCAGCACACCCCTCTCAGTGACATGACAAGTTTTGAACTGTTGGGTAGGGATCTGAACTTGAAAGAACTGATCCAGGAAGTTTCCCTGGCACCAATAACCACGCTTAAGGTAAATAGTGCTCAATAAAACTGGAGATTGCACTGTGTAGGGCAACAACTTATGGGCTGCAGCTCAAGGTGGATCTGTACTCACATAGACTCCTCATTCCGACAGTGTCTGGAGTGCTGTGTCAGTGGGAAAATTGACGTCATCCGTGCAATCACCTTATACCCCAGGGCGATGATTGACAATGCAGTACGTTTTTGTTTATATGGGGTTTTGTTTTCTTGCCTTTAGCCTGTTTGTTTGCTGTTTGTTTTTTTTTTTCATTTTTTCAACCTTTGATTGGTGGTTGTATTCATGGACAAGCAGATGGACAAGCATATGGGCTTTGCTTCCATGAACAAGCAGATGGATTCTTGGCGCTTACTTAACTCTGGCTCCAGTCCAAAAAAGTTAGTTCTCATAATATGACCTTCCTCGATATTCACTATCATGAAATAATCACTGAAGATAAGGGTGCTACAGCAAAGTGTGGTGAAGAGAGCATACGGTGCCCAACTATCAATTGGAATAGTGTCTGGAGTCTTAAAGGCTTGTATTCAAACAAGCAGCCTTCTAAGCAAGGAGTCAACTAAGTCAGCATAGGAGAAGCACACCAGTTAGTGTTATCCAAAGATGACAACAACAAAATTCAAATATGATGAAGGGGAAGTATCAGCTAAATTGTGAACAACCAATTGGTGGAAGACAGTGCAAACCCCAAACCTATCTACATAGTACCTAGTCAGATTAAGCCACTGGTAAATTCCCTCTAACCACAGGCAAAGGTCTGGAAAAGTCTTACTATCAAATGTAGATCATTGTAACCCTGATTATGTTGGAGTCAAACTTGATAGTTGGTCAGTTTACCTTCCTCTAGACCAGCGGTTCTCACCTGTGGGTCACAACCCCTTTGGAGGTCGAATGACCCTTTCACAGGAGTTGCCCAATTCATAACAATAGCAAAAGTAGTTATGAAGTAGCAAGGAAAGTAATTTTACGGTTGGGGGTTCACCATACATGCGGAACCGTTTTAAAGGGTCATGGCATTAGGAAGTTTGAGAACCACTGCTCTAGACCCAACCTAAATTTGTTCTAGGTGCAAGGATCTATTGCTTGTTCCACAACAAAAATTTCTTCTCTGGTTTTTTAAATATTAATGTTGGCCTTTTATTTCTTACACATTGTTTGCATTTTTATCTTTATATCACTAATGTTTATCCTTACCATTTCATTTTTGTTCTTTATTGTTTCTATATGGTTTACCAGTTTGTGAAGCCCAGAAGGAGTGGATGCATAGAAATAATAACAGAAACAAGGGTTTGTAGGGATTGTAGAGATTGTGGGGAGAGAGAGACAGCACAAGAACTGAATGTAATTACACAACTCATTTTAAAGGGGATTTAATCATGGGGGGAGAGAAAATGTTCTTAAATTGATTGTGGTAATGATAATACAATTCTTCTTGATATGACTGAACAATTGTATGATATGAGGATTATGTACCAATTAAACTTTTAAAAATAGAAAAATGAAATAAAATATACAAACAAACAATAAACCATGGCTTGGATCAGGCATACCTTTGTCCTGAAAGAAACATTTTGCTTTTCAACATTTGAAGAGATCCTGTAAAGCAGATTAACTCAAAGCAGCACATTGTTAGGTCTCTTAACTGCTGCTTCCATGAGCATTAACTGTAGATTCAAACAAGATGAAATACTTGACAAGCTTAATTTTTTCTCTGTTTATTGGCCCAGGTGTGAGGATTTTTATCTTCTTTACATTGAGTTGTAATCCATACGGAAGACGTTGATGTCTTCTTCACCTTCAGCAAGCCTGTGTCATCTGCACATCCCCGGTTGTTAGTAACTCTTTCTCCAATCCTGATGCTGCATTCTTCTCCGTATGGCTCAGCTTCTCTGAGTATTTCATCCGCATACAGACTAAATAAATATGGTGAGAACATACAGCTATCTGGCATCAACTATCTCTTGTTTCACAGCCTCTTCTGAATCCAGCTCTCTATCAATGTACTCTTGCGATCATTGTAGAATCATCTTCAGCAAAGTTTTACTTGTATGTGATATTCATGATATTGTTTGAAAATTTCTGCCTTCTAGTTGGTCTCCCTTTTGGGTGAATGTGTACAAATAGGGTTCTCTTCCACTCAGGTGTGCAATGGCTATCTTCTAAATTTTTTAGCATGGGTGAGAGTACTTCCAGTGCTTCATCCGTTCGTTCAAACATTTCCATTGGTAATCCATCGATTCCTGGGCCCTTGCTTTTCATTAATGGCTTCCGTCCAACTTGGATTTCTTCCTTCAATATCATCTTTATTGATAAATAGAATTCATGATAATATTGAAAATATTTAATTTCCATAATAATTTCTTAAGCCTTCTTTGATCCAGATATTTCCAGCCTTTCAAAGCACGGGTAGCTGCCAGGGAGCCTTGAGACAGATGGTAATGTGACATTCTTGGCAACCAAGATATATGTATGTAATATCAAGGGCCCAACTCACTGCTTCAGAGGCTCACAAAGCCCCAGTTTACATGAAGCCTCAGGAAAGATCCCTTGCTAAAATAATTTTCTGGTTAACAAGAAATCTATGCCATATTTCATGCCTGAGTGCTTCAAAGCCCCCCTCTGAGGGATACATGCAATGCATTTTAATTTAGGTTTTCCACATTTCCTTTTATAATAGAATGAACAGTGCATAATACATTGCACAATATAAAATTAAAAGCTTTTGATACAGTTCATCTACTAGAAGGTTTTAACTCTAAATCCAGAACAAATAAAGCAAAATAAACACAGCAGGATTCCAAACTTCCCCTTCCAACATGTGGTAATTTGTTTGGGCATGGGCTTCAGGGAGGTCTGGAGTATAGAAGAAGGGAGAGGAAACAGTAAAAGCACAAGAATGTGCAGATATGCTAAAGAGTCATTAATCTCATCTGGAGTCAATGACCTTTCAAGGACCATCATGGTGTGTACACTGCTGTCCTGAATCCCTCTTGGTCATTTTGCCAAGTTCTCTGCAAATCAATCCTTTAGTATTCAGCCCAGATTCTGACTAATCTTTGGGAGGCCTTTTACCATTGCAGCATGTCAATGGGGATTTGGGATCCATTTGAAAACACTGTAGGAGGGCTCAGTTGGAGATAATAGACATTTTCTATTTGTTTGTGTTTAAATCCACAAGGTTTTATGGAATTCCAGGAACCCGTTGCTTAACACAAATTCTAACAGCAATGCAATAGGAGGCAGTCACCCTGAGAGAGCATCCTATTGCACCATCATTTGACTGAGGAGAAAACAGACCCCAAGCACTTAGATGACTTACCTACATTCACACAGTATACAGAATTGTTACAATCTCAAAGTGCTGGATGTTTGGCATCTGATTCTTGGTCTCCATTCTAAGGACCATGAGGAAGCCAGGATGCCAATAGTAAATAGGGTGACTCATTCTAGGAGATGGCCTCCTGCTCCCAACTGGCAGCACTTAAGGGCATCAGTATCCCTTTGGCAGAGTGACCAATTATTCCAAGGACTTGAAGAAATTTGACTAATGAGTTTAAAGCCATTTGATTTTAATTTGGCTTTAATTTGACTAATGAGTTTCAAAGGCTTTTGCAAATAGACCAGTCATGAGCATAACCCTGTTTCCCTGTAAAGAACTTGGGATTTATGGAATTCACCTCTTAATTCCATTTCTCTCAGTGAAAATATGAAAATGAGGTCATCTTCCAGTGGACAATAATTGTGTTGCTTCTTTTCCCTTTGTGAAGCTAAACATTAACATGATTGTGAATAAAACCAAAAAAGATCCCCACCCCTTTTTAAAATTTTCTAAATTCTATTCTTTCCTTCTTCCAGAACCAGCCCCAATGGATCTTCATGAGGTTTTCTGAATTATTCTCAGCCCATGTAGACTTTCATTGCAAATTTACTTCAGGCTTAGGTCTCTTCTCTCGGTTTCAGTAAAAATTAAAACAAAGGATAGCTATGGACGCCAAAATACAACATCTTGCCAAATGAGTTTGCTAAGACTAATTCCTAGATTTAGGCAGACTTACCTCCATCTTCAAATCCCTGGATAGCATAAATGCTCTAGAATGCTAACTAAAATCTTGCAGTTGTGAGTCTATCCAGAGGTGCCCTAAAAGAAAGGCCTGACAATCTTCTTCTGAAAAATCAGCTATTGAAAAGCCTATGGAGAGCAATTCCACTCAGACATGGGGTCACCAGGCATCAGAGTCAACTTGACAGCAATTGGTTTTAATAACTCGAAATTTCGGATACCCTACATTACAGCAAGAGGTGGATGTGTGTGTGCAAGCCTGTGCCTAAGACAATCCTTTCTCAGAAGAACCAATGGTAGGTTCTCTTTTAACACATCATTTTGCATCCAGTTTTCCCATTCATGCTAGTTCTGTCATTTTATATAGATTTTTAAGCTTCTTTGGAATAGTAACTCTGTCTTAAATACTGCGTACCCCTCATAGAAGGAAATGCAGTTCTAGATGAATGCGCATTTGCTGGGATTAGTCTTTTGGTGGTTTGATCGTGAGGGCAGAGGTTGTTCAGAGTGTTTTGTTCACCCTGGCAAAACTAATTAACCCTTAGACATGCTGCTGATCATGTCAGGCTCGACACTTGCCTATGGATCCTGAGACAAATTCTTATGTTCCAACACTCTGACTTATAACCATGTAGCTTTATGCTCCATTGCAGAAAACTCTTATTTCATCTTTCAAGACATACTATCACCCAAAAACCTTGAGCATAATTTGGCATAAGGTAACTCTTCACACACTAACAAGTGAAATATCAGCTCCACCTTAATGAAGTAGCCATAAAAATATTACAAGATTTCATTGATAGAAAAAATATGCATATCTGATTGTAATAAATAGGAACTGGAAATTGCTGTTTATGGTACAGGAGTGGGTGCAATATAACCAGATTCTCCCTAATTGGTTGTTGAAAATGTTGCAATGTGCTATAATCAGAACATAGGAAACTGCTTGGAAGAAATACCCTACCAGATCACCAAGCAAAGTGTGGGTGTAAAATTCCTAAGTGTTTACACGCCATCTGCCAGGGTATTAAAAATGCAGTTCCAGGCATAAAGGAAAGCATAACAAATTTTTTAAAGTTCTAAATTGGAGTGTCCTGAAATTCAAATTCTAAAATTTCCCCTAGGCAAGAACTGATGAGGTGATGTCTTTCTGCACAGATACAAAATGCTAGAGCATTAATAAAATCATCCTCTATATATTGATCACTATGGAAAAAGTGGTGTTTTTCCCCAAAAGCGACAATAAAATAAAATTGCTGAGTTTGCCTCAGTCCAGGAATAGATACTTGTGTTGATCTCTATCTAACCAAGAAAGAATATTTGCAGTTCAAGACAACCATAACATAATTGTGTCAAGACAATTCTGACTCACAGTGACCCTATTTAACGGGGTGCAACTGCCCATAGGGTTTCCAGGGCTGTAGTCCTGAAGAAGCAGACTGCTACATTTTTCCCTGGTAAAGTGGCTGGTGGGTTGGAATAATAGATCTTTCCACTGACCCGCCATTGTTGTTGCGGACTGCTGTCGAGTCGGCGTTCCAACTCACAGCAACCCTTTGTACTACAGAATGAAACCCTGGTCCTGAGCCTTTTTACAAGCATCATGATGTTGAAAGCCATCTTTCCACCCACTGTAAATCCAACAACGTAGTCACAAAAAGCAATCGCTTTAAATCGGGTGGTAGATTCTATTAACCTCTCAGGTGATGATGCAACCTTCCTAGGTAGGCATTGACTAGTAAGTGCTCCAGAGTGTGGTAAAATGGGAAGCACTTGTTGCAACCTCTGATGATATCATGTCTAATCATAGATGCTTTGGAAGGTGGGACTGGACACAAAGAAACTCAGAGGAGAGGTAACCACACCAATCACACAAGGAGTTCAGCCCAGGAAAGGGTAACAGAAAGCTGGCATCACAAGACACTGCTTAAGTCTGACAATCGAGGTGAGGTCAGCTGGGTATCAGGGACTCTCAGTACATTGTCTTATTTGAATAATGGTCAAAGGTTTCAGGTATAAGGGTTGTCTTTAAGTGTTTGGTGCCGAGCCCAATAGCAATTCACACAACTCATGGAGAAATCGAGAGTTTTTTTTCAGCCATGATCTCAAAGCCGTGTCAAGACGCTCCCTCACAGCCATGGAGTCAATGCAGATTCATAACCACACCCTGTGGGTGCTGAGACCGTTACTATTTACATGCATAGAAAGCCTACGCTGTATCTTTTATGCGTTGTAGCCCAGTGCTTAATCACTACATTATCAGGGCTACATTGGGTCAAGACAGCACCTATGAAATATTACATTACAACCTGGAAATATCTTCATGGACTGGCTCCAGGAGAATTTGCCAAAGCCTACTGAAACATGACCAGCTGCTTCCTGTTCTATTTTAAAATTCATCTATTTGATTTAAAAAGTCTCCCAGCTTTTTTATTCATTTGATAGACACATAGTGCTGACTCTGTGTCAAGCAGGCTTTGAAATGATTTTGTCATCTTATCAAGCTTATGGGCCAATAGTCTCATTATCACTATTTTACAAATGAGAGGATTAGCCATAGAAAGATTAAGTAATTTTTGCAATGTCACATAGCCTTGAAGTGACAAAGCAGAGTTTGTAGTCCATGCTGCTCCCCCATAAGTATAGCCAGCACCCAATTAGCCAATAATCTTCTTCAGTTGTGATCATAATGGGCAGGTCCTGGTTACCTTTCATTTGATGACTTATATAGATTTTATACAGATAATGCCAAGAAGGAATTGCGCACATGAAAGTATTTCTTGTTAGCATATGGATTATATTACAACACTTTTTCCAAGCAATTAGAAATAACAGTGTAGGGCAGTAGTTCTCAAACTGTAGTTTCAGAATCATTTGGTGAGCATGTTCAAGTTCAAATCTCAGGATCATAGTTTTGGATACAGTGGGTCTGAATCAGAAATTATAAGAAATTGCATTGCCAACAGGCTACCAAGTGATGTGTGCTGCTGCTGCTGCTACAGCTTCCTTCAGAATCACTGCCATAACCAGCCTGTGTGATCACGAGGTGTCGAAGGGATCCAGTAGCAGGCATCATCAGAATAAAAAAATCATATCATAGTGAATGAAGGCAGGAGTGCGGAGTGGAGACCTAAAGCCTATTTGTAGGCCACAGGACAACCTCTTACAGAAAGGTCTCGGGGAGATGAACCAGTCAGGGTACGATGTAGCAACAATGAAACATACAACTTTCCTCTAGTTCCTAAATGCTTCCTCCTCCCCCACTATCATGATACCACTTCTACCTTGCAAATCTAGCTAGACCAGAGGATGAACACTGGTACAAATAAGAACTGGAAACACAGGGAATCCAGGGCGAATGATCCCTTCAAGACCAGTGGTGTGAGTGGCGATACTGGGAGGGTAGAGGGAGGCTGGGTTGGAAGGGGAACCAATTACAAGGATCTACATGTGACCTCCTCCCTAGGGGACGGACAACAGGAAAGTGGGTGAAGGGAGACGTCAGACAGGGAAAGATATGACAAAATAACAATTTATAAATTATCAAGGGTTCATGAGGGAGGGGGGAGAAGGGAAGGAGGGGAGAAAAGAGGAGCTGATGCCAGGGGCTTATTAGGTGGAAAGCAAATGTTTTGAGAATGATGAGGGCAATGAATGTACAATTGTGCTTTTCACAATTGATGTATGTATGGATTGTGATAAGAGTTCTATGAGCCCCTAATAAAACTATGTTTAAAAAAAGAAATTTATAGACCAAAAAAAAGAATCACTGCCATAGGGACCACAACAAGGAGGAGCATGGGAAGAGCATGCCCAAGTCAGAACTCCCTGAGGATCAATTTTCCACATTTACAAACAAACTGAATGTGTGCAGCTGAACGTTTGTTCCACTGATGAGCATCACTTATAGGTCACACAGGTGGTAGTTATATATTTGCATGTCGACTTGACGACAGATAAAAATATAGGGGTGGTATTCAACCTGACAATCAGGTCAGCACCTGATGGTGCCTCCTTATGTGTATGACCTTCTCATAAGGAGGGTCCTGGGAACCTCCCCTCCTCTCTCTGCCTTCACTTCCCTGTTGACTCACCCTGACTGCTGCCAGAGCCCCCTTCATTGGATTCACAGGACTTTGCACCCACCAGCCTGTGGCCTTCTTGCATTCTGCATCATTGCATGTGGCTGCATAAGTTTGAAGAGAGCTTTATGGACTAGTATCAGCCTTAGATGGACTTGAATTGGACTGGATTGAGATGTTTTCTTGATATATAACTTCCTCTTGATGTAATACTCTTCCTTACACATATATGAGTGTCACTGGATTTGTTCCTCTCATCAAGCCACCTTAACACACGCAGCAAACCCACAGTGCTGACCAGAGTGGGGCTCTTTCTGCCTCTTACACAGACTCAGGGATCTTACAGAGCTCTTCAGATGTTGATGATTTTCGTTACTCTCTTCTTTCTCTGAAATTCAAGATTCACATTGATAAAGCAAAAATAAATAAATAATAAAGCAATAAGTTAGTATCACCATGAATTTTTTCCGGGAATATAAAAATCAAATCATCACACACACAAAAAGAAACAATATAGGCCTTCAAAGAACTAGACTACCACTATAAATTTTTTAAAACAATAGTTCCCTATAGATGTATACAAATTCACCTGGAAGAGAAATGTAGATTTCAGACCTATTTATCATGACTCTCCTCAGATTGAACCTAATTAGGCATCTGAAACACAATCAGTTTGAAAGGAAGTAAATTGACCTTCAAAATAAGCACAAAGGAAAAGGAAACTTCTGGAAGCTAGTGGCGTCAGGCCCATTTGAATGAAATTCAGAAATAGTAAAAGGCATTGTTAGTACAACTGGAGTAGCAGTGCTCCTGATGTGAATGTTGCTTTTGGTCTTTTCCTCCTGAAAACATATCCACTGGGACCTATCAGCAGAGCTTGAAGACATGAAACATTTGTGTATTATTAAGTCCCCTCCCTAATTCCTTGCCACCAAGCAACCTTCTGGTGATTTGACTTCTCATGTACATAACATGTTTCCAGGGAGACAATGCCTGACCAGGCCACCTGGAATTTCTAGTCCCATGGCTTAAATTTCTCAGCTGCCTTAACCATTAAAGTAATATTCTTATCTTATACATCAGCTTTGTTAGCATGAGGAAGCTTTGCTAAGTCCATCAACTCAGAAAGACCAGTCAAATCTCAGTTTCAGAATCTCAGAGCCCAAAGAGCCAGGCCCTGATGGATTCTCTCAGGAATATGGCATCTTTTAAAGTTTTTAATGTGTATATTTTATTACAATAATTCTTGCTGCCCCACCCCTCAAAACCTCCATAAACAAAACCAAACAGAAAAATAATGTGAGATTTTCACTGTAGCCAGGTGCTAATTTCTGTTATATACAAATTTAAATTTCTCAATATAAGTTGATGTGGTTAAAATTAACACCAACAAGATTAAACCTTAACAGCAACAGCAGAATGCAATATGATTCAGGCGTCATCTGATAAAATGAATGAAGCAGTCCTTTTTTCTTTTCATTAACATAAGTAGTTTCTGTGGCTGCAGCCTGCAGAGGGGCTATTCCGTGGGGTCAGTACCAGGCACTTCACATGTATAGCATCACTTGTTAATACAATCTCTCTTGCCCCGCATCCTGGCAGACATCAAAGGGAGCACTTTGGGGGGAAAAATAAAATACAATCTTCAATCACTCTGGTGTTCTTGAAAATATTCATCAAACATAGATGAGGATACATCTTCATGTTCCTTTGGTTCTTTAAATTCCAAGTCTGCCCTGTACTGAATGGGAAAATCAATATGCTGTAAGATAACGTTCATGTTTCTCATCTGACTGGAAACTGCACCATGCTGTAGTCGTCAATCATCAATCCACATATCGCTTTAGTCAATTTTTTGCTGCTTAAGACACTTGAATCATCTAACAAAGAATACACATCTAGATCTAGAAACTTCTCAATGTCTTCCTTCCCTTTGTTATTCAGGTGATCCATTTTTGTCACGAGGCTCGCTTGGGAAGTTTCTAGAAGGGCATAGCACCGAGAGCTGCCTCAATGCCTGAAAGAAGTGTCAGCGCCTCATCCATGAACTGAGACTCCGTCAGGAACACCCTACAGACTCACAACTCCCTCCGTGGCCGCTGCTGAACCAGCTGCTTGGTCACTGGCTGGAGGGAGCGCAGCTCACTGACCTGCACGGACAGACAGGGCGTAGCCATCTCGTCATAGCCCAGATCGTTCGCGAGCCAGTCAAGTGACTAGTGGGATACTCCAAGGAAACTGCCAACAAACCGGAGGGAGTTGTCTTCCACCATCATTCACCTCAATCAGTTCCCCGATGCCGGCCATGCCCGGTCACTGAAGCGCGCTACTGCACCATCCAGGTTCCCAAGCTGGGGCCTTGGCAGTGCTGGACCAGGGTGGCACAGCAGGGGTGGCACAGCAGGGGCTCCTCCCGCTGCCAGAGGGGCCCATGACCAGCTGCCCTTAGTGAGGCATTTCGCCACCCCAGCACCCCAGCCGCCCCAGCCCTGAGAGCAGGAAGACCTTGCTCCATTCACAGGGATGCCCCAGAATATGGCATCTTGAGAAGTCTCCTAGTGACCAAGAACCAAACATGCAGCGCCCTACGAGGGCAATCCTGAAAAACTAATTAGACATTTTGTGATTAAACAAGATCACACTTCAGGAATAAGAGAAGCAGCGTGCAAAATGGAGCCGTGTTGGAGTTTGTCCAATTTCCGTATCAATCCTGGCTCTTCCACTTACCAGCTTTTAAATCTCTGATTCAATTTTTCTCACTTATAAATGGGGACATACCTCTATAATAAATAAGTGGGTTTATATAAATATGTGGATCTTGGGCCAGCAGCATCAATCTTTCTAGGAACTTGTTAAAAATGCAAATTCTCAAGCCTGCCCCAAACCTACAGAATCAGAAGCCCAGAGAAGACACCAGGAGGGAAGGGGGTGCAGAAAGGGAGAACCCATCTTGAAGATCTATGTATAACCTCCTCTCTGGAAGATGGGCAATGGGGAGGTGGGTGAGGGGAGACGCTGGGGAGTGTAAGATAAGATATAATAATTATTTATGAACTATTAAGGGACCAGGGGGAAGGGGGGAACAGGGAGGGAGGGAGAGGGGGAAAAAAAGGGAAACCGAGCTGATTCCAGGAACCCAAGCGGATGGTGAATTTTGAGAATGACGAGTGCAATGAATGTATAAGGGTGCTTTGCTCAATTGATGTTTGTCCGGATTGTGATAAGAGTTGTATGAGCCCCAATAAAAAGACTTATTAATGAAAATAGAAGGTGGACAGCACTGTGCTTTCACAGCTCTTCAAGAAATTCTGACCATCATAAAGCTTACAAAGCACTTATGTGGATGGTTATAAAGATGAGAAGTCAAGCGTGCAAAGTGTCTGCTAGAGTGGCTGGGACCAAAGCAGACATCCGATGCACTTCTGTGGTTAGTATTGACCATCACAGGAAATAAGGGGCAAAGGAAGGATTCACCCAAGATCTCATCACCTTGATAACTACCAATTTCCTTTCTCAATTGGCTAAGGACATGAATATTAAACAGTAAAAAAGTGTATTCGTTCAAGTTTCATAGATCCCCTGCTTTTCTTCTTAACATAATAAACTTCAGTATGCCATACAGTCTTCAAGATTTCAATGTCTGCCTAACATTCTATCAAGTAGAGAAATCATATTTATATAATCATTTTCTTGGCTTTGACCATTTATGCTGCTTCTGTTTTTTTTTAAAGGGACATTCTATTCATACAATTCCTGGATACATTTCCAACTCTTAAACAGAAGAATTGCTTATTACAGAGAATGAATGTGTATGGCTACTCTTATGCATGATCTGTAAACAAATGGCAATCCCATTGGTTTAGTCTAGTGTTCACTAGACTGCTCCCATGTAGAGGTGGTATTCCTTGGTTTTTTATTAGGCAGAAAAATGGGTACCATTGTTAGAAATTTTATATATCTTTTACATATTGAAAATATATAGAGCATATAAATGTATAGGGCATATAAGCTTAAAATATGGACTCAATATTGCTCGGCATTGAAGACATCACCCTGAGTTGCCTCACAAGAAGTGAAATCAAGATTACATACCACCACCACGGACATGTCATGAAAATGGACTTATCTGGAAAATGTGTGGCATAAATACATCACCATCACAGGTCCGACTCACAGGCAGGGGCTTCTCTGAGAAACATGGACTAAATCACTCCGACTAAACGATAAACCTAGAGCAACCAGAGCGCAGCCGCATCCCTTATGCTCGCAGCTCCCTGCCATTGCTCTCGGTAAGTGGTCTCCTTATTGCACTGCTGTTTGTTGTCGTGGTTAGCCGTTGTGTGATAGGATATCACACATCAGCAATTCAGATCTGTCTCGTGAGTATTCTTACCTGTGTTGAATTCAGTCCTTCAATACACTTACTACATAAAGTTTGGATATTTTTATTTCTTAAGATAGTACACACAAATTCACAATTTTACTTTGTTGTAAATCAATATAAATTAGTCTACAGCTTTATCTGAAAAAAATATCACTTGAATTAGTGAAAAACTGATGCGTTTTTTCATTTTTTGCGTGATGGAATATTAGGCAGTCATTGAAAATAGATTCCATTATTTAAAAAACTACTGGCATTAAGTTGTTCTGTCTTATTGGGAATATAACTCTAAACCCTGTCATGTTAAATTGATGTATGCAATATATGAACAAAATGGAAGATAATTCACTCCAAAAGATGTCTTGGTCATAGGTGGATGGAGAGCCTAACTGGTTAGCTACCAGGCCAGAACTCATGTAATAGTCTGTTGATAGTTGCTTTGAGGAAAAGGGAAAGAGAAGCGCTCAATCAATTCTGTTGGGATTAGACAGGGGGTAATTCATATTCTTCGCCCTCCTCTTCTCCTTCTAAGCTTTGTTGTAACTAGACTTCTTTAAGTAATTTGGTGTTATTTTAATCAGAATGGTCTCCCCAAACACATACAAAATAACTTCTCAGTATAAGCTGAATGCTTCAATTTCTTTGAGTTTTGGTTATTTTTTTTTTAAGGGGAGAGTGTGAACACAGTCCCCCACTACCACAAATTATGCCGTCAAGTTTCCCACATTTGGGGAAATCGCAGAGGTCAGCACATCCGGAGTGTAATGGATGAGCCTAGCCCTGGGAGAACCACCTTCATGATCACGGTATCTCCCCTGCCGGGTAAATATAAGTTTTGATTATTTCAGTAGATTCACACCCTTGTAGTGGTCTGTCAGTGTCCTGCTTAACACTGTTCGGATCTCATCTCCTACTACTATCTCCATTATACCAGTCTCTTTGTTCTTACTGAAACACAATAGGCGACTACTCCTTCAGGGCCCTTACACTTTCTGTTTACTCTATTTCAAGTTCTCTTTCTCCAGCTATCAGCATGACCTGTTCCCTGACTTATTTGAGGTCTTTGGTTACATGTCACCTTTTCAATAAAGCTTTCCCTGTCCCCATATATAAAACTTTCTCAATCGTTCCATTTTATTTTCTCAGCAGTTACCACGATGTCTCATGTTACACACTTTAGCACTTTAAAAATTATTATAATTGTCAAGAGATGAATTTGACTCTATAAAGTAAGGATGTGCTTTTAGCAGGGAATACTATTGAAATAAAATATATCCGTACTATGTCAAAACCACATGGCATTATCATCTATACAAAGAAGTCTTAGAATCAATAATACACGGAGCCCAAGAGAAAACAGGCAAAGAAGATAAATGTTGTTGTTAACTGTCATCAAGTGAATTCTTATTCATGGAAACCTGTGTATGGAGAGCCAAACTTCCCCATGGGTTTTCAAGATTGAGGTTTTGAAAGCACAGAGCCAGGCCTGGCTTTCAGAACACCTCCGGGTGGTTTTGAATTGCCACCTTTGGGGCTACTAGCTTATCACTTCATCATTTAGACTCCCCAAGGACACCTGAGATGATAAATCAAGATCCATGATCCACCGCCATCTAGTCAACTGCTCCTTGGTGTCTCCAAGACTACAAATCTTCTTCTACCATGGAGTCCTAGGTGGGTAGAACTGTCAATCTTACAGGTTGCAACCCAAAGCTTACCTCACTGTACCACCTAGTCTCTTTAAGACGGTGCATGGGCTCCCGGCACAGAAACTCTAAATTACCAACAAGAATAGAGGGAGAAAGAAGCCCTTGGAACACAGTAATTTAGTGTTCAGATGCAGCCTCCCATCCCCTGGGCATGTTCCAGGTACCACACAATCTTCCCATTTGTATTATCCGTTTAAGGGATCTCTCAAGACTGGCTCATGAGCTCGCACTCCATCTTGATCCAATTTTTGCTATCTGTACACGCCCGTAAATTTAACATTCTTGGTTCTTATATGGTCTTTGGCTTTCTTTGCTCAACTAGGGATCATAAAAAAGCTCTTCTCTCCCTTCAGCCAACCCCGGCTCCCATGTACCCAACACAGGAGAAAATACTGTTTGCCCAAGAGGAAAGTTACACAGCAAGCAGGGGACATTATTCTTTTTTTAACTTCCCAAGACACTTGAGTCATGGAAATCTCATAGAATTATTTGGAAGACACCAAAATAACTGATTTGACAGCCACATTCCAGGAACAAATTTCCTCTGCATGGGAGGCTTAAGAATCATAAAGTGGGGATGGGGTGGTGGTGGCAAGAGAGTAGCAAACCTGACATTCTCAATATCAAGAGACTACGGTTAAATCCCAGTGCTGAAGAATAACAGCTAGGTGACTATACAGCCAAGTCACTTAAAACTCTCTGTGTTTCCATTTTCTCATCTGTGAACATTATGAGATTGGAGGTCCTGTGCAGACTGGCATCTTTTGATCCCATGGTTCAGTAAGGAACATTTTGAAAAATAAATATATTCACATGAATATTTGGGCAAGGTTTTCTGGCACAGAGAGATTTGTTTACTAGACTTTCAGATCTTCGCTATGGATTTAATTAATTAGAACCAAAAGTCGTGGCATTTATGATTGATTTTACAGCTATTAAGCAATTTTCAAGTGGGAGGGTGTGGGAAACAGAAGGATTTCTCCCAAGTTGTCTCCCCCAAATAGGTGCCAAACTTAGCTGCTTGTGAATGACTATACACTTGGAGGTCATCAGAAGTAGATCAGGGGTTATTCTCCCTAAGGGTTATCAGCCATCTAGACCAAGCAGTCACCACTGTTTATCCCACAACAAGTAGGACCCAAGTCTTTCTGATAAAGATAGTAGTTGTCTGTTTCCTTGTAGGAGACACCAGAGAGGTGAAGTCCACCCAAGGGTGACCAAGGTTAGGCCGCCATCATGAATCTAGGGTCTTCCCATCTTGTCACATGTATATCCATTCCTAGACCCTGCCATTCCTAAGGGCACACCCCTAGTTCATCCCCTTCCTGTCACACTTATGGCTATTGTACTTCCCCTTCCTAAGATGTGTATGTCTATTGTACTGCCCCTTCTTGTGATGTGTGGTTACCTATAATCATGCCTCCACAAGGAGGTATAACCCTGGTTTAGCAATAAATGGGGTGCCTCCAGCCTCCTGCCGGTCCTCGATTCTCCTGCCGGGTCTCTGCCCCACCTCACCTCGGCCCACGAACATGCACAGACCTGGCCGGTAAGATCATGGCCATCCAGGAGGTGAGCGAGCTACCATGAAATGTGTCTGATTCCATTATTTAACTCTCTCTTCTATCTATATATAGCAACCATACAATTGTGCCTACTGAACCTGTGATTAGTGGTGGGGGGCTGACACCCCTTCCAACCGCAGGAAGGAATTATTACAAAATTTATTATAAAACTCCCCATGTTTCCTGACTCTGAGTCAGATTTTTAAGGCCTGCCTTCTTTCTGGCACACTGCTCTGCCCATTCTTCTCCTCTAAAGCATGCCCTTGATTCTTTTCCTTGATCTCTTCATCTCTCTCATGGGAGGTCAGGGTGACAAGGGAGCCTACAGACCCCAAAGCCCTCCCTACACCTGATTGTAATATATCAGCACCGGTACTGTGGTAGTTATATAATCTGTTGTAAATTTGAGAGGATTACAAGTGAGAGAGTGGAGTGTAGCCTATCATTCAGGCCGAAGCTTGATGACCTCATTTGGAGTGGCTAAGGAGATAAATAGCTCACTGGAGGCAGGACAGATGCTGACTCCCTGGGAGACATTGGAGCTGACAAGACACGTGGAACTACTCTAGTGTCCTGGGCTTGAAGAGCCATGTGGAGCAGTAGCAAAATTATAGTTGTGAAGTAGTAAGGGAAAATATTTTATGGTTGAGGGGTCATCACAACATGAGGTACTGTATTAAAGGATCATGGCATTAGGAAGGTTGAGAATCACACACAGTGTGGGAATTGCACCCGATCTGATCCCGCCAAACGGAGACAAAACACTAAGGGGGTGCAAAAGAACAGCAAGGGAATGGAGCAGTGAGGTTCCCAGGGAATGCTGAAGGTGGACTTTGGGGCCAGGCCTTGGGGCCCCAACAGACTGGACTGGAAAACACTCCTAAAGGCCAACAAACAATCCTTGAACTAACTACAAAAAAAAAAAAAAAAGAAGAAGAAAAGATGTGACTGCTGTATGAAAGTGTGGTGAAAAACTAGATGGTGCTATGGAAGGAATAGTGCCTGGGCCTTATAGCCTCTCTTAAAACAAGCAGCTATCTTAGTGAGGTGTCAACCGAGTCTCCATTGAAGAAGCACACTAGCCTCCATGATCTAAGGATTATAGGTGATATAATCCAAATCCAAAGGAGGGAGTGGTATCATAGCTTAAATTTTGAACTCCTGGTTGGCAGAAGGTTATGTAGGACAGTAGAAGCCCAAAATCCATTTGCAGGGTCCACACATGATTAAGCTTCCAGGGAACATCCTCTGATTATAGTTGAGAGATGTGAATAGTCTTGTTATCACACAGACACCATTGTAAAATCAACAAAAATGTAATATCTTATAATTTGATCTCTTTTTTGACCGATTTCAAAGTTGTTTCCGGTTGTGTTTGTTTGTTTCAGGTTGTGTTTGTTTTTTTTCTTGGTTTTAAGTGAAGAATGTCCAAGAATATAACCACTAGCTCTAACTGACCTGAACCGAGGCTGCTTGAGCCAGACATGTGACCGTAAATGGAGAAGGAATAGCCAGATCTTGAATGCTTTGTCTTCTGCTCCCAGTAATGTACCCCTACATTGTTACAGTCACAGGTAGTCATTGGAATGGGGCAAGGAGACCCAGTGGCTGAGACAGGGGCACAAAGGTGGAAGAGGATGGCCTGATAGTAAGGCAGGATCATTAGCAAGAGTAACAGAAAGTTGATGGGAGTCTGAAGACAGTGACAGAAAGCCCAGACGGAGTTTGATTTAGGAGATAGCTAGGCCTGGGAAGCAATAGAACTTGACATTCTATTAAGAGGATACTGTTGGGTAACTTTGGAGCTACTAGCTGTGAGGCCTTGCGGTTTGAAACCACCAGGCTCCTCCAGAAAATGACAAGGCTTTCCATTCCCATGAAGAGTTAAGAGTCTCAGGAACCCACAGGGGCAGTTCTACCAAGTCCTATAGGGTTGTGATGAGTTGGACTCAACTCCATGACAGGGAGTGAGAACTGGGGTCTAAAGAGTTTCCCCCTTTTCGAGCCTGAGTTCAGAACCTATTGAGACATAGACAGAGCTGTCAAGCAGACCAATGTTGGCTTTATGGTTGAAAAAGACTATTATTGTTAAGAGCCATGGAGTTGATTCTGACGTCTAGTGATTCCAGGTGCTATGGAAGGAAATATTGCCTTACTATTATTGCTATGCTTGAATTGTCGCAGCCACGTGTCTATACATCTCCCTGAAAGTCTTTTTCCCCCCACTCACCCTCTACTTTTCCAAGCATGATGTCCTTCTCCAGGAACTGGTCTCTCCTGATAACATGTTCAAAGAACTTTGAGAGTATAATCCTCATTTCTAAGAAGTGTTCCAGTTGTAGTTTTTCCAAGACTGATGTGTTTGTTCTTCTGGAAATCCAGGATATATTAAATATTGACAATCAGAAAAAGAAACAGCAGTGGAAAAGCCCAATTAGAAGGATATGTCTTCAGCATGCACCCATAGTGGGCTTGCTAATACCAGGCATGAAAATTGAACACATATTCACAGAGTCACAGCCAGCCGTGGTCACCTGGAGGCCAACTCCCTTCCTCCTCCTGACCCTCAAAGCCCCCAGGGCCTAGCCAATGAGAGTGCAAACTCTGTGTAGACAGATCTCAAGCAAGAGGTTTCCAGAGGGGCTGAGCACTCCACCTTCAGTCCCTTCATCAAAACATAACGACCAGAGAATCATTCCATTTCTTCCCAGGAGGAACAATGAGTGAGGGTATATGGATGGGAAGAGGTATTCAAGAAATAGGAGCATCTAACAAGCCTCTCTCCTCTGGAAACTCGAAGAAAGAAGTGTCCTACATCCACTTTTTTATTTTAACCTACCAGAGAGTCTATTCTGACTCACGGTGACAGAGCAGAGCTGCGCACAGTGTTTCCAACATTGCAAATCTTTATAAAAGCTACTGCCACATTTTTCTCCTGCAGAATAGCTGCCCTAGTCTAAACTGCCAACCCGTGGATTATCTGTGGAGGGTTGTAACCACCGGGATTTCTTATCCATACAGTAAAAGTCTCTTTTAGAAAATGGCTGTATGGCAGAAAGGTGCTAGTCAGAGCTGGGGTTTAGGCGGCTCCGTTACTTGGTAGTTGTTCGGACCCCTGTAGATGATCTATGACTCTTTTGGAAGAATTATTATGAATTTATATTCTAAGGGCTTTTCACACATAAACTCAGCTAATCTTCACATCAACTCTCTGAGGAAAATATTGAAAGTGCCTCTCTTTTACAGAAGAGCAAACTAAAGAACTTAAGCTGTTTCTCAAGCTCACACAAACAGGAAGTGGCAGAGACAAGACTCAAACGCTTGGTTTATTTGACTCCGAATGTTCAAATGCGCTTGACACAATGGATGGATGGATGGATTGTGATAAGAGTTGTACGAGCCCCCGATAAAATGATTTAAACTACATCCCTTACACATAAAGAACCGAGGCCAGTGTCTAGTATATCATAAACACTCCAAATGTATAGCATTGCTATTCTCTGAAGGTTCTATTTTCACAGAAAAATGGTTAGAAATGTTTGTGAAGTATGAGAGAGACAACATAATTCAAACCAATCATTTTAGAAGACTGTATATTTGCTTTGAATGATCAAGGAAACATTCGGTTTATATGTTCTGCTGCTAGAAAAGGTGTTTTTTTTCCAACTAAAAGAATAAATAAATAAACACGGTACATTTGAGAAGCAGGAAGAAACTGGCTCCGCGGGTGTAGAATATACCCGCTGAGGTACTGCAGGTGAGGCAGGGTCTGGGCACAAAGCTTCTCGGCAATTCTGTGAAGAACTTTATTTTCTCCAAGAAGAAACAACCTGCTTGAGTTATGGCTTTGCATCAGGCCTGAAACAGTGGTTGACTATATTTTTGTGTTAATAAATACTCTTCTGTTGAAAAGGGGTGCGGGTCAGTAACACATTCTTCCCTCCAAATCATGCATGGCATTATAAATTGGCAAAGGCCAAGTGGGATTCAAGACATGAAATAAAATCGGTGCCATATAGACACGATCGTTTGAACGCCGGAGGAGTCTCTTTCTAAAACAAGGCATGAATAAGGGCAGGAAAAAGCCTGGTGTTTCTCAGCACAGTAATGATTGGACTTATTTATTTACTTTAATTTTATTTATTTATTTTAAAAATCAATTTATTGGGGGCTCATACAACTCTTTACACAATCCATACATCCATCCATTGTGTCAAGCACATTTGTACATTTGTTGCCATCATTCTCTAAACACTTGATTTGTACTGGAGCCCTGGTATCAGTTCCTCATTTTCTTCTTGCCTCCCCATGCCCTCTCCCTCATGAAACCTTGATAATTAATAAATTATTATTATTTTGTCATGTCTTACACTGTCTGATGTCTCTCTTCACCCACTTTTCTGTTGTCCATCCCCCAGGGATGGGGTTATATGTCGATCCTTGTGGTCCTGAGGGGTTCATCTGTCCTGGATTCCCTGTTTCTTCAGTTCTTATCTGTACCAGTGTACATCCTCTGGCCTAGCCAGATTTGTAAGGTAGAATTGGGATCATGATAGTGTGGGAGAGGAAGCATTTAAGAACTAGAGGAGAGTTGTATGTTCTATCATTGCTACCCTGCACCCTGACTGACTTGTCTCCTCTCTGTGAACCTTCTGGAAGTGGATGTCCAGTTGCCTACAGATGGGTTTTGGGTCCCCACTCCCCCTCATTCAAAATGATATGAGTTTTTGTTCTTAGATGCCTGATCCCATCAACCCCTCGTGATCACATAGGCTGGTGTGCTTCATCCATGTGGACTTTGTTACATCTCAGCTAGATGGCCACTTGTTTACCTTCAAGCCTTCAAGACTCTAGACACTATCTCTTTTGATAGCTGGGCACCATCAGCTCTCTTCACCACATTTTCTTATGCACCTGCTTTGTCTTCAGTGATCGTGTTGGGAAGGTGAGCATCATGGAATGCCAGTTTAATAGAAGAAAGTATTCTTGCATTGAGGGAGTGCTTGAGTGGAGGCCCAGTGGGACTTATTGTTTTTAATACAGAAAAGTCAATGTTATGCTTGAAAAAAATTTTCTTCCTACTAAGAAATTGAACCATGTTTTCTAAGGAGAAAATAATAATACTTATTTATAAGGAGACTAATAAGAAGTCAGCCAATGATTTTTCTGGTAGGGAATAGGAATGAATTGAAAGTTCCAATTCTCTCTCCCTACAAGACCAGAGTCTGGGGTATTGCTCATTGTTGCCATTGCAAGAAGCTCCCAATCAGCAGAACTACACTTTAAGAAAGGACAGATCAGAACACCATGTCCTAGAAAAACTCTAAGCCTGAAAAACCTTCTAACCTTGTAGAGTTTCAAGTACAATTCACACAGAGGCACCTTGTAGACACCCCCTCGTCCCTTCAAAAAGGAATTTCATAAACTTGTTTATAACACTTATAATATTTATTAGAGTTAGTCACGCCGGGACCACACAAGTGGAGAGAGATTCTAAGAAGAGAAGGGTCTTATCTACTTCCACCTTCCAGGAGAACTGCATTAGGGAGAATGGGGCCTTCTTTTCCAACTTCTCAAACTGGATTCTAACGCCTTTATTTAGACCTCTAAATGGGTGGTGATGAGACATTCAGTGCAGGAAAATACTGGATTTCCTGGTTGCCTTTCTTCAGCTGAGTTAGAGAGGAACCCCTTTCAGGATGAACAAGAAGGAACATTGATATGCCTGATTCATGCATCCGAAACTAAACACCGTGCAACCACATCATCACTACCTCCTCAGCTAGATACCTCGGAGTTGGAAGGAAGGAGAGTGTGAAAGGAAGAGAAGTAGAAAGGATGGGACAATTTACCACCTTCTCCAAGCTCATGACAGGTCTTGAGGTAACCAGTGGTCTGGAACAAACAAATCAAGAAAGGAAATCAGAAATTGAGCAAAATTACAACCATGTGAGCATCTGTGAGAGTCCAACTACAGTTCGTCTGTTATCTATTTCCCTCTGATCAGGAATATCATCCTTGGGGCTTGGTGGGCCAGGCTGTGTTCCTCTCTCTCTCCTTCCCTCTCCATTTGCTCCAGTGTGCTCTGATCAGTCATGCCCCTCTCCCTGAGATGTAGCTTCAGTGCTGTCCTCTGAAGTGCATTCTTTGGGGGTGGATAGGCAGTAGGCGGAGCAGGAGGGGGTGTCCACATATTTGGGATTGGGGCAGGCCACAGAGAATCCTTGAGAGGTCCTCGGTTCATGCTGTTATGTTGCATCCATTTGGATTTTTAGAGCATTCAGTGACTTTTTCAACTTTATTCAAAATATGTAAAGATATTTGGATTAATATATATAGGGTCACACATTTTTTATTTTTCCTTCAGGCCCAATGTAGGGCAACAAACTAAGGCAAACTTGGTCTTCAACTTCATTAAAGGTCACAAACGTTTAAAAGATAAAGGTAACAGGGCATTGGGAGTAAGAGCTTTGAGCCAAATAGACTTGGACTGAGGCCCACCTCTCAAAGGCCTGCTGTGTGGCTTTGGCAGTTCATTATCATCTCTCAGGCCTACTATCCTCTGAGGAAACATGTGCACAACAGAAGTGCCTGCTTAATGGGATCTAATAAAAAACATGTGATAGCCTTTGTGTGAACATGCTAGGGCAAGGGTCTCGGTAGCTTGTTAGTATTCCCCTGTGATAGATCTAACACAATGAAATCAGCTCCATGATGGCATACACCGTAATGAAATCAGCTCCATGATGGCATATACCGTAATGAAATCAGCTCCATGATGGCGTATACCGTAATGCCATTAGCTTCCATGATGGCATATACCGTAATGCCATCAGCTCCATGATGGCATATAGCATAATGTCATCAGCTCCATGATGACATATACCGTAATATCATCATCTGGATGATGGCATACACCATAATGAAGTCAGCTCCATGATGGCATATACCGTAATGTAATCAGCTCCATGATGGCATATACCGTAATGTCATCAGCTGCATGATGGCATACACCGTAATGACATCAGCTCCATGATGGCATATACCGTAATGTCATCAGCTCCATGATGGCATATACCGTAATGCCATCAGCTGTGTGAGCACCAGCAGTTGTAGCAGAGTACAGCCCCATTGATAGTTCATAGCCTGGTTGTAATTGAAAGAAACACTCCTCAGGAGTGTAGCCTACCTCTTTTAAAGCAGACTCCATGGGAAAGCTTGTCAATTCTTCCGAATTTGGACCCTGCATCTAGCTCCTTAACCTCTTGCTGATCCCAGGAGCCATCAACAAACAGAAGACCTTAGGGTCACAAAGTACTGTGTCCATTAGCCTGTGGTTCCTGCTTCGTATTCCTCTGTCCTGATTCATCAGCCCACACAGCTACATGAACCAGGAGAAGCCTCCAGCTTCCCAGTTGACCCACAGACTGGAAGCAGACTGAATGTCCCACCACTTCAACAATTCTGTGAGTCATTCCTTAATATAAATAAATCTCTTTCTATATACATACACATGTAAGTATCTGTTTTTGTTACTCTACAGAACCCAGCCCAATACAAAATGGGTGGCATATACTGTATATACTTGTGTATAAGCTGAGTTTTACAACACACTTTTAATGCAGATGTTGTACAATTATGTGCCTCAGCTGCTATTTGGGTTGGCTTACACACAAGTGTATATGGTAACAAGTGATCACTAAATATTTGTTCTTTTTCTCTATATTGTATAATAGCATGATGGTCAAACCAGTTGATTGTGTTTTGATGATATATGTCTTAATCTAATTATTTACCCATTTAGTTGATGACTATTGTTTGAGGGAAACCTTCATAGCATATCACAAATATTGTTTCACACTTAATTGCACATGTAAAAATTGTTGAAACTGAAACTGTCTTGTCACTTAGGTATTCACCACATTAAAATTTGTTTTGTAGTAATAAATGGTTCGCATGTTGTTTCTTTCTCTCCAAGGATTATTATTGATCTTTCTAAGTCCATTATGACTTACTGAGCACACCGAACTGAGACTGCAAGTTAATAGCCCCTAAATAGCTAAGTGTCAATATGCACACACAAATTGTTGATCAGCACACAATATGAGCGAATATCATCAAGTGGTGGAAAGATGAATTTAAAAGATAATGGAATTTTTCCAGTAAATTTTGAACCCCTTCATATTCATTGTATACATACTTCATACTCTGGGCAAGCTGTTTCCCAAACATTAGCTCTAACCTTTGTATCAGCTTAATGAAGTTTTATAACCGCTAGAAGCCAAATCAACCCAAAATACCCAAATCCACTGCCACCCATTTGATCTCAACTCCTAATGACCCTAGGAAACAGAGTAAAGTAGCCCCTGTGTGGGTTTCTGAGACTGTAAATCTTCACAGGAGCAGACGCTTCAACTTTGTCCTGTGCAGCAGCCGGTAGCTTCAAATGACTGGTCTTCCAGACAGCAGCCCAAGACATAACCCACTGTGCCACCGGGGCTCATGAAAGAAGCACAGAAACGTGACTTACCTTAACCCAGGTGTGGTTGTTACCTAATTTCATGTCAATTTTCAAGATACATAAAAGTGTAGGGTTGTAGTCAACCTGTCGATCAGGTCACAGTCTGATGGTGCCTCCTTGTGGCTGTGGCCATCTCGTAAGGAGGCCTCAGGGAACCTCACCAGTCTGCCTTGACTCTCCGCTTGCTGGACACCCTGAGAGCTGCAAGAGCCCTGCCATGTTTCCAAGGACTTCTGATCCACAAGCATTTGCACCCACCAGTCTGTGATATGCCTGCATTCTGCGTCACTGCATGTGACTGCATGAATCTGTAGAGGGGCTTATGGACTAATATGGAACTTATGAACTTGAGTTGGACTGGGATGTTTTCTTGATATACAATTACTTCTTGACATAAAGCTATTTCTTACACATATGTGAGAGTCTCTGGATTTGTTTCTCTGGTCAGCCCAGCCCAACATACCATATAACAAATATAGTTAATCAATATACACTGGAAATATGACCATTGACCTGTTCAGAGAGTTAGGATAATTCTTCCCCTCACCGCAATTAAAAGAGCCAAACATTCGACTTACATCCTTGACAACAATTCGTGTGTTGTAAGTGAAACTGCTTTATAGGGTTCTCAAGGAGGGGGCCTTTCCGAAGCAGAAGGTCAAATATTTCTTCCTACTTGGCTCTGCCAACCTTTGGATGAGGACTGCCAACGTTAATGGGAGTATAGTTCCTCTCCGGTGGACCTATCTGATTGTGAGACTCTACTTCAGGATTGAGCCTTTGAATAAAAGCAACTGGAGAGCTGATCAAGAAAGTTTAAGCACAGTGTCATTTGTTTCAACCAAACAGGCTTCCAGGTCACAAAGTTCACACCTTTCCACAAGTTCTAAGAGACTCGGGGCTGCTAATGAAGTTCATTAGGAAGGAAACAAAGATGAAGGAAACTATCTCTTATCATCCCCTCAAAGTTCGTCCAGGGAGGCAAGGGAACACTTGCAATGGAAAATAAGTATCTAAATTCACTTGCAAACTAGGAGGTTTGAGCCATAGGGGCTTTTGATGGCCCAGATGTTGTCACAACTTTTTCTGATATTCCATCTAGTTGGGATTTTTCTATTTTTCCCTTCTAGAGCTTGAACACTGATGATATTGCTTGAAATTAGCCCGAGACTGGAGACCAAAAAGTGCAGATGCGATTAGAGATGCATAAACAGCTGAAGCCTGAAACGAATGCAATCAAGAAAAATCCCAGAGACCAGCTTTACCACACAAACAAAGACCACGCTGAATCAAATCTTGATTGCTGGGCAAATGAGCTGGAAGGACCATCGCTAGAAGGAAGGTAATAATTATTCCCCCAAACATGAGTTTGGCCACAAGGAATTGTAGGTAGCATAGCTTTCCTGGAAGACTGTAGTCTGGAACTGGGGGAGGACATTATTTGCTGTGACAGGCCTCGTTTTTCTTACGCCATCCCAGAAGAGATTTTTAGGACCCAGTTCTAAGACTAAGGTCAGATGCAGAATGCCAGTTTTGCCTTTGTCTCTGAGCTACCGCAGGCTCAGCTGGAAGTCCTGTAGCTCTAGGACAGCCTCCATTCTTTGTGCTCTGAGGCACCGCATCAGTATCTGTAGGGCCCTATGGTCAAGGCTTCCCACATAGCAAAGGCGGGTGAGAGGATGATGGATTAGAAAAGTCAATCTTCCCTTCCATGAATGCAAAATAATACTAATAATGCCGAATAAGTATTGGCAAACGATTTTTTGGCATTCTGAGTAAACTACTACCAAGCGAGAACATCAAGCAGCAAAGTAGACTCTGCAGGCATCAGTGAATTGCCCATCCACGTGGCTGTGACAGAGGCACTGGGAGACATGCAGCAGAGGTGAAAGTGCTGGCTGTCTGCACCGACTCCAAGGTCGAGGCCCCAAAAGGGAGTGGCAGTATCATAGGGAAACATTATCAGACTCGGAAAGAAGTTTAATACAGCAGTCGACTAAGACACTTCTCTAAATTAGTCATTGGATGAACCAGTGGTGAGCAAACTACACCCCTTGGGCCATAATCTGTTTCCATTTTTCTCTTAAATAATGTTTTGAAACACAGCCATACATGTTATTTCAGTATCCTCGATGTTTTCCTCTCAACAACATCAACAGAGTTGTACAGTTCTGACAGAGACCCAATGGCTCACATATCCTAAGTTATGTATTCTTTGGTCCTTTATGGAAAACATTGCTGACTGCTGGCCTAAAGACCTGATGTGATATTTCTCTTACAGGTGGGTTGTCTAATGTTTCTATAAACTTACTGTAGGGTAATGTCTGATGCCTCAGGCAATGCTTTTTTAAAAGGTCTATTTCCTATTCAGCTTGTTTCAAAACTTACCTTTTCTTATCCCTTTTACTGTCATTAAGCCAAAAGCTGGAAGATGATCAACTGATACCACCAAGATCAGAGAGTCTTGTCAAGAAAATGAGCACAGAGGAGAGATGGTGGCTCCCCTTTCTCTTAGCTAGGGACATAGTGTTCGGATTCTTCCACCCAAACCCATGCTTAAAAAGTCTCTTCGTATACTCAATACTGATTAACTCAAGTCATACCAAGAGTTGTGATCAGATGAGGGTGAAAAGAGAGTCTCTTTTAAGCAGGCTACATAAATAACAATTTTCACCCTACGTCTGACTGAAGCTTTCTGTGCTTATTATCCTAAATGAAGGTGAGCCCAATTCTGCCTGCTTCTAACTTCCTCCCTGCGTGTGATTTAGGTGTTTTGATAGCTCAGCCAACTCCTTCAAGGCACCAGAGGCCCATCTTCCATCTCTTCTCCATAAATAATGTTCCCATGTATTTCTACGTAATCCCAACACAGCTTCTGCAAAACCAGAGTACACATGGTACAAAAATGTTTCTTTCGGCAAAGTTCAAGATAAGTAATAAGTGCAATTCTGCTAGATCACAAACTTTGGGATTTCAATTTGTTGATTCATCAATAAGGTTAACTAACCTCAAAATTCACCAAGCTATGATGGAAACACAGAACTAGTCTGCCATTTTGCATATTGGATTGCATCTTGGAACAAATTGCATCAGCACAAACCCAACAGATAGGAAAAACACCCATAGCCCTTAGCATTGCTCACCTGAACGACCATAATGGCACTCTTACTGATTTCTCGCTTTCCATTTTCTTTTTCTCCAAGTTGACACACATTTTTTGTGTTATGTTTCTAAAATAGATGCAGTGGTAGTACATGGGTAGAATCCTCGCTCAAGAGATGTGGGTTCAATTCCCAGCCAATGCATCTCAAGCACATCCACCACATCTCAGTGGAACTTTGTGTGTTACTATGATGAGGAACAAGTTGGAGTAAGACGGACAAGGATGAACTCAGAAGAAAGGCCTGATGAGCTACTTCTAAAAATCACTCAATTAAAACCATATGGTTGACAGTGGTCCAATCCACAACTGGCTGAGGGGCTGGTACACGACTAGGCAGCATTCCATTCAGTTGCGCATATGGTCACCAAAAGTTGAGGCTCAACTTGAAGTTAGCTACCAGTACCACAAACACAAGAATTTCAGTTTTGCTTTCTAATTTGACAATGGCCTCCTCCTTACTACCTATAGAGATAGTTTAAGCTCCCGAGAAAACAGATGCTTCATAACATGACCCAAATCTAATTCTCCCGCCTCATCCCTATTCTTCCCTCTATCTATGCAAGACATGCCTAAATTGCAACCAAGTGTGGCCTTTGCACTGAATACAGGTCCCACTGATTTTTGCTTGGTTCACAAACATGGCAAATGGTTTAAACCCTTAAAAACACTTGGTCTGCATGCAAGGGGCAAGATATAAAGAAAAAAAAGAAAGGAAAAAATACCACTATTCTCTAAAAAAACAATGACAGAAATACTGAGACTGAGTAGGCTGGCTGGTGTAGATTTCTTTCTCCAAGGAGTCTCTAAATCAAATTCTCTTGCAATGTCCTATGTCTTCCAAAGGTAAATCTTCCTCTTGGTAAGACAAAAACCTGAATTCTAATCATGTCCATGGAGAGCCAGACAGGACAAAGTGGGGATGTTGGACCAAGAAAAGCATCGTTCTTCACCTTGATGGGATTGAACCAGTCTTCCCTAGGCAAGAAAATGGGCAGCCGCCCTTGCATTGCTGCATCTTCTCAAACTCGATTCTGACAATCCAGCCAAACCACAGAGGTGAAATGACCTTCGCTTGAGAATTTGACTTCTCTCACTTTGGACTTGTGATTTATCTGACTAGTTAGGATGGAACTATTTTCTTTGTGTTTGTGAGATTGACTTTCTTTGTTGTTTCTCTATCTTGGCCTTGAAAACTAGGTTGTTGTTTCGTTGAGCTTGTTCTGAAATTTAAAAGTCTTCCTGTTCTTTTGCACTGTATTGAGAATGTGGTGAGTCTAAACTGGAGCAGGAAATATTGGATTGGGGAGTTTTACAATGGTTCAGTTGACTGTATCCTTAGGTAGAGGGGAAAGTGCCTGGGAGTGCGGTCTGTTTTATTTCTGAATAGAATGTGGGCTTCCCCCTTTACGCAAGCCACCGGGTCTTTTAACAACAACAACAACAAATATTAAATAGGAACTTTATTTACTCACCTAAACACAATAAAATATTTCTAAAAGAAACACTGAGGAAAATCGGACAATACGGTAAAATACATCCGTTGGGTTAAAGGGCATGGACTAGAACTCATCTCCTCCTTCCTTTTCACTGATGGCACATTTTCTTAAAATTTCCCCAAAAACTCACTGCCATGAGTCAACTCCCACAGGCTGCTCTACCTTGTGGGTGATATCTGTATCTATCTTACCTTCTAATTAAATTGCAAACTTCTGTGTCAGAATGATCTTATTTCACTACTTACCAGATAAAATGTTGCTGTCTTGACGTTCTTGAGGAAAGGGGAGGTCTATGTTGCTCACAGAAAGAAAGCTGAGCTAAGTTTTCAGGGAATGAATTATGTCCTCCATAAAGAAATGTGAAATTACCATGCTTTGAACTAGGCTATAGCCCTCTTTGGGAAGAAAGAGTCTTTAAAGATATTATGTGCTATCACATAGGAATAACACGGTCCTAATTCCAATTCCGTCCGAGTGGTGGTTTATGAAAACAGAGAACCGACATGAGGAAATTCACATGCAGGCAGGTAACATGAAGATACCATGTGAACACATATCAGCCAAGAAATGCCAGGGATTCCCACCAGCCACTCGAAGCTAGAATAAGGGCGTGGAGCTGCTCCTGTCTCAGAAGCAGTTCCTCTCTCAAAGCTAGCAGAATGAATCCATAATGCCGGTACTCCGATTTGGACATCTGACCTCCGAACAGTATTTTCTTAGTCAGAGAAGACTAAGACACACGCTAATGGGAAATAGAGACTGGCATTAGAGTCCCCACAGAGCTTGCTCTGGCCACCCTCCTGACCACTTCTCTAGGACTCCTACCTCAGAGTAAGCTCTCAGGCAAATCCCAACTGCTAAGCTTCTCACCTGGAACGCATAACAGGGCACTTAAGTTTGGGGCTCTGCCTGTTTTCATTAGAGATTCCATTCACTAAATGAAGTCAAGCCTTCTGCTCCTGTTTACTCAGGGGAGACACATCACTGAAAAAAAATCATGTCCAAACAAATCTTTGAATTAAGTGTATACGAAGTACATTTCCCTTTATGCAAACGGGTCTGGGGCCATTCGGACCCCTGTACTTCTTTGCTGAGGTCTCCCTGGTGCTTAAATCTTGGCAGAGGAGGCGGCTTCATGGGATCTTTTCCTTTAATGAGAGCAAGAGAGAGAGAGAGAAAAAAATTAACCTTTGCATATCAACTGAAAATTTCCCAGTGCATGGAACCTGATTATGCCAACACTTTATGAATTATGCATGCTGCTTCAAGTGAGAGAGATCAGATTTAATTATGTTCGGAGGGGGCATCGTCCCTAGAATTAAATGGAAAATATCCTCATTTGTCTACCGAGCTGTTATAAGAACTGGCTACCATGGGCTTTTATGGAGCACTGCGTGTGCTAAGAAACAAAAGAGGGTTCGTGAGAGCAACACAGGGGAGCATGAAACCAGAGATAGTCCTTTGCATGTCTACTTGGACCCTGCTTCTAAATTAAACTCAGACAAGAAAGACACCAATACCAACACATGCAAGTCCTAATAAATTAGCTCTACCCAATTATTAAGAAGGAAGCTTTAGGTCATTCTGTAAAATTGATCTGAAATGAAAAATATGTAATTACACTTAGAACAGTTACAGGCTGCTAGTCAGTGAAAAATTTATTTTTCCCATGGAGTTGCACCACTTTCTGTGCATATGAAATTAGCTGGACGGATAGAACTTATATTACAATTGGAAGTGGTTTAAGAGACAGAAATATTTTTCAATATATTTTTCTAAATGAGTTTACAATCTGGCCAGCTACAATGTGCATGTTATAATTGTACTGCTTTTGGCCCAAAGCCACTGTAAAACCAAGTGTTCAGAATTCTAAGCAAGAGCGTTACAACCTTTTTAAAAACCATAACAGCATTTGTCCCCTTTCCTTGTGTTATTCTCGCTTCTAGATTTGAAAGATATATCTTTAGCAAGAGCAACGATAGCCTAGAGGAGAAGAGTGCACATAGAGGAAAGTCCTGGGATTCATTCTTGAGTCATCCTCTTACCTCATCCCCCGACATCCCCCATCACACGCTCCATAGGTTCCATCTTCACATTTGTCCCAGAGTCCTCCCCTTCTCTCCCTGTCTGCTGCGCCACGCGACCATGACACTGACTTAGAACTGGCCTTTTCCCTCTGCTCGGGGTCCTCTGTCCACAGTGGGAAAACATAACCCATTGTGAAAATGTAAACTACGGATTATATGCTGTGTGGATGAAGTGCTCATAAAACGGTTTCCTAAAAACAGAAAGAAAATTTTTTTAAAAATGAGATCTCTGCTCTGCCTTAGATCTTTCAAAGGCTTCCTCAGGCTCTTTCGATGCTTTTTGCGGCCTGCGAGGCCTTGTTTTGCCTGGTCTCCGCCCACCCCTCAGCCTTACCTGTTTTCATCCTGAGCCTTCCTTCTGAGGTTCCTCTGGTAGGACTAGAATCTGAGTGCGCTCACTACCCGCACCGCCCAACGACTCCCAGACCGTCTCAGCTCTCTGCTTATCTTCTGTAGAACGATGCATTTATCAATCTGTTCATTTGTTTGTGGTTTGCTTTAGCCTTCAGAAAATGGAAAATAAATGAGTGAATAAGATGATAGATTTAAGAAATGGTAAATTCATCAGGAAATGTTTGCAGAGTTAAGCAAATGAACTAGGGGAAGTTCAAGTTTAAACTTACAATGATCTGTCAATAAAAGAAAAGAAAATAGATAACCCTTTTAGAAAAATACATTGCATATTAAGTTATAAATACTATATTTCTACTTTTCAAAATTAGACCACTACTAAAAATTTCATTGTTTTAGCAATTTTTCATTTCTTATCTGTTCAAAGACACTACTAAAGAGAAGTTCAAGCTACTAATAAACACATGCATTCAGTGGCCTCCCTTATAATGTGCATTTCAAAATTAGCATTTACACGTTAATTTGAGCAGCGGTATCCATTAAAATAAAAAAGTATGTCAGAAAGTATTGCTAATAGGTTCCAGTTCATGTACAAATGAGTTTCTTTCTGAAAAAAATGTAATATAAATCTATAAAGACATGAACCAGATTAATAGTTTCTTTGGACGATGGCAGGGGAGGTTGGGCAGGCTATGGAAAGCTAATAATGAGCGCAAGAATGAAACATGTTCCAAGATTGATCATGATAATGATTGCAAAACCCTTTAAAATATATTTAAACCAATGAATTATATTGTATGTGAATTATATGTCAATAAAACTGTTTTGGGTTATTTTTTATTAGTAAACATAACTGATCTGTAGATGGCTGCGGACTAATTCTTTCAGTCTCTATTTTGTTAAGGTGTCTTTTAAAAAGCTAAATCAAAGGAGTGACATTTAAAAAAAACATTTTATTGTGAATTAAGTGGAGGCTTATATTAAAAAACTCATCCAACTTCCCAATGTCTTGCCCTGTCTCCATCATTTTGCTGCATCCTCTTCTTATTGAATATTGGCTTCCCCTTTACCCAAGTTCACACTTGTCTACCCACTAGTCTGTGGTTTCCATTCCCCTCCCCCTCTTGGTTGCCTTCAGTGGCTGTTTCTTTTAGGATGAGAACTCTTTACTGACACTTTCTAATAGTAGATTTGAACCAGCTGTACTTTTTGTGCTTGGATAATGTTACTTGAAATGATGTGCCCCAGGTTTAAGCATGTTTGAGACAATGCGCAGATTCGTCATTATTCTTAAATGCTGTGGAGCACTCCATTATGTGTATGCGCCAAAGTTGATTCCATATTCTTGCTACTGTAAATACTGCTGTGAGGAACATGGATGTACACATATTTATTTGTGTTCCAGCACTTACTTCCTTAGGATATACATCAAGGAGAGGGATTTCTGGGTTATGTGGAATCCCCATTTTTTTAGGAAGCACCATACCAATTACCACTGTGGTTGTAACAGCTTGTATTCCCACCAGCAAGGGGGGAAAAAAAAGAAGAAGAAAGTAGCTTCTGGTGTGATTTGCTGAGTCAGTGAAATTCAAAGGAGAGCAGTCAGCTCAGAAGGTAAGAATGACCATTTGAGGGAGATTACAAAGCAGTAATCTTGACAGGCTTTCTAAAGGGACATGGGATGATCACAGGGGCTTATTAAGAAGTTTTAAGAAAATTGAAAACTGCATTGGTGAGAAAACGGCCAAGAAGATTGCACCAAGGAATATTTTTTTTTCCATCAAGACAATACTCATTCATGAAGGTAGCAAGGGATATGCTAGAAAAATTTTTGCTTTGAAACCTTACCCATCCAAGCTCTCTTCTTTATCTTGTACTTTAAACTTCTTTTTGTTCTCCAAACTCGAAGAACATTTCCAAGGAACGTGGCTTAAGTCCCACAAGGACACGAAAACTACCATTTTGACATGGTGTGAATGGAGGAAGGCAGAATGCTTCAGGACAAGGCCCGAGCAACTGAAACACTGTCTGCAGAAGTGTGTAGACCTAGATGGAGGATATGGTGAGAAGTAATAGCTTCACATTTCAATATTTTTTAATAAGGGTTTCTATTATTTTGTAGCTATATGTTTGACCTATCTCCATATGAATCTGCTTCATTTTTTAGTATCATGTGGTAATCTCATATAATTTGCCTGAAATGTTCTTTTAAGATAAATAATAAGCATAGTTCTCCAGAACTACAGAAGGGAATCAAGTAGTTCACCTGATTTCTCACGGGGGAATTGGAGAAACCCAAAAATAACGCTGCACTCCTTATGGCTGTGAAGACAAGACCAAGATGGAAGTCTGGGAAGGACAGGAAGCCTCTAGGTGTGCTCTGCATGGTGGGAAGGTCTCTGATGGGAAAGGAGAGTAAACAGACATCCCGAGGGGGTGGGGTGGGCTCTGAGTGGTGCCAAGTGTCAGACATAAGCACAAAACCATCAGTCATTTGATTCAGCTTGTGCAAACATAAAACTGGTGAGAGAGGGAATCTTAAACTGAGTTTGATATTTTTTTGTGGTGAAAAGTAAACTTCATCTGACAGCAGCTTATAGTGTTTGGGGTTTAAAATTTTGAAGAATTAGAGAGGACTAAGGACAAAGACGTGATTAATTGAAGATAAATGCTTCCTTGGCTTGAAATTAAGCATTGAGGACCTCTTATAATATAATCAAGAAGCTTTAGGGATGCTGTGTGCTGTGAGTTAGGCAGTGGACCTCTAACCACGAGGCAAGAAGTTCAAACCCACCAACTGCCTCTTGAGAGGTAGATGAAGCTGTCTGCTCTTGTAGATTTACAGCCTCTGGAACCATAAGCTGAGCCAGTCAATGGCAGTGGTTCTCAACCTTCCGAATGCCATGACCCTTTAACACAGTCCCTCATGTGGTGGTGACACCCCCAACCATAAAATTATTTTTGTTGCTACTTCACAACTGTAATTTTGCTACTGTTATGAATCTCGCAACACCTGTGAAAGGATCATTTGACCCCCAAAGGGGTTGTGACCTACAGGTTGAGACCCGCTGGTCTATGGCAATGAGTTTGGGAGGTTTTATTATATGCATGTAGTGGGAAAATATTTTTATTAAATATTACAATTAAATCAATACTCAAATAAATACATAAATTTTGAGCCTTCTAAACAACAACCATTACATTGTTTAACACTCTTTACAAAATCTTTCATTTGAGAAATAAGGATTTTAGAAACCAGACATGAATCTTTGTTCCAAAGAAAACTATAAATGGGGCTGTGAAATAATGGCAATTTATGATTAAGTTCTAAAGTAAACATCCATGTTATGCTTCATAACGTATCTAACACTTCATTTATCAATGTAATTTGCGATTATTAAGTCTTCAAAAGACCCCTGTGAAGCACAGCTTCTGATTTGTCAAATAAGGTTGAGGAATTGAGTGACATGTTCAAGGTTACAGAAATAGTGTAAACAAATAGCAAAGACAAAAACTTTCTGATTTCCTGAAACTTGCTTCAAGCCCTGGACCGTTTTGTGCACAGTTACTAAGATCAGTTGTGATTATTACATGATAGAGATAAATTTCTGCCAAGCACCACATGCTCCATAGGCCATACCAGAGGGATGCTGTATGGAAAACCCTCAAAAGTAAACTACCTCAAACACACCTGTAACCCAAGGACATAACATCAAAACTGCATGGTATGTGAAGAAGCAAAAGACAGCTACACCAAGAGTATTGAACTCTCAATAGGCAGACTAACATTTACTTACTACTTCACTGCCCTTGCTTTAGTAAGATATATGATTATGGCAGACCTTTGTATGTCATTTTCAGTGAATATTATTGTAGGTTTTGTGTGACCACCAACTTCCACTGTTTGTGTAAATAGTGTCCAGTCACACAGAGATTTATTCTGTGTGTTCAATGATCCACATATTGTGATTTGGAGTTAACATACATTTGTTCAATCTCCTTTTCTCAATGGTGTTTTAAAATTATTACCATGGGCTAAATCAATGGCATTATAAACAGAAGGTCATTAAGAAGGTCCTTATGTTCCAGGGAAATAATAAGATTCTCTACCATAAATAACAAAGATGTCCCTAAGGTGAACCAGAGACAGATAGAAACCAGATTCAGCAATGAATTTGGGGCTTGCACTTAAACCTAGCTCCAATCTAAGAAAAATTAGTTCTTATGACATGACCCTGCTCAATAATCACCCTAATGAAGAAAACACAGAAGCTATAGGTACTGTAGCAAATTGTGGTGAAGAAATCAGATGGTGCCTGGCTATCACAAAGAATAGCATTTGGGGTCTTAAAGTCTTGTTTTCAAACAAGTAATCATCTAAGTTAAATGTCAACTAAGCCCACATGGAAGAAACATGCCAACATCTGTGATCCAAGGCCTATAAATGATATAATCTAAACCCAAAGGAGGGAATCAAATCAGAGCTTAAATTGTAAGATTCCGGTGTGTACAAGGCGATGGATGAGAGTGGTAACCCAAAATACATTCTTAGGATTTACACAGGGAATGTGCCTCTGGTGATTTTTCTCAGGCCACAATTGAGGGATGGGATTAACCTGTTTATCAAAGAGTATTGGAGAAACAGCTATAGTAGATTAAAATGATAAATCTGACTCGAATGGTTAAAACCTTGTCATTTGATCTCCCTTTTGATACACTTTGTGCTTGATATGGTTTTGAATATTTTGGATTTGTTTTGTTTTTCCATATTGGGGTTTATCTCTTGTATTTTGTCATCGTTGGAAGCCTTCTTGATTCTCTGTTATGTATTTTTCTGTTTTGAAGTATATGAAACCCAGGATGGATTAATCTATAGAGACAATAACTATTATAAAGACTCCTGAGAGGTGCAGCAGGGGAAGTTGAGGGATACTGGGGAGCTGATATCAAGGAGTACAAGAAGGAAGAAAATGTTCTGAAACTGATTGTACAGCACTGTTTAATATGGCTGAGCTAATGAATGGCATGATATCTGGGTTGGGTCCTAATAAAATAGCTAGAAAAATTAACTTAATTATAAATAATCAAGGATACATGCAGGGAGGAGGGTGGGGGAGGGGGAAATGAGAAGCTGATATCAAGGGCTCAAGTAGAAAGAAAATGTTTTGAAAAATGATGATGGCAACATACTGATATGTACAAATGTGCTTGACACAGTGGATATATGTATGGATTGTGACAGGATCTGTAAGAGACCCCAATAATATGATTTATAAAAAAGAAAAATTTAAATAAAAACTAGGATTAATAAAAAGCATTCAACCAATTGTAAACATGGAGACTGAGAACATTCATAAGCATGTGAATTTAAACCAACTGCTAGATGTAGGCACTTGCATAGATTTCTAAGTGTTCCACATTTTATAACAATTCTGCCTAGTATTTACTAAATAAAAGCAATTGTTCTTGCTAGATAATTTGTAATATATTCTCTTAAGACACTGACTTCCAAAATGTAAATGTGTCTCCAGTGCATATAACCATTGATCTCAGACATTTAATGGATTAGCACAGAAAATGGGTCTACGTTGGTGTCTGTTTATAACACCAAAGAAAATGTCCTTGTTTTGTTGTTAGTAAACAAAGCCTGACGTCTCTGTCTGACTCTTTCCTTGGAGCTTTATTGAAGGAAATATAGCAGTGGCTCTAATGCCTCATTTAAAAAATGTTGACCTGTGATCGTTTTTGTTATGTCAGTATACACACAATATGGACAATATGCGCGCACACACACACACACACACATCAAAGCAGAAGATACAAGATCAAAGGGAAAACACCCACTGTCCATCACCTGTACTCTTCTAGGATAATCTCTGATCTCCACCAACCCTATTTGCCCACTGTGTTTGTCCGGGTAGACTAGAGAAACAAATCCATAGACACACATATGTGTAGAAGAAAAAGCTTTATATATAAGAGCAATTGAATAATGAGAAAGCACCCCAACCCAGTCCAGTCCAAGCCCATAAGTATGATATTAGCCCTTATGTCCAATACCAATCTATAAAGTTCTCTTCATACTCACAAAACACATGCAATGATGCCAAATATAGGGTGATCACTTGCCAGTGGGTAGAAAGTCTTTGGGTCCAGTGGTGTTGTAAGCATCTCAATGCTGACAGGGGTCTCCTTGTGGCTTCTCCAGTTCCCGGGGCAGCATCAGGGTGGGTCCATGTGGCTCCTCAGGGATGTGTTGCAGGGAGTGAGCAGAGAGAGAGTGTGTCTCCCACCTCCAGGGAGGAAGTACAGGAGTTCCCATAATTCTCAGGAGAAGACCATGCCTACACAGAGGCCTCATTGGCTATAAGCCGATTGACAGACTAGACTCCACCCCTTCACTCTTAATCCTCTCAAGTCCCAAATTGACACCAGATTATGTAACTACCACACCTACACAGCAGATGCAATACACATAACTTAAATCTCATTCTTAAAAAGACTTTTTTTCTAAAGGAAAGCATTCAAGTGCTTTTCAGACTATGTGTCTTTTAAAGTAATTTTAGAAGAAAAAATTGTCATTGGTAAAAAGAGTGTTCTATATAAGAATACTAATTATTAAAAAAATAAACATGAAACAAACAAAAAAGTTATTGGAATCAGCAATAGCACATGGTTGACGGTAAACTAACAAAATATTTACATTGAAATTTTCAGTGTAAAAACAAAAATCAGATAGCTTTGATCATCTATGTGGCTCACTCATTTCTTTTATTGAGTTTAGGTGCAATCTGAAAAGTCTATCTTTTGCTGATGTTTTTTTGAGCTAGTGTGATAGGCTTTGGTGCCAACATAGTTCCTGTAGAAACATGTGGGCAGAGTTTATCCTGTCAATCAGGTTGCAGCTTTATTGGAGGGTGACAGAGATAAATGACTCTCAAAGTTAACCTCTTCCTCCTTCTGCCTGGTGATCAGACCGTGCACTGCTGCCTGAGTTAGGTGCTCTGCACTATCTGGGACCAAGCCAACCCGTGGGTCATGGTGGATCTTGTAGTCTTGCCATGCATCACCCCACCTTGAGGCTCTATCTCCCTATGTTGCTGCACTACCAGCCTCTGCGACACCTTGACACCTCATCTTCCTCCTGTTACCAGCCCACCTTGCCTGTCTGCTGCCTGTGGACCCACTCTGTTCATCTTGTCTTCAGGCAGACTCCACACCTCCAGCCAGGCATTTCGCAGTCTGCTTCTTTGACCAGAAGCAGCATGCGTAGGAAGGACCTTCAGTATTTTAACTGTCCCATGAAAGTGAGTGCAGCGGAGCCTTCTATAATGCTATGTGGACTAAAGAGCTGCTGTCTTCATTCTCACTATATAAACCTATCCTTTTATTTTCATATACATAATCATAAGTGTCCTGGTTTTGTTTCTCTAGAGAACCCTGCCTAACACAGTGGGGCACTAGACACAGGATCAATGTGGGATACGTTGTGTGGTGGAGTGGGCATAGTAAACTGTCTCTTTTACACTGGCTAACAGATACTAGAAATGAAGAGCCCATCTCCTTTCTTTTCCAGCAAAGAAGCCAAGTAATTACAATGGAAGGTAGGACAAAGTGCCTTCTTTGTTTCTACACTGCCCTCAATGGAAAGCAGTGAGAAGGGAATGCCAAATGAATACATCCATGAAACCTTCCTGAGCCCCGCAGGAGTCCAGCAGCTTTGAAGAAGTGTGTGAAGCAGCAATAGCAGGGAGTATATTCTCACAATCTACAATTCTTATCTTGTTGTTGTAATAGTTGTTAGGTGCTATCCTGTCTGTTTCAACTCAGACAGACACCATGTGACAGAGTAGAACAGACCCATAGGATTTCCAGATTGAGAGATCTTTACTGAACCAGATCCCTGGGTCTTTTTCCAGTAGAATCACTGACTGGGTTAAACCACCAACCTTTTGGTTAGCAGCCTGCTTCACCATTTGTCCCACAAGCACACATTCAAGCCATAGCAACCCTCTAGGACAAAGTAGAACTGCCCAATAGGGTTTCCAAGACTGAAAATCTTTAGAGGAATAGACAGTCTCATCATTCTTCTACAGATTGTCAGAAAGATTTGAACCATTCATCTTTTAGTTCTCAGAACAAGAAGCTTAACCCACTACACCAGCGGTTCTCAACCTATGGGTCGTGACTCCCTTTGGGGTCGAATAATTCTTTCATGGGGGTTGCCTGATTCATAACAGGAGCAAAATTACAGTTATGAAGTAGCAACAAAAATAATGTTATGATTGGGGGTCACCACAACATGAGGAACTCTATTAAAGGGTCATGGCATTAGGAAGGTTGAGAACCACTATACTACTCCATAAGAGCTCCCATTTGTACTACAAGGACTCCTCAATTCCTATCTATGAGTATACAACTAGTGAATGGTGAAGGGTGGCTAGTCATACAGTGGTTAAGATGCTAACTTTGAGGTTGGTAGTTCAAACACACTTCCTCCTTCACCAGAGAAAGATAAATATTAGAGCCTTGGAAATTCTACGGGGAAGTTCTACTCTGTCCTACGTGAGTCAGAATTAACTGGTAGTAAGTGATGGGGCAGAACTAGAATCCAGACTCTTGTAGGGATAACGTCTAATTTTGGTGTGTGAAGTAGGAAACTAAACTTAATGCCATCAAGTTGATCCTAACTCATAGCAATCTTGAAAAGTAGAATTGGCCATGTTGGTTTGAGAGCCTGTAATTCTGTAAGAGGGCAGCAAGTCTCATCTGTCTCCCTCAGAGTTAGCTAGTGACTTCAAAGTGCTGATCGTGCACTGACAGCCCAACACACAACCTCTATACCATCAGCGCTCCTAAAACAAACTTATTTGTGAATTAAAGAAAGAGCTTCCGTTTTCCTCTTTTCATCTCAAACACCCACACTTCTGTGAGAAGCATACCGCATTCCACACAGATAAAGACTGAGGCTGCAGAACATTCAAGCCCTCGCTTACTTTCCAAAGTGTCTAGAAATTGGAGCAACAAATGAACACTTTTAACGCTAAATATGGTTGCTAATAGGTAATGTCAATTCTGCTCCAAATCACAGCAACTCTATGTACAATAAATGAGAACACTGCCTGGTCCTTCGATGTCCTCACAACTGTTACTATGTCTGAGCCCAAGGGAGCAGTCACTCTGTGTGGTAGTTACACAATCCCATGTCAACTTGATCCAAAAAGGGGGCAGGGAGGAGGCTAGCCTGTCAATCAGGGTACTGTCTGATGGTGCCTCCTTGTGGGCATGGTCTGATAAGGAGGATCCTGGGAACTTCCTCTTTCTCTTTGTGCTTTTGCCTTCCAGTTAGCAAGCCATTCTGAGACCTGCAGAGGCTTGTGACGCTTCCACTGCCATTGGATCCCATGGCTTTTAATGGTCGCCCTGTGATTTTTCTTCATTTTGCATCTTTGCATGTGACGGTGTGAGTCTGAAGAGGGCCTTATGGAAGAGTATCGGACTTATGGCCTTGAGTTGGACTGGGCGGAGAGGTTTTCCTGATATATAAGGCTTCTTGGTAGATAGCTCTTCCTTACACATAGATGAGTGTCACTAGATTTGTTTCTCTATTCCACCCGGCCTAACACATTCTGTCACTCCATCTCATTGATGACCTTCCTCTTTTTTAATAACCTTCTACTTTTATGAACATTGTGTCCTTTTATGTTATCTGGTTCATACTGATAACATATCCAAAGTGTATGAGCCTAAATTTCATCATCCTTACCTCCACGGAGAATTCTTCCCATAAGAATGTGTTTGTTCTTCTGGCAGCCCATGATATAGTCAACATTCTTCACCAACACCGTAATGCAAATGCATTGATTCATTATATGATTTTCCTTCCTAACTCACTGTCCAGATTTCACATGCAGTTGAAAATACTGGGGTTTGGGCCAGACACACGAAGGTTTGCTATGTTAGCTGTGCTGTGCAAGCCATTGGGTACAAAGTCCTGTGGATCCAATGGCAGTGGATGCATCTCAGGGCTCTGGAAGGTCTCAGAGTGGCTCCCCAGCAGGAAGCTGAAAGCAAAGCGAGAGACAGATTAGGGACTCAGGATGCTCCTTATGAGAATGTCACACCCTCAAAATGTCACCATCAGGCTGTGACCTCATTGGCAGGTTGCACTCCACCCCTACACTTTCATATATCTTCAAGTTGACATGAAATTGTCTAACTACCACATTTGCTCTTTAAACTTTTGGAAAGTATTTTTTGTTTTGTTTTTAGCAATTTTCCCCAAGCAAGGCAGTGCTTGGTTTCTTGACCATTGTTTCCATGGGCATCGACAATGCATCCAAGTAAAGGGAAATTCATTGCCATTTCAGTCTTTTATTCATTTATCATTATGTTGCTTATTGATCTATTTGTGAGGATTTTTGTTTTAGATTGACATGTGATCCATATTGAAGGCTATAGTCTTTGATCTTCATCAATAAAGATTTCAAGTCCATTTTTCTTTCACTTGCAAGATTGTGCCATCTGCTTATCACAGATTGTTAATAAGCCACTCTCCAATTCTAATGCCAAACAGGTTCCACATATTTACAATGAAGAGTTTTAGCATTCCCATTCTTTGAAATGCTATGCATAATTTGTTATGATCCACGCAAATGAATGCATCGTCAAAAAAGCACAGGCAAACATCTGTGTTAAGCTGGGTTATCTAGAGATATAAAACCAACGATACTCATATGTAGAAAAAAAAACTTTATATCATTATATCAAGAAGGCATTTCAGCTCAGTCCAACTCAGTTGAGCCCAATGCCAGCTGAGGCCCTTTCAGACTCATGTATCTGCAGGCCAATTATGAAGAAGAGTAGAGCAGGAATCAGGGAGATCACAGGGCAGTGGGTGCAGAATTATGTGGATCCAAGATCAAAGGAAACATGGCAAGGTTCCATCGGCTCTCTCAGACAGATGCCCCCATATGACCACTCAAGGATGTAGACACAGAGTCCCAGAAAGTAGGAAGTTGAAAGGCAAGGAGCAGGAGAAAATCCCTATGTCTCTCATAGACAGACCACATCCTAAGGAGGCATCACCACACCACCATCTAATTGACAGTCTGGAATCCATTCCTACATTATCCCACAAGTTCAAGTTGACATAAAGTCTAACTGCCACAAAATCTTTCAGAAAAATCTCTGCTTTTCAGTCAAGATCCATAATATCGGCAATCATATCCCCTCATTCTATATCCTTTCTGAATCCAGTTTGGATTTCTAGCAGTTTCCTGTCAAGATACTGCTGCAATCACTTTTAAATGATCTTCAGCACAGTTTTATTCACATGCAATATGGATGATATTGTTTGATAATTCCCACATGCTATTAGATCCTTGGAATGGGCAGGAATGTGACTCTCTTACAGTCAGTTATCCAGGTAACTGTCTTCAGTATTTCTTGGTGTAAATAAGTGAGCTCTTTCAGTGTTGCATATGTTTGCTTAAACAGCTCAATTGGTAGTCTGCCAATTTCTGGAACATATATATATATATATATCCTACTGGTTCTGCTTCCTGGAGATCTTGACTGATACAAAGAAGTCTGGTACTGAGAATGAATCATCAGGATGAGTTTTCTGAATTGTTTCTGGGTTTTGTTGTATGTTTTCAAGCTGGTTTTCTACTTTGTTTACATTTAAAGCCAACAATGACACTACTTCCAGATAAAGAGGGACCTGATAATGTGAGATATGAAATGGCAATAAAATATGAAATTTTTCATTTCTTGCAAAGGAAAATTATGAACATTGATCTATTAGGAGATTTAGTCAAACTAAGAAGTACGATAAAGTTAGCCAGTTAGTCCTACTAACAGCAGTAGAAAACACGGAGAAATAAAAGATAAGCCCAGAGCACAATCAACCTGGAGACATCTAAGTTTGCCGTCAAGGAACCCCCATCTCTTGTAGCTGCAGGGCTAAAATTTCTGAAACCACACATGGAGTCTCATCCTGCAAGTGACTGAATGACAATGCAAGCTGATTTTGATAGGTATAGAGATTCGGATAAAGCGGGTTGTCTCCACCAAATGCCTACGCTAAACGAAAATTCTCTGGCCATGCCACAATAAAGGGGATTGAAAGAAATCAGGCACACATTAGAAACCTATCGCTTAAACTCAGCCACTAAGAGCAGCCAATACCCTCAGCCACGCCCCCACTAGGTATACAGGGGGTGGGGCCGGTGTAAGAGGGGCTACAACGCATAGATTTTTTTGACGATTAAAGAAGCTGAGGACGCGTTTCTTTTTCAGTTCTGAGAACAAGATCTCTCCCATGTGAGTGGACCCCACACGTCGCCCTCCCCGCTTTTGAGCTCACTCTCTCCTGGCCCGTCCCCGCACTCCTCTTTTGGTTCCATGGCCTCCTCTTTGCCGCCATTCTTCCACGTGGTGTTTTGCACTCCCCTGAAGCCTCCATTTTCACTTGTGAACTCTTCCAAGACCCCCCACCATGGGGTTTTTCACACTTTCCAGGGATAAAGATAGTCCCTTTCCCTCATAAAGATTACTTGGATTTACAACAGTGCTTCTGCCACATGAATTCTTTCAGCTTGGAAAGCAAGCTGGGGAAAACCATCACAGAAACCTAACAAATTCCTTATCTCCCAAGATGTTTGATGTTATTTGAGTGAGAGCATCAACTGGGAAAGAATAGGATTGTGAAACTAGTATGTCACATTTGGGCAAATCCCTCTGAAGCTAGGGATGACAAAACCCTAAATTCTACATCATTTGGCTGGCTATAAATTAAAAAATCTATTCGATGGTATCTAAAAGCAACTGGAAGAAGGTCCTACCTGATACTCCTTGACCAGATAAATAACTGTAATCTGATCAATTTTTTTGTAACGTGTGTGCATGCAGGTGTACGTGTAGTGTGTTTCCTTCCCTCGCTGACCCTGTAAAACATTATATGAGGCATTAATTGTTCCTGGGAGCTAGCTCAAGGTTTCCAATGAGCCTCTCCACTCCTTGGTTCTTGTCTTGCCCACAGGAAAGATTTCAGTCAAGGACAACCTTCAGACCAGAATGAGAAAAAAGGGTTGAACAGAAAGAGTGAGTTCACTGAAGGAGCTACTTTAGAAGTGGTCAAAAGTCCGAGTGGGATATAGATCTGGGCCTTTTATGATGCTAATGTTGGATCTCCCTCCAATGACTGGCTTTCTGAAAGTTTTCTGCTATCGGTAAGTACTCTGTAGTGCACTTCCTCTTTCTATGTATGTACCTCTCTACACCCCTGCACCCCAGACTGCATGCTGTGCACCTGTCTCTAGGTCCAAAACTTAAGGAGAGTTGTGTGAACATCCTCATTCCCCATCCAGCCTTTTCACTCTCTGCTCTCTTCCAATGATCAGAAGTGTCCTACCTGCTCTTCACCTTCCTTGGCGCTGGAGATGTATGTGGGAACCTGTCTCCACTTCTTCTTTGTGATAGGATTTCTGCCATCTTCACCTCTTTTCCCATTGCTCATTTATGCCTACACTTAGGCAGAGAACTAGCTAAGGCAGCTGCACACTGGTCCGATCATCAAAGAGCAAGAGATAAGAAAGGCGAGGCTCGCTGAGCCATTTATCTTCCACCCTTCAATTAATCCCACATGTGTTCATTGACTATGTTGGCACAATAAACTCACCTATCACATAAACTCACTGCCATCGAGTCAATTCTGACTCACAGAAATCCTATAGGGCAGAATAAACTGCCCCTGTTAGGTTTGTGAGACTGTAACTCTATACGTGAACCTCTCATCTTTCTCCTGAGGAGCTACTAGTGGTTTCAAACATCTGACATAATAATCAGCCTGATGTGTTACCTTCAATGCCTTCAGAAACAAGAATTTTTTTTTACCAAGAATATTTTACTCAAATACACTATCCAATATTTAAGGAGCCCTGTTGGTGCAATGCTTAAGCACTCAGCTGTCGACCTTTTTGGTCACTGTTGGAACCTCCCAGTCACTCCATGGGAGAAACGAGCTGGTCTCATAAAGATTACAGTTTAGGAAATCCTACTTGGTCATACAGAGTCATTCTGAGTTGGGATTAACCCAACACAACAGCAAAATCCAACATTTGACTACACAGATATACTCTCTCCCAATCATGCCCAATTATAAGTTATTGGTAAAAAGTACCATGAATATAGATGTATACAAAATGATTACTGAATGTGAAAGGTAACTAGATTTAAGGACAAAGGAATGGTTTGTCCTTCCCACGCCTGCAAAGGACCACGTAATGGGGTTGGAGAGAAATCAGGCAGCCTGATTAGACACCTATGGGAAAATTCAGAGCTGGGCAGGTGCAAATTAAGCCCCTGAGCCCCAGTGAGAGATACACTTGGTGCACAGACAAGGCCCAGGCTCATGATATCAGCCTGGTGCGCCTAAGTGGATCAACCATTACCTTCAACCAGGTCTCCCCAGCCAGAGAGGTTAAAACCCCTGTTGCGGGAAAGCCAAGCCTCTCTGTCATTCAGCTGCAGTTCAGTAGCAGGTGGAGGGTGGGGCTTTTTCCCCCATGCGGGCCTCACAAGCGCCCACTCCATGTCTCCTTGGGGCCTCCATGTACTTGGGCTCTTGGTTGCTTGGATGCAGGGGACGCCCCAGTTCCACATAAGTGGATTTTCCATGTGGATTTTCGTGCCCAGTTGTGAACCCCAGCACAGCTTCTGCACAGCTTGGCCCACTTTCCAGAAATAGCATGTACCCATTTGAAGCTGTAAAACTTGAAACTTTTTCTTTCCTTCATAAAAACTCACTTGGGTTACAAAACTTGCATCAGGGACGTGAATTCTTTCAGCACCATGTAGCAAGAACCTTGGCTTCAACCCCACTACAGAAACTTACCAAATGGTCTTCACAGGTATCTTGTAATGTCTTATGCATCTTATTATTTGAATTATATCCTACTAATCACCAGTGGTTTTAACATTATTAGCTATTTTTTCATAGATGCCTCGTCTCTAACATCCTAACTCTAACTTCTAGAGAACATGGAACATAGCTTCCTAATTCTTAATACTCCTCTCAAGTACCACAAACTTCATTATCAGGAATATATTGCCATGAATTTACTGCTCTTTTCCTATGTAAGTAGGAGGTGCAAAGGCTACCATCTGGGTTTGGTGAGAAATCCCAAGATAAGCTTGTCATCAGCTTCCAAGTTATTTCCTCTAGGACACAAGGAGGAAAGCTATGGAGAAGGATGATATTCATGCCATTTCTTTTTTTTGCAAGATGTAGTGTTTGGCTTTATTGCTTAGATCAGTTCTGTGGGTCGCGGCCCCTTTGGGGGATTGAATGACCCTTTCATAGGGATTGCCTTATTCATAACAGTATCAAAATTACAGTTATGAAGTAGCAATGAAAATAATGTTATGGTTGAGGATCACCACAACATGAGGAACTGTATTAAAGGGTTGTGGCATTAAGGAGGTTGAGAACCACTGGCTCAGATCATTAATTTCCCAACATTTTTCAATGAAACTTTCACTGGTTAAAAGGAACAATATTTGACAATATAGCATCCTACCTTATATCTCAAAATAATATGCTGAGCAAATCATCAGAGAAGCTGGATTAAGGGTGAGGCCTCAGGATTGGCGGAAGGCATGTTAACGACCTGAGATATGCAGATACACAACCTTGCTTGCTGAAAATGAGGAGGAATCGAAGCACTTGCTGATGAAGATCAATAATTGTAGCCTTCAGTGTGGATTACAACTCAATGGTAAATGATAAATGGAGAGAAAGTTGAAGTTGTCGAGGATTTTTGTCTTACTTGGATCCACAATCAATGCTCATGGAAGCAGAAGTCAGGAGATCAAAAGATGTATTGCATTAGATAAATCTGCAATACGTCTTTAATATATTGAAGAGCTCTGATGTTACTTCAAGGACTAACATGTCCCTGACCCAGTCATGGTATTCTCTTCTGCATCATATGCATGTGAAAGTTGGACATTGAATAAGAAAGACAGTGGAACAAATGCATTTGAATTGTGGTGCTAGAGAAGAAAATTAAAAGTACTATGGACTGCTAAGAGGACAAATCAATTTGTACTGGAACAAATAAGGCCAGAGTGCTCCTTAAAGGCAAGCATGACAAAACAATGTATCATAAATACTTTGGACCTATTGTCAGGAGAGACAAGTTCCTGGAGAAGGACATCATATTTGATAAAGTGGAGGGGTGGCTGTGGTTGGAAGGGGTGCCAGTTCCCCCCCTCCCCAACTAATCACAGGTCTGATAGGCACAATTGTACAGTTGAGATATATAAATATTAAAGTCATGGAGAGCATGAGAGATAAAAGAAATTGAAACAATGGAGTCGGACACATTTCATGGTAGCATGCTTACCTCAGCCCCACTTGGTGGTGCATGTGGAGGGAAGGGGAAGGAAGGAGGACAGGAGGAAAGGGAACAGGGGAGTGATGACAGGAGAGGAAGGGAAGCCAACCAGAGGCCAAGGGAGGGAGGCCCCGAGAGAGAGCTCTTTATTGCTAACCCAGGCCTATATATCTTTGGCAGGGAGTGCAAGCCCACTAATTACAGGGAAAGACATACATCACAGGAAGGGGTTGCAGGATAGGTTATACAGCAATGAGAGGGGGACAGTCTAGGGATATACACACAATAGGAAGAGGAAGGATTGGGGGTATACATGTGACAAGATGGGCGGATCCTAGATTCAGCATGGCAGCCTAATTTTGGATGTCACTGAGCTGGTTTGATCAGTTCTCTGGATCTCCATAGAAACCATTACCAGTAGGGTGTAAACCCCACCTACAGGGACTAAGCTACTTGTCACTAGCCTTAGGGGAAATTGACCATTGTCCTTAACAGCAGGGAGTGGCCCTACCTGTCTGGCAACTGACTGCCTTCAGGGAGGATGTCTCTAAGCATCTGACCTCCCCCTATATGCCGGCAAAAAGCCTCTAATGTTTGGCATGTCTTTGGAGGAGACAAAGCTGGGGAAAAGTCTCTTTATAATCCCACAGGTGGCAAAAAAAGGGAAGGCCTTCAGGAGATGGATTGGAATGGGTGGCTGCAACAATGGCCTCAGGCATAAGAACAATTGGGACAATGGCACAGGACTGTTGGTGTTTCTTTTCTGCATAGTGTGGTGTTTCTTTCATTTGTGCATAGGGTTGCTATAGGTCTGAGGTGACCCAATGGCACCTAACAGTGACATATCTCAAATTATTATTATTATATCTTCCCTTAAAAAAACAAAACCAAACTCACTGCCAATGATTCCATGCCAAATCATAATGACCTTATAGGACCGAGTCTCCGATTTTTCTGAGACTGTAACTCTTCTCAGGAGTAGAAAGTGCCATATTCTTCCACTGGTGTGGCTGGTGGTTTCAACCTGCTATGCCACCAAAGCTCCATATCTTCCCCCAGAGAGTATACTATACACACTGAGGCAAGCAGCTCAAGGATTTTATCATCAAATGTAGTATCTGCTCACTCGCTCACTCAGTTAGTATGAGTCGGAATTGACTTACAGCGTTCCTGTTAGGACAGAGAACTGCCGCTGTAGACTGTGGTTCCTTATGGGAGTAAAAAGTCTCATCTTTCTCCAATGAAGTGACTGGTGGTTTCAAACTGCTGACCTTGCAATTAGCAGCCACTATGTCACCAGGGCTCCTAAGTTACATCACCGTGACCACTTATGTCATTATGGAAGTGTAGGGGAATGACTTGCACAGGTGACACTGTCTGAGGTAGTGACATCAATATGATTGTGAAATTTGTATTCAATGTTTTAGCAGAAATTTGTTATTTTTTATAGAAATATCCCTATACTTATTTACTACAGCTTATATATCAATAGGCATGCAAGGTTAAAACACTATGCTAATTTATTTATTGAACCTTCTCATGCACTCTGGCCAGAGCTGTCATTATCCAATTAAAATGATGCTTCAAATCATATAGTTTTGCCTGCAAGTGCTACAAGTTCACTCTGTTTTTGTTGCTCACGATAGTGTTTTATAAAGTCATTGATTTTGTCATATTTTCTGGTGCTTTAGCTATTATGGTAATTACTACTTGTGAATCTATATCAATAACTTTTTAGAGAATGAATCAGAAATTAAAGGAAAAGGAGAAAATTCAAAAAGATTTCCACTCAATTACTAAGAATGTTACAACTAACAACATTGGAATGCAAGAAGGAAGATTTTACAAAGTAAGTTTGTTGTTAGTATTCATGTAATGCAAGATACCACATTTATGTAATTTGCAGCTCTATTAATCCCCTATTATTCTGTGATTCAAATTAATAATAAACTTTAATAAAGATTCTGTATGGTCTTGTATGGGAGGAGATCCATGAGGTGGGGGCAAAAGTTGTGTACCAGAGTAGGACTATGCTTTGTAGGGTTTTCAATGATGGCAGTGTTTTCAGAAGTAAATCACATGACTTTTCTTTCATGTCACCTCTGGGTGGACCTAGATCTCCCACTTCCATAGCTAACCCCATTAATTGTCTGTAACACCCAGGGATACAAACAAACAAAAATCCTATTTCTAAACAGGATCATATTTAAAGGTAAAGGGGCTAAAATTTCAACTCGTATTTTGGGGAAACAATTCAATCCATAATACATGACTAAACAACTTTCAATTTTTGAATTTTTGTGTGTGTGATGGATATGACATTTAAATGGTATACACAGAACAAATCAATGGATCAAATTCTGACCTCTAGATAAAAATAAGATGCCAGTCAGCAAGTGAATGGGCTGTCCCACACCATAGGGTTGACTCTATATGGACCCACCCAAGACTCTGGAAAGAAGTTCTAACTAAATAAACCTCCCCTGAGGCTGAATATGTGTTATCTATGTTAACAAGCAGTAGTAATTTGATTCCTAGAATCCTGCAAGGCCAAGTGAAAAAGTATTGCTACATTATTATGAAAACTTTTATTAAATAAAAATTGGAGAGTTTTTTCTTAGTATCTCCTTCATCTAGGCCTATACACTTCTGCAGGTCATATATCCATCTCCATCACCCTTCCCTGAAGAATTCTGTACTCTAATGTATATCATTTCAAAACAAGGTCTTGGAATTCTCAAAGGTCTCTGATTGTGTTCCTTTGAAATATTCTTTGAGTTTGTGGCAAGATAAAGGCTGTAGGATGGATGGGTTATGGTTTCCTAAGAAAATTCACATAGAACATCCCTTGCTACCCTGGAAGAATGAGCAAATGCATTAGATTCCCCTCAGAAATTACTATTTTGATTAGCCCTTGCTCCTTTGATCATATTGGTAAATCTAATCTTCATCCCTGGTTAGGGCTGGTTCCATAATACCAGCATCATGAGCTTTCATCTTGCTTAAAAGACTGGTGAACAGATGACCTCTTTGAACTAGTTAATCTTCAAGCAACACTTTTGGCACCATCTTGCCTAAAGCTTGCTGAGCCCAAAATGGTCAGTTCAAATTGGAAATGCCCAATGTTGTGAGATTCTGCATCAATGGTAACCCCACAGACATCTGACACCAGTTTCTGGACTTCGGTCACAGTTTCTTCATTTGTCCCTCTTTTGGATTGTCTTTGAGGTCTTTCCAGCCTCCTTTAAAACACTTGATCTATCTATGAATTGTATCATGGGGACAGCATTCATGTAAACTCATTGCAAAACTTCAAGAATTTGGAAAGATGCCCACTTGAATCTTATTAAAAATTTTATATTGGCCCTGAACTCAAAATTGTTCCCACCCCCACCCCCTCGGCCCAGGACACAGAAAGTATCCTTTTTGTCTTTTAAGGCATCCTGACCAAACTAAGACACATATATTACTAACAGGACTTGTCTGAAGCCAGCTCCTGATCACAGAGACACATGCCAAGTCATTTTGTTCGCAATCAACCTGCGTAGGGTGCACTGGGATCCTGGTAGCACGACCCTCACACACCTGCCTCCCCTCATTGTGCCACAAAGCACAGCTCACTGAAAGAATACACGAAGGAAAGCTAACCCTACAGGATAAAGGTTCAAAATTTCAGACGTTAACAAAGTGGCTATCTTGTCAAGGAACACAAAATATAAAATAAAATCATCATGCCCTTTTGTGTATTTTACTAAAAGTAGGTCATTAATTTTCACCTTGATCAACATGATGACATGTGCAAACCTCCCATTCTGACCCGCCAAATTGGCTTTATATCAATTACATGCACTTTTATGTGCAACAAACCATTATGTTTTTATTACTGAAACAGTAATAACAGTTTATTAGATTTTTAAAATGCCCTACTGACCATTGAAGGTCTTTCCCTTCCTCGAGTAGTCTTAACTGAAAAGAGTCATTGTCTATCATAATTAATAGGTATTAGTCACAGGTCATAAATGACCCTTATTTCTTGCAGAAGGTATTTAGGGGAGTCATGAACAAATTGACTTTTGAACCAGTTAAATCTATCTCAGGTTTATAAATATCCTGGAAATGTTGTCAAAGGTTTGTCAAAACTAGTAATATTTGTGTGTTTTTGCAAACCAAGTGATCAATAAATTTAATTCTGATCTTGTGTTGCCCAAAAAACGACACCACTAACACCGAATGGGTAGAAATCCGTTCTGCTGAGGTTTCCTCTTCCCAGTACAAATCACACGTAAATATTTATGGTTGCTTCTGCTGTCATAAAATTGCTCTCACATCCTTTTCCCCCAGAGTAAAAGCTCAATTTTGAAGGTCTCCTTAGTAATGTTGAGAGTTTGCGATGGAAATTATCTGAAGAGCTTTTGCAGCTGGAGAACTAAACAGTGCGAGAATTGAAGCTCAAACAGGTTGCAAGGATCAACGACACTTTCAAGTGAAGTTGTTCTGAGGAAAGTCACTACTAACAGTAATTTCACTCCTTTGGCTCACAAGTCTTAACATCTGTCAAGTGTCCTGGCATCTGGTAGAGGTTTCCATTCTTTCCATTTATTTATTTTGTCTGTTTACTGTCCTGCAGAGGCCTCTCAATACCAGAGTCACTTATGGCCTAGAGAGGATAAATCTATTCTTGTCCTTGGCTCAGATCACACAGTACTTTATTCATCCCACTCTAAATCACATTATTCTTTGTTTCAAAGGCTCTGAGTATGTATGTCTCTTTCTTACTCATTTTATAAGGCTAATCACCCACTTTTAGAAATTTCCTAATGTCTTAATGAATAGGGCCCATGGTAGTTACATAATCTGTTGTCAAGTTGAGAGGATTAAGAGTGAAGGGGTGGAGTTTAGCCTGTCAACCAGGTAGCAGTTTGATGACCTCATTTGGAGGTGCTAAGGAGATAACTAGCTCTCTGGAGGCAGGACACAGGCTCGCTCCCTGTGATAGTTCTGATGAGAAGACACATGAAGCTATCCTGATGCATCCAGAGTTCTGGGATCTAGAGGAACCAGGTAGAGATCCCTGCCAGTGCTGAGATGCTTACAACACCACTGGATCCACAAGACTTCCCACCCATTGGCCTATGATCTTCCTGAATTGGGCATTACTGCATGTGTTTTGTGAGTCTGGAGAGGATTTCTAGATGGGTATCGAATATATAGGCTAATATTAGACATATGGACTTGATCTGGACTAGGCTGGGATGTTTTCTCAACATTCAACTGCTCTTGTACATAAAATTCTTTCTTATACACATATGAATCTCTATGAATTTTGTGTTTCAACTCTACCCAGACTAACCAGGGTTTTAGAAATGTTAAGAAGACTTATAGATTTTTTAAGAGATTGAAAGGCACATTAACCAATTACAATAAATTAATGTAACGATCTTTATGCAAACAAATAAGTTATTTTAAATGGTTATGCATAAACAATGAGAGAAAGCTAAATATTCAGTAGTAATTTGATAATATTGAAGAATGTTAAAAGTGATACAGACAATTTCTTAATTTGCTTTCCAAAACAGTGCATATGTGGATATATAAGGAGGTACCCCCCTCCCAAACAGAATTTTTTTCCCCATGGTATGTATTTAATTTTTTTTTTTTACAAAAAAACCTCATCACCTTCAAAGTACTCTACAGTATACTTAATGCATTTGACAAATCTGCAATTCCATTCTTGGAAACATTTTTCAAAATCATCTGTTTGGATGACTGACAACACCTGCCTCATTTTTATTTCCTCTCCTCTTCTATGTTGTCAAATCGCTGTCCTTTCATGGTCCTCTGCATTAATAGAAGCAAAAAGAAGTCTCACAGAGGGAGGTCGGGTGAGTAATGTGGTAGAGCAAGAGAGACATGCTGAGTTTTGCCAAAAACTGGAGCACTGAGATGACTGAGTGAGCAGGTGCATCGTCGTGGTGGTAAAACCAGTCCCCCATCTATCACAAATCAGCCTTTTATTGTTGCACACTGTTGCACAATCTTTTCAGAACCTCTAAATAGAAAGCTTGATGGTGGAATGAACTCCAAATTAATGATCCCCCCTCACATAAAAAAAAAAACAAATGAGCATCAGCTTTTGGGAGGCTACCCCCTTGTATATAATAAATGAAATCAGGAATCTACTACAAATTAGTTGGCAAGTAGGTAAAGGTATAGATGGCTCAATGTAGGTTGCAGGCTAAGTTCATAAATAATACTTGGTGATGGGTATTATGCTTCAAAAACCATAGTGACCTAGTAGATTAGCACAATAAGCGAGGTAAATCTATAGAGACAGTTCCTGGATTAATAATTACCTAGGGACAAGGCAAGGGAGGTGGAGGAGAAATGGGAAACTCACAACAATGAGAATGTAAAAGAAGAAAATTTCTGAACTTGATTAGTGGTGATGATTGTACAACTCTTCTTACTATGACTGAACTATCAAAGTGTATCATAAGTGAATGGTATGCCAATGAAGCTACTTTAAAAACAACAGTAACCACATTTATTTCACTTCAAAACCTGCAATTTGGGTAGGGAGTGTTACGGATAGATCAAAATGGGAATTGGGGTTTGCTTGTTTTTCTTCTTCTTCTTCTTTTTCATGCAAACTAATGTTTCTTCCATTTACAGTGCTCCCACAGACATGTCCGTAGTTTTATTCTTTGTGTTGGTGGCATGCCATGTCTAGGCACTACAGTAATTTCTAGTTATGTGTTGCTACAGTGTTCTCCAGTTATGTATTATAACCAACCACAACAGACTAACTTATGTTCCAGAATTTATTTGGCTCATCAAGATGAAATTTAAGCATTCCTTAGGGCGGAGAGGTCATTTCGTAGCGAGGGGATTTTAGATGGAGTTGTTGGCCTGTACATCTTAGAGACAAACTCTCCTTGTGTCCTGAGCTTTTTTTTTTTTTTTTTTCCTAGTTGATGGTTCACTTCTGTGTTCAGAGAAAGAATCAGTTAGAAGTATTTTGGTTTTGACTCCGTTTCTTAAACTACACAAGGTCACTACTACTACCTTCTATTCATTAGAAGAAAGTCATTGAGAGTTACCAAATTCATGAAAAGTAGAATCTGAATCCATTTCTGGGAAGAGGGTCAAAGAATGGGTGAACATGTTTATGAACTACCACAGGGCTCAACATTCTCATGTGTTATTGTATCTACTTTTATGTATTTCTGTAATAACAAGGGTTATAAAATGATTTTCAGAAAGAATTGGCTAGGAGAAATGTGATTATGCTTAATACACAAATGCAGAGGATGTTGAGAAGATGGCAGTGCGGTGGCAGCCATTGTTTCTAAGTTTTACTGATTATAGACCAAAGATGCGAACAGAAGCAGCCTTGCCATCAAACAGAGCACAATGGAAAGTGATGTATTGCAGATGTCCTTAGGATAAAATCTAACCTTGTCATTTGTTCTCCCTTGTGCTCATTTTATTTATTTGCTTTGTTTTAAACCAATTTATTGGCATCTAATTCGATAGATCAATCACATCAAGAAGAGTTGTACAATCACCACCACAACCGGTTTCAAGTAATTTTCATCATTCTTGTACTCATCGTTATTCGCTCCCAAGTCCACCGTCCCCACACTCCCCTGCTGTACCCTGAGAGAACTCTGAATCCATTTGCTATCACTATAGATTTACTTACCCCGTATTTAATATAAAGAAAAACATTTTAATAAGAAAAAACCTAACAGCAATACAAATGTAAGACAAAATTTCAATCAGAAAGAAAGGAAAAATTTTAAAATTAGAACTAATTAAAACTGGTCTTACTAGCAGTTATCTAGTCCATGCTGACTCATAAAGACCCCCTGTGGGTTTCCAAGATTGTAGCTGTTTATGGGAGTAGAAAGCTCAGTCTTTCTCCCTCAGAGGTGCTGGAGGTTTCCAACTGATGGCCATGAGGATCACAGCCCAGCTCCTAACCACTGCACTACCAGGGCTACTAAAATGGAATGTGAGGAAGGCCAAATGATAGTGTGCTAAATTTTAATTTAACTGAGTCTGCAATAATCTGCTTTCCAATGCATTCTACATTATAACAAGGCTAGTCACATGCCCGGTCCATGATCAGAATGGATTCACCAGCCAGAAAGCTTAATCAACAATCTATCCTGTTCACTTCGTGTTTAACTAAAATAACTTTAAAATGGGACAGAAGAGAGACTGAATTATACTACAATTTAACCAAACTATATCTACAAAAATTAACTTTACCTTGCTCTCTGTAACCAGGCTGTTAACATCCTTCAACCATGATCAGAAGAAATTCACCGGAGGCATAATCCATATATGGACCCTACAAATGGACTTGGGCTCCACTGCCATCTATAGCCTTCTGCAAACAAGATGTCCTCAGTTTAAATTATGACACCATTTCTTCCTTTGGATTTGGATTTTATTATCTACAGTCTTTGGGTCACATATGCTGGTGTGCTTCGTCCATATTGACTTGGTTGATGGCTGACTGAGATGGCTGCTTGCTGGCAGCCAAGCCATGTGGACTTAGTTGATGGCTGACTTAGGCGGATTATTGTTGAATAAAAGCCTTTAAGACCCGAGATGCTATTTCTTCTGATAGCAGATACCATCTCATTTCTTCAGTACACTTTAATATAGCACCAATATCTTCAGTGATCTCTTCAGGAGCGCGAGTATCAAGCAGGGTCAGGCATTTGACCCATTTTAAATTTGTCGTTTTAAAATTTATTTTCTGCTTTTCTTTTTCCATTGAGGTTTTTCTCTGCTTTATTTTGTTGTGGTTGTTGGGATTTTATGTTGTTTTTCATTTCGTTTTTTATGATTTTCAGTATATGAAAACTAGGAGGACATGGATTTATAGGTAAATCTAAAGACAGTATCTGGATTATAGAGGTATGACAGGAAAGGTTGAGGGGAAATGGGGATTTAACAATGAGTACAATAAAGATGAAAATATTCTTCAATTGATTATGGTGATGAGTGTACAACTCTTTATACTAAGAATAAATTATTTAATTATATGATGTGTGAATTATATGTCAATAAAACTGTTTTTAAAAGTATACACACATACAAATAAGCAACATAAGGTGATGTTAGCAAAACACAGTTTATCAAGGGCCTCTAAAAATTCTCTTCTCAAAGAAGATCAAGAGAACTGGCAGAAATAGAATCAACTTTTTTCTGAACTTTGGAAAGTAACCACAATACTGCAAGAACTTAAGATGCACTTATTTTAAAAATACAGCAGAATGTTAGTAAGAACTGGAAACTTTATGACATTTTAACATCCCCTTATTCTACCTCAAGTCCTCTAGCTCTGGAGTCAACTTAAAAGCGTAATAGCCCACCCCATAGTGGAATTCACCAGCTTGGCAGCCACCCAGAAGAAAGCAGTGATGAAGCACTTTCAAGCCTTACTCCCAAAGAATGGCCATTATTGGACTTGACTGGCGATTTCTGAAAATCCTATTTGCAAAGTGTTTGTGTTTCACCTGACTCACAGCCCCCAAATGTGAAAAGACATTCAACAGAGAGGCATTTGTCAAAATAATTACAGGCGAGTGTTTAATTTAGCAGCTGCCTGAAGCACTAAATAAAAGTTGTGGCAAAAGAACCTCCAAACAAAAAACAAACCCTAACACAAATAATTAAATGAAAATTCTGATGAGATGGCAAACTCTACCCACCAAGTCTATTGGCATCTCATCAGACTCGATCAGACAACATTCAAAAGGGCCAGCAGACAGAAGTATTTATAGGCACACCCCTTCCCCCCCCCCCACACACACACTCACACACCTTTTTTTTCTTTCTTCTTCTTCTTCCTTTTTTTTTCTTTCATGTCTTTCTATATAATATAGGCAAGGTAAACAATCCTGAGGAGAAAACTATGGGTACTGATGGTTCCAGGGGGACAGGGGAGAGCAGGAGGTGGCGAAAAAGGAGAGGGGAGCCAACAAATCCAGGGACAAGGAAACAAGAGATCTAAAATCAATAGCAAGGAGGGTGTAGAATGGCTAGTGGGTTTGAGCAAGCGCAATATAGCTGAGAGGAATTCTGAGAGCTGAATGAAGGTCGAACATGATAGTGGGACAGGAGGAAAGTAAAAATAAATAGAGGAAAGAACTAGGAGGCAAAAGACATTTATAGGCATAAATATTTAAATATATTAATATATAATGATAGGGATATAGGTCTATGTACATATATTTATATGTTAAGTATCAAGGTAACAAATGGACATTGGGTTTCTGCACAAATCATCCCTCAACACAAGAACACAGTGTTATAATAACTTGGAATTCTGTGATGCTCACCTTCCCAGCACTATAACCGAAATCAAAATGGGTGCATAACCAAATGTTGTGAAGAAAGCTGATGATGCCCAGCTATTAGAAGATACAGCATCTGGAGTATGAAAGGCTCGACGTTAAACAAGCAGCCATGTAGCATGAAAGCAACAAAGCCCACATGGAAGAAACACACCAGCCTATGTAATCAAGAGGTATCAATGGGATTAGATATCAGGTAAAAGACCCAAAGCAAACAATCATATCAATGAGAAAGAGGGGCGTGTAGAGGAGACTCAAAGTCCATCTGTAGACAGTTGGACACCCCCTAACAGAAGGGTCACGAGGAAGGGACAGCCAGCCAGGGTGAAGAATAGCACTGTTGAAACACAAACCGTTCCTCTGGTGCCTTAATGCTTCCCTCCACCCCACCGCAACTATCATGACCCTAGTTCTACCTTACAAACATAGTTAGACTGGAGCATGTACACTGGTACAGATCAGAGCTCTTGACACACGGAATCCAGGACAGATGCACCCCTCAGGAAAAATGATGGGAGTAGAGATACCATGAGGGTAGGAGGAAGGTGGGGAGAGAAGGGGGAAAAGGGGGAACCAACCACAATGATAGAATAGTGCCCGGCCCCACCTTCACCATCCAGAGGAAGAATAACAGAAACATGGGTGAAGGGAGACAGCAGATGGTGTAAGATATGGAAATGCTTATAATTTATCAGGGGTCATGAGGGTGGGAGTGTGGGAGAAGAGAGAAAAAAAAAAGAGGAGCTGTTACCAAGGACTCAAGTAGAAAGAAAATGTTTTGAAAATGATGATGCCAACATATGTACAAATATGCTCGATACGATCGATAAAAGTTGTAGACCACCCAACAAAATGATTAATATAAAAAAGAAAATCCAGGGGTGAAATGTCTATAAAGAATATGAAATCTGAGGGGACTCCAGGAAGATGGCTACCAGATTAGATAGCTCACATCCGGAGCTCCAAGGAAATTGGTGAGTGAGGAGAATTGGGAGCAGAGTAAGGGTATCAATACTGTCTGTTCGATTCTCAAGACCACTCAGAGCATCTCTCAGACCCAGACGTGGACACCCACCTGATCGCCAGAGCTCCATGCGGACACCCGTAGTCTCTGGTGCGGCACTCTGGGGGCCCACTCTGTAGGGACAGGCACCATGAGGCTGCGCCCACCTTGGCACTCCTCCCCTCCTCCCTACCCCCGCGCAAAACCACCCGTCAGTAACCCCACCCCGCCTCAGGGTGGCCGGGCCCGTGTGTGTGTGTGTGTGTGTGTGTGTGTTCCAGCTGGCATACCCCCCACCCCCTACAGATTCGGGTCCTACCAGGGTACCCCTAGTGGGCCAGTGGGCCAGACCCACCACTCTTCTCCTGGGACACAGCCAGACGGAAGGCAGAGGCTGAGGTCCTGACTTAGTGCTCTCTGCTCAAACCACCAATCAGACCTGCTGAACGCTCAGAGGTCTCAGCCCAGAGATGCCTTCTCCATTACTATGCTCCTTGCAGATCCGCCAGCCAGCCCTCTCTCTGCCCCCACCCCTGTCCCCCCATACACACACATGCCTATGAATGTGCAGGGACACACACGCACACATGCAGAGATGCCCATCCTGCCACACCACTTCAGGCCTGCCAGGCAGAGAGCCCAAGTCTGGCAGAACTTTCTGCAGCTACCGCATAGGAACCCAAGCCATTGGGGCTTGCTCACTGCATTCTCCCTTCTCCCTGCTCACTCTGTCCTTTTGGGCTCCAAGCGGTGCATCTGCACACCTGTTGCAGGCCTCCTCCCACCTGCCTACCTGAGGGAAGTGCCCCTAGACAGAAACAGATCACCTAACCCCCAACCCATCCCCTAAATACGATCTGGGGCCAATACGTTCAATCAGACCACAACATGCACAGCTGCAAACATCCCCTAAGGGGACCTAAAGGTGACTGCAACACAAACCATAGGCCAAGGCAAGATGAAACACGACCCTGTGAGACAATTGGCTAAAGGCAACCAGCTGAAATACCAACACAAGTCCAACAGAGAAGCTAAAGAAAACCCCAGAGCTATGTCTGACCCTATGAGAAGGAAAAACATCCGAATTATCGGCCTGCCGGAGGAATGCACATCAAGGAAACCAGCATCCAAAAGAGTGATGGAATGCTTGGAGGAACATTTTAATGAATGAAAACCAGGCAACTATCTAGGAGGCCGAAAGAATGGCAGATAGACTAAATCCCCAGAAGAAGTCACCAAGACATATAATTGTTAAACTATCCAACTTTGAGGAAAAGGAGAAAATTATGAGAGCAGTTAGGGAAAAACGGGCAACCACATAAAAAGGCAAGCAGATAAGAAAATGGTCGGACCTGTCAGCAGACTCTATGAAGAAGAGGAGACAGTGGAGCAGCATATTCTGAAAATTGCAGGACAATAACGCAAACCCAAGAATACTCTATCTGGCCAAATTATCTATCAAAATTGATGGAGAAGTGAGAGTCTTCTGGGACAAGGAAAGCCTCAAAGAATATTCTAAAAGGAACCCAGCACTACAAAAGATCATCACTGACCCAGTATGGGCAGAAGAACAACACTCACCAAGCACATACAAGAGACCACCACACAGAACAACTCCACCCAAAGACCAGCAAAGGGAAAACAGCCCGGAAGATAGAACTGGCTTAACGATGGAAAGAAGGCAAGAATGAGTCACAAACACACATATGCACAACCCACAGAAAAGAAAGGGAAGTAGGAAAACACCCAACACAGAGAGATAAAATGACATCACAGGGTCCACAGATAGGTGTAATAACCCTGAATATTAATAGTTTGAACTCCGGCCTTAAGAGACAGAGCTTTATAGACTGGCTTGGAAAACACAAACCCTCGATCCACTGCCTACAGGAGACACATCTCAACATTACAGATAAAAGCAGGCTGAGAATCAAAGGCTGGAGACAATACCAGGAAAATTCTAATTCAAAAAAAAAAAAGCGGTGGTTGCAATCCTAATCTTGGATAAAATTGACCTCAAAGGCTGAACCATAAAAAAAGATAAGGATGGACACTATATAATGCTCAAGGGAACATTACATAAAGAACCAATAAGCATGCTAAACATTTACTCGCCAAACAAACGTCCAGCAGAATATGTCAAGCAAACACTGCAAAGGATGAAAAAAGAAATCACAGCCTCAACAATTATAGTAGGTGACTTCAATACACCGCTCTCTGGGGAATAATAGATTACTCAGAAAGAAACTCAACAAGGAGAATAAAGATCTAAACACTACAATTAGACAACTTGACCTGATAGATATCTACAGAGCTCTCCACCCAACCAAAAAAGAATTCACATTCTATTCAAGTCCACATGGTACATTTATGAAAATAGACCACATGCTGGGGCATAAGTCGAATCTACTTAAATTCAAGCACATTGTTATCATTCAGACCTCGCTCTCTGACCACCGTGCCATAGAATTGGAATTAAACAAAAGGAAGATAAAGAAACCAAGGGCAAACCATTGGAGAATGAATAACTCTCTATTGCAAAAGGAGAGCGTACTGGCTCAGATCAGAGATGAAATTCGGAAATTTCTAGAAACCAACGAGAATGAAAACACAACATACCAAAACCTATGGAACACAGCAAAGGCAGTCATCAGAGGAAGTCCCATAGCATTACATGCACACATAAAGAAGGAGGAGAGGCTTATGATTGACACACTGGCACAAAATTTACAGCAACTAGAGTGGAGTCAGCAGAAAAATCCAACTATCATAAAAAGAAAAGAAATAATAACAATTAGATCTGAGATTCAAGAGAGAGAAAATAAGAAAACTATGGGGCGGGGAGGGGAATCAATGCTGCTAAAAGTTGGTTCTTCTAATGGATAAATCAAATCGACAAACCTCTTGCAAATTTGACCAAAGAAAGGAAGGAACACATCTCAATAGCAAGGATGAGGGATGAAAGAGGGAATATTACAACAGACCAAAGTAAAATCAAAAGGATAATCACACAGTACTATGAAGGACTGCACTCCAATGAATTAAAAAAACTTGGAAGACATGGTTGAATTCTTGGAAAAACAATCCCTCCCTAGATTATCCCTAATGGCCATCAAGATCCTCAAAAGACCCATATCAACAGAAGAAATAGACAAGGCTATCAAAGAATTACCAAGCAAGAAGACACCGGGATCAAACGGATTCACAAGTGAATTCTATCAAGCATTCAGGGAAGAACTGACACCAATCCTACACAAACTCTTCCAGATCATAGAAAAAGATGGCAAACTCCCAAATTCCTTCTATGAAGCGAGTATAACTCTGATACCTGAACCAGGCAAGGATCCCACAAGAATTGAGAGCTAAAGACCAATTTCCCTAATGAATATCGATGCAAAAATCCTTAACAACATACTAGCCAAGAGAATACAAAAATATATAAAACAAGTAATTCACCATGACCAAGTGAGATTCATACCAGAGTTCAGCATACGAAAGACCATTAGTATTATTTGTCACATTGAAACGAAGAAATATAAGATCCACATGATAATATCAATAGATGCAGAAAAAGCATTCGACAACATCCAACACCAATTCATGTTTAAGGCACTCAAGAAGATAGGAATGGAAGGAAAATTCCTCAATATAATACACGTTATATATGAAAAACCAACAGCCAAGGTGGTGCTCAATGGAGAAAAGACGAGAACAATTCCTCTGGAAAAGGGGACTAGACAAAGATGTCCCTTGTCCCCACTCCTATTTAACATTGTGCTGGAGGCCCTAGCTAACAATATAAGACAAAGAAAGGACATCAAAGGTATTCGTCTTGGAAAGGAAAAGTGAAACAATCATTATTCACAGATGATATGATTTTATATATGGAAAATCCTAAAAGTTCCATAAGAGGAGTACTGGAAGCAATAGAGGAATATGGCAGAGTAGCAGGTTACAAGATCAACAAACAGAAGTCTATTGCAGTACTGTACACATCAGACAAGGACACAGAAGAGGAGATAAAAAAAGGGGGTACCCTTCACAATAGCCAAACACAAACTGAAATATCTAGGAACATACCTGACTCAAAAACAAAAGATCTATATGAGGAAAACTACAAAACACTATTAAAAGAAATCAAGGATGACCTCAACAAATGGAAGGAGATCCCATGCTCGTGGATGGGCAGACTCTATTGTAAAGATGTCAATTCTACCCAAGGCACTATATAAATTCAATACTATCCTGATCCAAATTCCAGCAAGTTTCTTCAGAGAGTTGGAAAAACAGATTACCAACTTCATATGGAGAGGAAAGAAACCGAGAATTAGCAGAGAACTCCTCAAGAAGAAGGACCAAGTCGGAGGGCTTGCTTTACCCAACTTTATCACCTACTACACAGCCACAGTGGTCAAAACAGCGTGGTCCTGGTATAACGATAGATCTTCAGACCAATGGAAAAGGATTGAAAACTCAGAAATAAAATCATCAGCATACAGACAACTGATCTTTGATAAGGGACCCAAAAATATCAAATGGGAAGCAGATGCCCTCTTCAATTCATGGTGCTGGAAAAAATGGATATGTAGCTGCAGAAAAATGAAGCAAGACCTTTACCTCACTACATGCACAAGAATAAACTCAAGGTGGTTCACAGACCTTGAGGTAAAAACCCAAACTATTAGGGCCATCAATGAGGGAATTGGGACAAACCTGAGAACCTTGGCACAGGGATTACACAGGCTATCGGAAATCAAGAAGGACACCAACACAGAGGAGGCACAAACTGACCAATGGGACATACTAAAAATAAAACACTTATGTGCATCTAAAGAATTCACCAAGAGAGTAATAAGAGAGTCTACAGAATGGGAAACATCTTTAGCAATGACACATCAGACAAAGGCCTTATTACTAAATTCTACAATACACTGCTAAACTACAACAAGCAAAAAACCAATTGTCCACTCAGGAGGTGGGCAAAGGACCTGAGCTGGAGTTTCTCAAGGACAGAAATCCAAATGGCCAATAAATATGTGAGAAAATGTTCTAGATCTCTAGCCATAAGTGAAATGCAAATTAAAACTATTATGAGATACCACCTAACACCATCAGAAATAGCCCAATTCAAGAAATCAGAAAGTGACAAGTGTTGGAGGGGATGTGGAGAGATAGGAACTCTTGTCCACTGCTGGTGGACCTGTAGGTATGTGCAACCATTATGGAAATCCATTTGGCAATATCTGAAACAGTTGTAAATTGAGCTACCTTATGATCCAGCAACCCCCCTACTGGGCATATACTCAGAAGAGACAAAAAACAAACCACAGCCAGACATCTGTGCCCCAGTGTTCATCGTGGCACAGTTCACAATTGCAAGGAGTTGGAAACAGCCCAAATTCCCATGAACAAATGGATCAAAAAACTCTGATACACACATACAATGGAGTATTACGCATCCCTAAAAAGCAATGATGAATGCATGAAGCACATCACCGCACGGGAAGAACTGGAGGAAATTTTGCTAAGTGAAGTAAGCCAAGTACAAAAGGACAAGTACCACATTAGTCCGCTGAGGTAAGCCCCCCCCAAAAAAAATTCAAAAGGGACATAGGTAGGAAGATTGTGTATGTATTTGTCCCTGAGGTGAGGCACAGGCAATATGGCAGGGGCCAGACTAAACTCAGGGATACGTATGGGATACATATGGTAACCCATTAAAAGGGAGGATGGAAGAAGGTATGGGTAGCTGGGGGAACAGGGCACTAACCCACACAGGGGGAGGGTGTTGACTGTGTTTCCACAGGGAAAGAGAGACCAGACTTCAACCCGGAGCTCCAAGAGAAGAGCGCAACACACTGACATGAAGCAGGGAACCAATAGAGAGGTCTGAGGGGCCGGCCCCATTACCAAGTTATAGCACCACCCTCCCCCTAAGAATTCACTTCAGAGGACAGCACTGACGCTACAGTTCAAGAAGGGGGGAAGGGGACTGGGCTGGTCAGAGCACACAGGAGCCCAGGAGGGGGCAGAGTGGAAAAAAAGAAAAGAGTGACTCACATCCTGGCTCGCCAAGCCCTGAGGACAACGTTCCTGCTCAGAAAAGCAATGCACAGAGATGACCACAGGGCCGGCCCCACCATGGGACACAGCGTTCCTCATTGACCCATAGCACCATTGGGGACAACACGAAAGACACACCACATGGCAGGAATTGTGGCCGCTATGAGCTCACCACGCTGAAGCCAGCCTCTGGGGGCATGCAGCAGAGCAGCGGGGGAAGCAGAGCAATGAAGTCCCCAGGGATAGAGGCGTGCCAGGGCATGGCACCCCATCAGACTTGACTGGAAAGCACCTTGAAGGAAAACAAACAGACCCTGTTTATGTGTGTATGAGTGTGTGTGTTGTTGTTGTTGTTGTTTTTGTTGCTGCTGTAGCTATTGTTTTACTTTCTGTTGTTGCTTTGTGGTACTCAGTCTTGTGATAGTACATAGCATGTCTACCTGGAAGGGATAGGCGGAATAAACAAGCCAGAAGAGAGAACAATGGGGTGACAGTTCCAGGGGGACATGGGGGTAAGGGAGGCGGGGGAAAGGAAGAGGGTGTTAACAAGCCCAGGGACAAGGGAATAACAAGGGATCCAAGGATGTCAAGGAGGGTGTGGGAGGTCTGGCAGGGCTGGACCAATGGCAATGTAACTGAGAGGAATTCCTAAAACCCAAATGGTCACCGGTGACAAGAAGGCAGGTATCATCACGCGCCACTTGCAGCTGGTCTTCTGCAACGAGGAGCTCAACAAGCTGCTGAGCAAAGTCACCGTCATGTAAGGCGGAGTCCTGCCCAACATCCAGAAGACCTAGAGCCACCACAAGGTCAAGGGCAAGCCAAAGATAAAATTGCTCTTCAGCAAATGAGACTTCCTATCCAAACCAAAGGCTCTTTTCAGAGCCATAAAATAAAATTTAAAACCCAAGAAAAAAATTATTGTTGTGTTGGTTTCTTTAAGGGAGTGCAATAGTGATACTGTAGTTATATTTAAAAAGAGGAGATTGTAATGTTTAGAGCCTCCTTCTAAAATATCTAGAGGTGATATGCTATGCTTGGGATTTGTTTCCAAATTCTACAGGAAGAAAGGAATTGGTGGAGCTGGGGAAATACAATTAACTCTGAGTTGACAATGAATAAAGCTAGGTGAGGAGAATATGAAAGTTTGTCACTGTATATTCTATATGCTTGAAATTTTCCAAAGTAAATTGATTTTTTAAAAGTAGTGGCTATGTACTTATATCATGACACTGTTTAAGAATGGGCTTAAAATAATTAACAAGTAAGATAAAGCCCACAAGGAATGCTTTATTATCTAAAACAATTCAAAGTAAGCCATAATTTTTAAATGTATTAAAACTCAAATTTAGAGGACACATCTATTCAATCATACATCTATTTTTTTAAAATATGACTTAGGATTGATTCTGTTGGCCCATTATCATTTGGTCCAAGAATTTATAGGAACCTCAGAAGCATATCATTTTTAAGTATTCAACTGAAAGGATAATCATATTTAGTCACCAGATGGACTTCCTTCTTCACCTATTCCAACTTGTTAAAAGATTGTAGATTAGCACCTTATCATGACTCATGATAGACCTTTATCATCCACACAGGAACGTGGTGAATAGAAGGTCATGCTAACCATTTTATGGTAAAAGAGACATACGCAGATGCTACTCACAAGTCTCAGTGTGCCAACGGCAATTACCACCTGTTCCGCTCCATCTATTAGTACTATGCATGAAAAATAAGCCAAGAGAGAGGAACATCAAGCAGATACTAATCTTTACTGCAGCAATTGCATTTAAATTATTTCATGAAAAATACATACCAGCCATAGCTATAATAGAGTGACATAAAGGATGAGTCATTGCTTGACTACCCTGGGCTGAGATGAGATGGCTGAAGCAGCTTCATAAAGATTTCATCTTTATTCCTTCTTTCCTTTACAAATAAAAGAGCATGGCCATTTGCTTCCTACAGATGTTGTTAGAAAAATAATCCACCCAGAAATACATCTTACTTCTCATTCTTCTCACTAGAAATCCGTGATCACTCATGGCTTGAGCTAGTTTGCCCTTAACCACTACCATGTTTTTTTTAAGTTTTACGATGGAGAACACACATAATGCAACACTGTGCACCCCAAAAGTCAGTGATGAAAGTATGAAGCGCTGCATGAAAGCAAAGCACTGGGAAACCACTGTGTTGGGTGAAGTCAGTCGATTGCAAAAGAACAAATATTGTATGAGTTCACTGCTATCCGGAGAAACACCAATTAAATAAATCTTAGAAATTAATTCCCAAATAAAATGGTAGAAAGGCTACATACCGGCCAAGAACCATACATCAACCACCCTTGTGTGCACTTCATAAGAATCACCTCAAAAGAGGGGGATCTCACATTGGTTGGGGTCACTCCATCAAGAAGGGGGAAAAGGGAGAAGTCCATCCAATTAATGCTCCACAACATCGAGAGAAGGCTGCGACAAATCAACAGGGCCTCCACAAGAATGAGAGAACCGATTGGAAAAGCAAGTAAAGACCAGGGTAGGAGAGCATCTGCATTTTAGAGAAGACTCTAATATTTCTGTTGGTACTATTGTGGGTAACTAGGGAGGAGCAACATCACATTGGGAAGGGATGCTAAACAATAATTGTAGGGGAACTATGGGGAGAGTAAGTATGAACCACGCCATGGACTAAACACTATGATGGCTTTAGACTCTGGCCTTACAGGCAATATAACATCCCCCGAGGGTCACTCCAGCTTGACTTGAATGAACTGTGCCCTACCTCAAAACAAGGTGCACCCTTGGAAGGAGGACTGAAATACTGATGGAAGATGATGTAAAGCAGTGGTTCTCAACCTTCCTAATGCCGCGACCCTTTAGATCAGTTGCTAATATTGTGGTGTCCCCCAACCATAAAAGTATTTCATTGCTACTTCATATCTGTAATTTTGCTACTGTTCTGAACCGTATATAAATATCTGATATGCAGGATGTGTTTTCATTGTTACAAGTTGAACATAATTAAAGCATAATGATTAATTTTAAAAACTATGTAATTATATATTGTGAAATATTTATTTCTAATAACAAATAAATGAAATTTTCTCTTGAAGCATGATGTAGCATGGGTAACAGTCTTAATATAACAACAGTAAACTACATTGCTACATTTTGCTACAGTATGCTTAAAAAGCCAATGTCAGTGCGAAGATTGATAGAAGAGCAGTGTCTCAGTTCCTAGGACCATCAGACATGTCTGTTTTCCTATGGTCTTAGGCGATCCCTGTGAAAGGGTTATTCGAGTCCCCAAAGGGGTCACGGACCACAGGTTGAGAACCATTGATGGAAAGTGTGGCCAGCATGAGACTATGGAAATGTCGTTCATTAGACCTTGAGTGGGACCCCAGGCTTAGTTGGTGTCTGTGGAGGTTACATCAAGTTACATTGTCAATTTGAGACTCAAGAGTGAAGGGATGGAGTTTAAACTGTCAATCAGGTCACAGCTTGATGACCTCATTTGGAGGTTCTAAGGAGATAAATGGCTTGCTGGAGGTGGGACACTCTCTCACTCCCTGTGAGACATTACTGACTATAGCCTAATATGCTGATGCTGCCAGAGCTCTTGAGCCGGAGAAGCCATGTGGAGACCCCTGCCAGCACTGAGATGCTTACACCACCACTGGATACACAAGACTTTCCACCCACTGGCCTGTGATCTTCCTGCGCTTGACATCCTTATACGTGTTACGTGACTCTAAAGAGGAATTTACAGATTGGTATCAGACATATGGGCTAATATTGGATTTATGGACTTGATTCTTGCCTGGGTTGAGAGGTTGTCTTAATATTCAATTGCTCTTGTATATAAAGCTCTTTCTTATACACATATGAGTGTTTCTGAATTTGTTTCTCTAGTCAACCCAGACTAACACAGTGTCCAATGAAAGGATACCCAGAACCACCATATATTTGATGCCCCAGTGCCCCTCTTACATTAATATAACAGATTTTAATATGTTAGACAAGAATCTGTTCCTTTAAGAAATGATACCGGAAGTTTAGTATAAACAGATCTCAATTAAAAAATCAATCTGTATAAAGTAACAACTCATTGATTGCAGCATGAAGTTGGACTATGCTCAAATAAACTACTCACATTAACAGTAACTTAAATTCTATGTCATTGGAAAAATTATTGATGCTATCATTGTAATCACCTTATACACCAAGGGGATGGGTGACAATGTTTTTCTGTTTCTTTGTTTCTCTTCCTTTGGTTTGTTTTTGTTAATCTTGTTCTTGTGGGTGTTTTTGGTTAGTTTGTTTGTTTTGCTCATAATACAACTGCCAAAATAAACTACCTCACAAATTCTCTCATCACCCATAGGCAAGCAGATGGATTCTGGATTCCTATTTAATTTTAACCCCAATCAATGAATAGTTCGTTCTTTTAACATGGCCCTGCTGGATACTCGTTGTTCTGAAAAGATCGTGGAAGATAAGGGTACTAACAAAGTGTGGTGAAGAAAGCAGATGGTGCTCAGCTATCAATTGGAACAGTGTCTGGGGGTTTTAAGACTTGTATTCAAACAAATAGCCTTCTACTAGGCATCAGCTGAGTCCAGATGGAAGAAGCACACTGGCTTGTGTGATCCGAAGATGACAATAACAAAATCCAAATATGATGAAGAGAAAAATATCAGAGCTTAAATTGTGGACACCCAATCTGTAGAAGGCAATGGAGAACAGGGAAGCCCAAAATCCATCTGCAGAGTATCTCATCACATTAAGCTTCTGGTAGATCCCCTTTAGCCACAGGCAAGGGACTTAAAGAGCTTTATTATCAGACAGAGATTATTAGAAACTTAACTTTGATGGATGAAAACATCATATAATATGATACTTGGTCAGTTGACCTCCCACTTGACTCAACCTAAAGTTACTTAAGCCTGAGGTATTTCTCATCTGTTCCAGGACAGAAATTTCTTCTCTGGCCTTTAAAATACTGATGGTGATCTTTTCTTTATTTTGTTTTATTTGTATCTTTATCTTTTATAATTATTATGTTTTTTCCTTGCTGTTTGTTTTGTTTCTGTTTAGTGTCCCAGTTTGTGAAGCACAGAAGGAGTGGATGCATAGAGACAATAACTGATGCAACGGTTTATCAAGGATGTGGAGGAGGGATGGCAGGTAGGGAGAGTGATGGGTTTGGGGGAGCAAACAATGAATGCAGGAGGGTGGAGGTAGCACTAGAACTTTCTGTGATTTGTATATACAACTCTTTTAAAAAGATATTTCACCAATGGAAGTGTATAACATACGAATATTATATCAAGAAAACCACTGAAAGAAAACAAACGTGACCAATCGTTAGCATGGGTGAAGGAGAAAGAAGTGTTGCTTAGGAGGCACTGAGTTCATTTTAATGGCGGTGGATCAATTGGATCAGTAATGGTTGCACAACACGAAGAGTATAATCAGTAGCAGTGAATTATATGTGTAGATATTGTTGAACTGAGAATGTTTTGTTATGTATGTTTTGCCAAAATTGAAAAAAATTACAGGAATAGCAATGAGTACAGGGAAAAAGAAAGTGTTCTAAAATGGATTGTGGTAAATATTGTACAACTCTTCTTAATAAGAATGAATGATTGGCTTGTATGATATGTGAATGAAATGCTAATAAAACTCTTTTTAAAAGTTTGATCAAAGTATAAACTTATTAAAATGGTATGATTTTAACTATGGGAAAAAAGTCCTCAAATTTGTGTGAACATTTTAGAAGAAAATCAAAATTCGGTCTCAGCAATTCTGCAATGTCTAGATGATGGTGCTAAAGCTCCCATCCCCCCCTTTTTTAACCCTTACTTTGTAAGAATATTTTTCTTTTCATATCATGTATTTTTATAATAAAGAACCTAGACACTTAAAGTGTGTTATTCTTATTCCTATATGAGAATTTTAAGGATTTTTATTAGCATCGATGGTCTTCAAATTTTATATACATTTGTATCCACTAAAGTAATGGCACAAGATAATTATTTTAAATCTTTGCCCAAGTTATTTCAAAGTATTTGCTGAATTAAAAAATAGTTCAGGCTAGTCTCTTCTCGGTGTGAATTACAGCAGTGCTGCTTCAAATAGAAACTATGTATATATATATTGAGTATATACATATTGCATATATATATATATATATATATAGTCTACCAATATGTCACAGAAACACTGTCTCATTAAAACCACAGGTTTTTGCTGATTTAAACAAAGAAAATAGTTTACTTACTTCAAGGTCTTTATTTTTAATGACCTTTGTTGTTTAATAATAGTAAATACAGATGAGGGTAAACAGACTCCATCTCCAAGAGGGAAACAAGAAACTGTACCAATCACACACATAAGTATTGAATTTCTCTTAAATGTTTACAAGAAACTTTGAAGTTTATTTTTATTTTATCTTATTTTTACTTCCTTATCCTTTTTAAAAACAATTTTATTGGGAGCTCTTGCAGATGTTGTAATAATTCATAATTCAATTAGATCAAGAATAATTATACAAGTGTTGCCTCCATCAGTTTCAAAACATTTTCTTTATTCTTAAACTCTTTGATATCAGCTTCCCTGTATCCCCTCCCTCACCACCCTATCCCCCAGGGGCCCTTATTCTTATATTATATATTATTGGTATTTTCCATATCTTACACCATCCAATAAATCTGTCCACCTAAAATTCTGTAATGTGTTCCCCTCGAGGGGGATTATACAGTCCTCTTTACTATCAGCTCTTCCTTTCCCCCTTTCTATACCTTCATGGAATCATTGCTCCCATTACTGTTTCTGTAGGGTTATCTATCTTGGGTTTGATTCATCAAATGATCTTAATTATACATATACACATATTCATGTCTAACAAGATTAAGGCAGTAAGACAAGAACTATAATAGTGAAGGGTTAATATTCCTTTAATAGGAAATGTTAAAGAACTAGAGGATAGTCAAGTGTTTCATTAACGCTATACTTCCTTCTGGATTTAACATCCCTACTGTGTGGTCCTTCTGTGAGGAATTATCCAATTAAAAAAGAAAAAATTTAAAGGTTATCAAAGAGGCAAAAAGGTGTGTTTATAAAAGTATTATAATAGTCTGCAGGCTCTCAAATATAAGTTATGCTTACCTGAAGTCATGAACACTTCCCTCTAGAGAGAATGATTTTACAGGTATCAACTCAACAGACCCAAAGTTAGCATTTGTGCCAGTCTAGGTATTTTAGATACACAAATCCACAGAAACTCATGTATAAGAGAGAGTTTTATGTAAAGGTTAAGTACACATCAAGAAAACATTCCAACCCAGTGCTGCCCAAGCCCACAAGTCCAACATTAACCCATATGTCCAACCTCCATCACACAAAACATATATAATGATGCTGACTGCAGGAGGAAAGCTGAGTCAGTGAATGTGTAAGCATCTCAGTGCTGGCAGGGGTCTCTACATGGCTGCTCCAACACCCAGCGCTGCATCAGGGTAGGTCCATATGGCTTTTCCTCAGGGATGTCTTGCAGGAAGTAAGCCTTGACTGCTAAAGCAGGTAACTCGCTAAGGCAGCTGCACCCTGCTCTGGCCACCAGAAAACAAGAGACCCAAGAACTAGAAAGGCAATGATCATTAAGCCATTTATCCCTCCACCCTTCAATTAACCCCACATGTGTTTATTGGTCAAGTTGGCACAATAAAGTAACTACCTTCGCACTTAACAGAAGATACTCATAGAACTCCTTCCTGATGCAGGTAAGCCAACTCTCAGTTACCTTTCACACACTTACTTCATATCATACAAAGGTAGGAAGCAGTGGCATCACTTGGTTTGGGCTCTCGTCTTCTTTTGAGTCTTGGTACCTGAGCTCTGTGTGACTTGCGTGGTTGGGTAAGGGAGAGCACAAGAAGACACATTCTCTGGTGTAGAAAATTCAGAAGGAACATACCCAAGGTGCTTTTACTACATTCTCAGCTCACAGGATGTTCGAGAGAAGCTTTGGTTTTGAGATGCTGAATGTCAGGATAAAATTGTTAAGATTCCATTAGCTTTACTTAGAAGATGAATTCATAAAACTGGAAAAAGGCAGTTTATGGTTTTGCTAGTGATTTCCCCAAATCCTTTGGTCTAAAACATTTGGTCATCACAATTTAAATGGCCATATTACTTGCAACATCACCAGCCCTTCAGCCACCATCCACCAATGAAGACTTTCCCCCAGTAGCACCTGGGGAAAATCATTATACAGAGTTAATCTTCAAATAAATATGCCTGCAATTCATTAAGGAATACAATTAAGCATGTATATATTGCTGAAAGTTTAGGGAAGTATAAAATAGAAAGGGACATTTTAGATGAATTTTTCTAATATCTTTCTATATTCTGTCCTAATAGAAGTATCAAATCTATTGTATCAGAGACAGATGCTTATTTACAAGCATTCTTATTAAAGTTACTATCTATGATAAGTTTTTCATGGACCAACAAAATTGAAGTAGAACTTTAGAGAGTGAGTACTTTTATGTATTCAAATTGTACTTCAAGCAACACTCAAATAACTTTTATAAAGCAAGACCAGTCTCATGCGGGTTGACAGATGACCATGGGTGAGAGGAACACATCTCAAGGTAGAGATATCAATTGGTCGTGCAACATAAATACGACATCTCAGCTGCCAGTCAAGGTTTACCACTGTCAGACGTCCTTGTGGAAGGATGATCACCATCAGGTTCTGTTGTTAAGGTGCTATCAAGGCAGTTCATACTCACAATGACAACTAATACAACAGAAGGAAACACTGCACCCTCCTGCATTGTTCTCACCGTGTTCATGTTTCAGGCCATTGCGGCAGCCACTGTGTCAATTCATCTCACTGAAGGTTCTTTCTCTTTTCCTTGACACTGTACAGGTATAGAAGGAGAGTGGAGTTGATATCTGGGGAGAAGGCCACCAGAAAGCTGCATGTCAAGACACTTAAGACACTTGCTCTTTGGCAAACTGAGAAGAAAATTAAGAGAATCAATGACAGAGTTCAGAGAAAGATGCCTCTCGCAAGCAAGGTCAGCAGGAAATATACTTGAAGAACGGATACCCTTTTGACAACTGTTACTGTAAATGCTTGCCTGAATCTGAGCTGATTTGTGTTGCACTTGGTTGTATTATGTAGAAACACTCCTATTAGGGCTCTCCAGGTTTTACGTGGAAAATATTAAAGAAATCCTGTGTGTTGTATAGGGCCCTCACTCTGTTGCTGCAGAACCAACTTTAACTCGTAGTTTCCCTAAAAAATAGAATGGACCTCTCCCACACACTTCCAAGACTACAAATCTTTATAAGCACAGAATATCCTGTCTTGGTCCAAACCACTGACCTTTTTGTTAATAGGTGGGTGTTTTGGCAACTGTGCCACCAAGTTCCTTGTTGCATAGAGCAGCACTTCCTTAAAAGTCACACTAACTTGAGGTATCTTTGGATCGGAAGCTGTAACTTGCCTGCTTTTGGATACATCTATGTTAGATTTCTGTGTCCTCATTACACGGTATAAAAATGACAAATCATCTGAAAAGAAAGATAAATCTTATGTAAAAAAGCAAAATACATCATTTAGTCATTGGGAATATCAGGGGCTTTTAAATGTTTCAGAAATGCTGATTTTCATAGTTTTAAGAATAAGAGCCCATTGGTCAATTCTAGACAGTTGAGTTTATTGTATATTTGAGCATGAATAAAACAAAAGAAAATATTCACCCTTAAATGTAAACATTCTGTGCACATTTATTGGGCTCAACAGTAAGAAAAAAATAGGACTTGAGTTAAAATGTAGAGACCTAATGTTTGAAAAAAATAAAGACCCCCAGCAATGTTGACAAAATACTACATGGGACATAGAGTCTGGAATTTTCAGTTCTGGAAATATTCACATGGATTTATATATGTAACCTTATGTCTGCCTGCACACACACATTGAAACTTCATCTCTGCCTGATAGTCAGCAACATAGCTCTACTCTCAGAGCTCGAGCATCTCTCTGGATCTAACTGTGCTCCATCATTTGGTCCATCTCCATGACTGCTTTTATCCAACAGCTGAGGCCTGTCAGAGAGGCACCTGAATTGCCATTCCCAGCTATTTTAAGACACAGCTTCCCAAGAAGACACAAGACTTGCATGCAACTTTGGACTTCCTACATCTACTGGTCTACCCTAACAGTATGCTTTCAAATGCTCTCTCTCCAAGCCGGTCCCTGCAGCCTGTCACCACATCTCCCTTGATTGAGTGCTTCCTATCCCTGGCTCTAGATGCAGACCGAGCAATCATAAAGCAAATGAGGCAGTGCCTCACTAACCTAGGATCTTGAAGTCTATATTTCTTGGACTGCCTGCTAATCTAGCTAGATAATAAGAAGGGGAACCTTTGGAATATTAATAGCACTAGTCATCACTGCTGCACGGGATTAAAGCTGCCCTCTGATTCAGGGGCGAAATGGAGCTTGAATTTTAAACACAATACTAAGTACCTCAGGATACTAGCCTGTTTTTTTTTCTAAAGATGGCACCATAGGAATTCCTATATCATAATAATCTAGAGGTTATTAGTGATATATATATGGTAAAATGTTCATTTATTTATGTCAACACTGACCTAGTTTTCCATATTTTTAGTTCACAACTGTTCCTGCCTTTACAGGCTACGAATGAATTATCAAGGAACCAGAAACAATCAGCCAAAAGATTGCATCCTTGCTTTATTTTTAAAATTTTAATAAATAATTTGATCAGGGACTTTTATACCTCTTATAACAATGCATACATCAATTATATCAAGCACATTTGTACATATGTTGCCATCATCATTTCCAAAATACTTTCTTTCTACTTGAGTTCTTGGTATCAGCTCCTTTTCCCCCCTCCCTTCCCCACCTTCCCACCCTCGTGAATCCTTGATAATTTATAAATTAGAGTTATTTTCATATTTTACAATGTCTACGGTCACCCTTCATTCACTATTGGCCCTAAGGGGTTTATCTTTCCTGGATTCTGTGTGTCGAGAGCACTTATCTGTACCAGAGTGTATGCTCTGGTCTAGCCAGATTTGTAAGGTAGGACTGGGGTCAGGATAGTGAGACGGGGTGGGAGGGAAGCATTAAAGAGCTAGAGTGTGTTTCATCAGTGGTAAACTGCACCCTGGGTGGCTCATCCCTTCCTTGTGATCCTTCTATGAGAGGATGGCCAATTGTCTACAGTTAGGTTTTGGGTCTCCATTCTGATCCCCCTCATTTGCATCAAAGTGGTTGCTTATCTTGGATCTTCTTATGCTTAATTCCTGATCCAGTCCACACCTCATGATCACAAGGGTTGGTGTGCTTCTTCCATGTGGGCTGGGTTGCTTCCCTGCTAGATGGCCACTTGCTTAACTTCAAGCCTTTAAGACCCCAGATGCTATATCTTGTAATATAGCCAGGCACCATCAGCTTTTTCCACCACATTAGCATATGCACCCATTTTATCTTCAGTAATCATGTTGGGAAAGCGAGCTTCACAGAATGCCAGGTTATTAGAACAAAGTGTTCTTGTATTAAGAGAGGACTTGAGTAGAGGTCCAATATCCATCTGCTTCTTTAATACTTACCCTATAAATATATGTACATAGGCCTATATACCTATCGTTCTATATTAATACATTTACAAAGGTGCTTGCCTATGTTTATACGTCTATAAATGTCATTTGCCTTCTGGTTCTTTCCTCTATTTCCTTTTACTTTCCTCCTGTCCCACTATCATGTTAAAACATGCATTTGCCTCTCTGTACTTCCTTTTGGTTACATTGCACTTGACTGGACCCCAACAGGCATTCTATGCCCTCCTCGCCATTGATTTTAGATCTCTCATTGTTCCCTGTCCCTATCCCCCACTTTCTTATCTCCCCTGTATCCTGGGAAACATCCATCCCATTGTTTTCTCCTCAGGATTGTTTAAAAGGATTGCTTTCTATATTCTTAAAAAAAAAACCCAAAACCTGAGGCTTTTCTATGAGAAAAGCTAATGAATTACAATCATTCATAAGTGATTGATTTAAGAGGTGAGAATAAAATATAGTAGAATAGAAAAATTATTTTATAAACATGAAAATTCAACCCCCCAAATATAATAATTACAATGATAATAATAGTATTCATCTAAAAAGATTCAACACTTCAATCCCCAGTTGTACACACTACCAGGAAGTTATTTACACCCTTCTAAACTCCTGGCACAAGGCAAACACAGAACCAGACACAGAAATGTGTCATGCTTAGCACTAGAAGCAGCATCGTGCTGCATTAACAGGATAAAACGGAAAATGAGCAGGCATTTTGAATGTTGCATCATAAAACCCACTGACAACAACATGGCAATAAAGTAACACCCGTGAGGTTTACCATATTATTTTACTGGGAAGCCCAATTTGTAAATATTTTTATTAAGTCACTGCTCCCCAAAACCTAACCAAGCACACAAACAAAAATCATTTGTAATTATAAAATCATGAAGAAATATGTCCTCTTAGCTTTTTGTCTTGGTAGTGCTCCAGGTAAGAAAGAAGTCATGCTAATAAGGAGCTTCACGGCCTTCTCCATCCAGAATAACTGGCAGTTTGGGGACCTCATTGACCTTCCGAACTTCAGCACAGAGTAAATAATGGTGACGGCTACTTGGAAAGGTCAACTGACAAATAAAATGATCAGATCACAGGTGTTCCGACTTTAGACTGGACCAAATTTCCAAAGATGAGTCAAGGATGCAACAGGGGTTGTAAGAACAAAAACAAACAGGAAGTAAAAAACACGAAAATTAATTTTCAAAAGCAGATGTCACAGTACACTATGGTAAAAACACTTTTTAATTTTGTATTAAAAGGGATGTGATATGTTGCTTTGACTTAAAAATATTTACTACTTGGCCCAGGAAAACCACAATAAACATTTTTTTTCCCTACACCTTTCAACTGGCTCCTCTTCCTCAGGCTGTCAGGTACACATTCAAAGTTAGTGCCTGGGCCAAGTTCAAATGCCAAAGATCCAACAATACCAATCTGAACTTAACAGTAGACCAACTAATGTTAGAAATGAGGAGACGCTCACCACAGCCGACACTGCTCGTTCTCTGTTTCATTGTCGCTGGTCTCCAGGCCTGCTGCAGCAAGCAAGTGGACACGGAACTTGTCGAAATTTTCCTCTTTTCATCTTAGCAATATGCATAAAAATTTATGATGATATTGTATCAGGGTAGAAAGTTTAAGTTGGCACAGAAAGGAACATTTATTTAGCAGTTACGATCACATTTTCCCATAGAGTTCATACTTATTCTCTTTTCATCTCCACATTAGCCCCATAAGGTGATCTTTGAAAAGTTATTTCAGACTCTTTTAAAACCTCATCTCACAAGTGGCGTGATCAATAATTACTTAACACTCTTTGACATTTTAGAATGCTCGGTTTATTCGCTGCAAACACACATCAAACATTTTAACAATCCTAATTTAAACTCAAACTATAATATAATTTCAAACAAATATCCGGTACAGGGGCAACACACTACATTATTAATTCAGCATCACAGTCCCAGCAAGCATTGCCTTCCTCGGTGTGCTCACCCCAGGGAGAGTTGACGTCTCCTTGGTTCCTAGCTCTCTGAAAAGTCGGTGTCTCTACCCGGGTTTATATCCACAGTTCAGCTGGCTCCTTGAGGTTATTCTGGTCTTATCAGGGTTCTCCTGACTTCCTGGGGGGGCTTCTTCAGACTATCTGTTGGCTCTTGACAGTGCCTCAACTTTTCCACTGGGCCTAAATGTCACATTTTATTTCTTCTGTGAAATGGAGTTTCTTGTGTTTGCTTCTTGTAAGGTAGGTCAACATCGTGCAAGGAAGTGCTATAACGCTGTGATCAACCTCACCCATTTTAGTCTCTGAAATAACTTTCCAAAGATTAGAGTTAGCAAATGGCAGAGCGAAGACTCAAACTCAGGTCCATTTGACTTCCAAAATGTGTGTGTGTGTGTGTGTGTGTGCACTTACGATAGCCACTGCAGTCAAATTAATTAACAATTAATTTGTTAATCTATGCTTAATTTGTAATAATCTCTATGCGTGCAATTAAGAGCTATATGAGAGTAGTTTCATTTTCCATGATGAAAAGTGTTAACTATGAGCTTCCTATTCATAGAATATCTAAGGACCTATTGTTAGTCAGTCCAAGAAATATTTCATAGGTCCCTGTGAAATATAGTGATGGTTTCCTATCAAAATGTGAGCGGCAAAGGCAGGTGCCACCAAGAGCACAGCTGAAAACAACCCAGCTACTCTTGACTCCAAGGCTGCGGTTGTTTAAATTATAATACCCCGCAGGGCCTGAGACAAATAATTCTGTAACATCTACAGCATCTTTCAAACAATGAAGTTGACCCAACATTTAAAATTTTAAAAGACCTTTCATTTTACTGTGAAAAAAGGATACGGTAACTAGATTTAATAATTTTAACAGATTGTAAGAATTTATTCAGATTTTAAGAAATTCATCCATCACATTATCATATTTCAAAATGTCAAATAAGAAAAGTAAAAACAGCTATTTGATTTTGTACATAAACCTGAGTCTAAGAAGAAAAAAAGGATATATTCTTAAGCCATTTGGGGATTACAGACTCTCTTTTACAAATAATAAGATTGCAACATCTATGATATAGATAACAACCATTTCAAAACTGTTTTATTTAAGAGCTATATCTCATTTATATTTTACCCTTTTCTTTAAACTGGAAGGTGGAACCATTCTTCTCTTGTCTATGATGAGAAAACATGGGTAAACAGAGCATGCGAGACCCCAGTAAGAATACAAATGGGCAGCCTGAACAAGGTGCAAACCCCACAATGTCCCAAAGGTAGTTCAGCCATCAAGTTAAAGGAGCCTTCTTACCTATTGAGATCAGGACCAATAATTGATCAGTTAATTTAAAGTTGCTTTAAAGTAGATGACTGTACCCAGAAGTGCTTTAAACATGAACTATAACCAAGGGGTATGATTTATAGTTCTACACTCTTTAAACTGCATCATGAATTTAAAGACATCACAAAGTGAGTGTGTAATTCTTCTATATTTTTCATATCTTTCAGTTGTCTCACCCACACTTAATTCAACATTAATTTTTGTCCAGTACTAACTTTGAGTACGTCTTTTAAAAATATGCAACTTATTACCTTCCACAGAGACAGTAATTATCTCTTCACACTCACATGTCAATGGTGTTTGTATTTTTAAACTAAATGATTCAATTATAATAACCAAACTCACTACCAGGGAGTCAATGCCGACTCAAAGTGACCCCTGTGGGTTTCCAAGACTGTAACTGTTTACAGGAGTAGAAAGCCCAGTCTTTCTCCCTTGGGGCAGCTGCTAGTGGTTTTGGACTGTTGACCATGTAGATCTCAACCTAACACGTAACCACTGCAACACCAAGGCTCCAATCTACTCAATTAAAATAATATGTGTGAATGTAATACAAGGCTTGAATATAACCAACTGATTTTTGGTAAGACCATAACTCAGTTGATAGAGAATAAAGCACACTGGAATACTAGAGTACTCTGTAGTACAGATGCCAACACTGAGCATGTGGGTGAGGTACAGTCAGATGGCACTTAGTTAGAGCATAGGATGTATCTTGATACATTGCATGTCTTCATTTCACACATTCTTTTTGTGTTTTCATTGGTTTTTTTCTTAGTTTTGTTTCTAATTTTAACACTTTCTTGCTAATGTTGGTATTTGATCGCTACCTGGAAAGAATCTGACGAATATGAAAGTTCGGAGGAGAGCTGCTCACTCAGAGCGGAGGAAACCTGAGTACTTCTTCAGCTGCTCAAATCTAGTAGCTCCCACTGACTTACAAACACCCAGGCTAACAGAGGAGAGAGATTCTCTGGAGCCCACCGGCTTTGCCAGTGCTGAAACACCATTTCAGATTGTTGACTTCATTTGGAGACACTAAGGAGATAAATAGCTTGTTTGAAGTGGAAGCCAGTCTCACTCCCTGGGAGACATTGCAGTTAGCAAGACACATGGAACCTCCCTAGGGCCCTGAGCTGGAGGAACCATGTGGAGACCTCTGCCAGCGCTGAGATGCTTACAATGCCACTGAATCCACAAGACTTCCTACCCACTCGTCTGTAATCTTCCTGCATTCAGTGTCATTGCCTGTGTTTTGTGATTCTGAAGAGGACTTTACAGATGGGTATCGGACTTAAGGACTTGATCTGGACTGGGCTGGGATGTTTTCTTCATGTATAATTAATCTCCATATAAAGCCCCCTGAAAGGTCAGTGGTTAAGACCCACCAGCTGTTCTGTGGGCGATTTGCAGTCTTTCCCATGCTATGTTCTACTCTGTCTAGTAGGTTCGCCAGAAGGAGGAATCAACTAGATGGGAAAGGATTTTTACAGTTACTTCCGATATTGGTTTCATATTGCATTGAACCATTTGGGGGGGGGTGAGGGGAGGCTTTTCTACAGTGAGCATAAGTCACTGGATCAGCTAAGAACTCTGACCATTTGAACGGAGGGAGTATTTCAACTGTGCATTACTAACACAGACAGTAATGGGCCCATTGATGCCATTTTAGTTTAACATGTCAGTGAATATGAAGATATTTTATAACCATGTACACAATATCTCTAGGCACACAAAACTCCTATGACAGTTTTAATGATGCATAATATTTCCAGATGTGTTGCTCTGAGGCTGAGTAAAGATCCAACCATGCTTTGAATTTATAATATAAAAATCCCCAGAAGTTATATGTAAAACATACTGTGATAAAACTTGCAAATATCAGATTTTAAGTGTTAACTAAGTCTCTCTCTTCTTGGATAGGCAGCTCCTAACAAATCATCACAGACCTGGTAGGCACAATTGTACAGCGATAATAAGTGAAGATTATAGTAAAGTCATAGAAAATAAGAGAGATAGAAGACAGATTGAAATAATGGAGTCAGACACATTTCATGGTAGTGTGCTCACCTCAGCTCCTCTTGGTGATATAGGGCAGGAGAGAGAGATTTATTGCTAACCAAGGCTTATATATCTTTTGGGGCATGTGCAAGCTCCCTAATTACACGTAAAGGCATACGTCACAGATAAGAGTTTAAATATAGGTAATACAGTAATGGGAGGGGGGCAATCTAGGGGTATAAACGCAATAGGAAGAGGAGGGATTAAGGGTATACATGTGATAAGAGGTGGATCTTAGATTCATGATGGCAGTCTAGCTTTGCTTGCCCTAGAGCTGGAAACTTTACTTAACCTAAGCTTTCAGGGGAAGCAATCCACTGACCCTAACAGCAGGGAGTGAGCTCTACCCCTTGTGGGAAAAACAATGGTGTCTTCTTGCTCTGGAAGGCTGGAGTCTTCAGGGAGGTAACTTGACAATCATTTACCATTAGTTGCAAGCAGTGTCCTAAGTCTAAGATACATATTTTGGGGAGCTGAGCTGGGGAACAGTCTTTTTGTATCCCACATTGGATTATGACATTTGATCTTACTTTAGAAAACAATGCCTACATTGATGTCACACACTTTCGCATCACTTTTTTTACTCAATTGTTTTTTACGAAACCATGTTTAATGAAGTTTACTGACAAATCTGTTCACAGACAGGCAAACTGTAACTTTTTATTCCTATTAGAATTATTCAATTTTGCTCATGTTGTTGTATGTACTGGCAGAACCACCAAGACAGAAGGTTATGTAAAGTTCTAGTAAAATCAAAAGCAGACACAATTATTGCACTTCTTAATTCACTAAGCTTATTAATTACAACTTTGCTATAGTCCAGAACTATAGCTATCTCTTCATATATACCAAATATATTTTCTACAATCATGACATGCCAGTGACCAAAGGATCTCTCAGCCTATGTAGCATTTCTCTGGCTTCTTTGCAAGATTTTCATGTCAAATGCATGCATTTGTGTTCTAGGATGTCTAAAATTTATATTTTCAACGACTAAATCTCATGTTTCTGGTTGATTTAATCTTTTTGTCTACAATCCTTTCTAGTTTACTTGCATAAGCTTCATTGGAGACAAGAAATTCCTGCCTATACACAAAACTTCCAGTGTTGGTCAAGATGAGGAAGCCTGCAACAGTGTCTTTCCACCACTGATTACAACTAAACCTACACAAGTTCCTAAAAACATAGCTAAGTGCTATGAAAAATGAACAGTAGCAGATGGATTGAAAAGAAGTCAAATTTGAAGAAAAATCGGTACAATGGTCTTGAGTTTCTTAGTGCTGTTTTTCTTTCCTTCTGCGATTTCTGTGTAGCAAAGGGAGGCATCTCTAGCAGCAGCAGTAACAAATGTTCCCTGCAGAATGGTGTGCTCTCTGATGTGCACCATGTCAAAATGGCAGCCGTGGCATCCTCAAGGAGCTTACCATGGTTTTTTCCCCTGTGTTCTTCAAGTTTGAGGAACTCAAAGTCAGACTGACTGCCATCAAGTCAATTCTAGCTAAAGCTACCACTGTTTAGCTATCTTTCTACCCATGGTGTCCCGAAATGAACACTCTGTTCATTCAGGTCAGCCTCTTCTCGTTCTGCAAAAGAGCCTTCTTCCAACTGCAAGTTTGCCAATGATCTTCTCCCAAACTAGAAACCCTTCTTATTTTCTATATATTTAACTGTCCAAATTCTCCCCATCCTCTCTCTTCCTTTACCTACTATAGGACGCAAAGTGTCACTTATTGGTGTGACTTTTAGCCATATTGCAGTGGGACATTTTTGCCATACCAACTAGATTGCAAGCTTCCAGAAGATTAAAGTCCCACCATCTCTCACATGTGTATCTGTGGTAAGTGTGTGTGTTAGAAGTTTGAGAAATGTCTAATGAATTTCAAAAGTGGAAATGTTGAGAGCCAAAAGGTAATGCTAAGGTGACACCACAACACATTCAAGGAGAGAGAACGTTGTGAAATGGACAGACCATCATAAAGGCACAAGACCTGTGCTGGGGCCGGGGAGTCGCCATCAACTGGTCGTGGGACTTTGGGTAAGTAATGGAAGTGCTCCAGCCTGATAGTCCTCTATAAAATGTGTATAGCAAAATGAAGCATGCTATCATTTTCATGATTATTGGCACATTTCAGTGCTTTGGTGTGACTATTGTGTTACTCCCTCTTATTGATGGTTTCCTTCATTTTCACTTTCATTTCACATTTTCCTTCATCTCTACTTTATCAAATATGTTGCCCTTTTCTAGTTGGTCTTTCAAAGTAAGCATGTCAAAATATCCTCATCCTCACTTCTGAGGAAGATTCTCCCCCCACCCCCAAGGAATATTCTCGTTGTATTTCTAGTATAGTTAATTTATGCATTCTGCTGGCAGTTCAAGGTACATTCATGGTTTGCTTGTTTACTTGAGTTGAGGTTGATTGTCTCAAAAGACTCCACGCCTATTTCAATTTTACTTCTCCCTTCTTTTCTTTCTTTCTTTTCTTTTTCTTTTTTTTTTTTTTAGCCACTCAAACCACTGTTTAGGTTTGAGGGATAAGGAATATGGAGAGTTGTTTGTTTATTTTTAAGAAACATTTTATATATAAGTATCTATCATTTACACAGCCCTTATCAGCAACAATATCCTATTAAATCCTCCATATCTGTTTTTTTTACCTCCCTCCCCATTTCTTCCCTCTCCTTGTTCCCACCTCTGTCCCTGGCCTCCTCATAGTCATCAAAGTCTTATATATTGATATATAAACCAAGTTTGTCCTTTGTTTTTCTGATAACAATGGTGATATTAAATATATCTGTAAGGTTAATTGATTTTCCTAAATATAATGTTCTTGAGTTTTTCCATGTCTTTTGGTGGTTAAAAAAGTTGTCATTTTTTAATTGTTGCATAAAATTCCATAGTATGAATGTACCGGAGTTTGTTTTTCAATTCCTTTATAGTAGAGATTTTGTGTTATTTCCATGTTTTTGCTATTATAATCCATAAAGTATTAAATATCCATAGTTTGAATGCTTCAATTCATCAGGCTTCCTTCGTTATCAAAGGAATATCTTTGCTTTTTAAAACTTTAAAAATGTCTTTTGGGGCAAGACTGCCACCATTTGACTTCCTAGCTGCTTTTTCCATGGACTGTTGAGCCAAGTAGAATGAAATTACTGACAAATTCAGACTCCTCCCCCTTTGTCATGCTGGTGTATCTGCTCATGTAGGAGGACTTTTGTTTTCTTCCGTTCTGGTGTGATTCACATGGCAGACTGTGGCCTTTGACCCATATCAGAAAGTGCTTCAAGATGTCTTCATTTCATGAAGCAGGTTATTAGTGAAGCTTCCACCATCATTCTGCCAAATATAATTTTTAAAATGACTATACCCTTATAGAGAAAGGGAACTGCCAGAAGTTCAAGCTGGATTCAGAAGAAAATGTGGAGCAAGAGACGTCACTGCTGTCATCAAATGGATCTGGGACACAAACAGAGGCCAACAGGAAGATCTTCACTTGCATTCTCTTGACTTGGAGAATCATAAAATGTGGATAACATTGTGAAGAATTAAAATCCATAAATGGATCAAGAGGCAGTCATTTGAACAAGGGGATTAATGTGCAGATCCAAATTTTAAAAGGTATGTGGCGGGCTCCATCATTTTATGTTTCTTATGCTGTCTGTAATAATTCTAGGCACATTGTACTCTAGTAGTTTTCAAGTGTTTTGATTCTATGTCAAATTTGTAAAAAGTAGTGAACACATAACCTTAATAAGTGTATATGTATTCATTGGTAAATCATATGTGTTTGCTATTAAATTAATATTACTTTAATTATATAATAACAACATTTAAGTAATTTAAAATAGATAAAATGTGTTTAAAATAATTTTACTTATGCACCAATTATGTCAATTTTTTTACTTTGAAAGAAGAGATCTTGATACTTGCTATGATATGAGTTTGAAAAGATTATGTTGAGTGACATTATGCCAATCACAAAAGAACAAATATCACATTAGCTCATTAATAGGAAAATACAAGACTAGCAAATTTATAGAGACCAAAGCTTAATAGTGGTTACCAGGAGTGGGAGAGGGGAGACAGAGGGAGAGAATGTTATTAGTGATGGTAAAATCACATTGAGTCAAGGCAGAGTTGTACTGCTTGGCTGATTATTGCAATTGTCAATGAGTTGCAAACCTGTAAGAAGGTGAATTGCCAACAGTTGTATAAGCCATCTACATACAATAATGACTTTTAAAAAAGTGGAGGGAGTTGCTTAGGCTGTTTACATGCAGCCAATATCTCTTGGGATTTGGTTCATTGGTTTGATGGTTTAAGCCACAGTTTCATGGAATTTCCAGTAAATTGGCCTAAAAGAATTCTAGTGCTTTGGTCTACCTCTTAAATTTTTGCATAATTTCCAGGGTCTTAAAAAGCACAACAAATGGTGTCTCTTCACCTGACGTAACAAAAGAAGAATGAGAGTCAGGAATAGGAGTAAATGGACCAGATAGTTAATTATCCCCAACAATACATGTGTGCTTTGCCATGAGACCGAAAAATCTGGATTATAAACATTCTTGAATACAATGATCAAAGAGTCTGTAGAAGAATCCTGACAAAAATGGGGCAAATGCAGAACAGAAATCCAAAGTCTTATGGAATCCAGACCTTCAAGCCATTGTGACAACCCCAGAAACTACTGCCCTAAAATAATCTTTAAATCTTAAACAGATGCATACACTGAATTCCTCATAAGACCATATAATAATTTTACTAGTTTAACTACTTTTTAAAAAGCCTACTTTGAGTAGTATGCTGTTTGTGCTATTTTAAGAACTATCTATATGGGATCAAGTTGACCACAGCGACTCAAAAGATTAGATAAGAATGACTAGGTAGAGTAATTTTAAGTTAATGGTGGGGAGTAATGCAAGAAAGAGGGGGAAAATAGATACTCAAAGAATATAATCAATGTCCCTGAATCGTCTGCATAGAAAGTGAATTTGATGTATGTTTTCCTGTGTCTAGTCTCAACAAGGAAAGAAAACGTTTTAAATGCTTGCTTTTACTAAAAATGCTAACACTTTAACAAGATCAAACTGATTGACTAGGTTTTATCTAACTCATGGTGGTTTGGCAATTCCAACATTTGGTTCTGTCGTCGTTAGGTGTTGTCAAGTCAGTTCTAGCCAATCAAAATTTGATACTCGGTTTTGAGCACTGGTGCAGCTAAAAATACATCCCAAGGTGTATATATCCAGAAGGAAGGAGTGCCTAGTGTTAAGTTTACTAAGTCAGGATCCCAACCTTTCCCATCTACCCACTATGCAAAAGGACTTAGCAAAATGTATTTGATAAATCATTCTTGTTCCTGACACCAATCATTTTACTAAGCTAGTTAGAAAGCATTGTGATTGTATTAAATGCATTCAAGACTACGGAAAAAGAGTTCCAAGTATTTTAAATCTAAATGGAATTTTGTCTAGGTGACACACGTTTTTGGCAAGGAAATCTCACAATAATAGCACCATTCCCAAACGTCTGTTCTCAAAGCCATCTCTCCCCACAGCAAAAAGTCTCTCTCAAGAAGCAGTTACTTTCTCACTCTGTTAAAATGTCATCTTTACCTTAAATCAACAGAGTTTTTAGAAAATGTGTGCCAGGTTGCATAGGATTGATAACTATTTATCATGAAGGGAAGAAAGGGATTAAGAAAAGGTGAGCCAATAGGTTTTTGTAAAATAAAAATGCATAAGTCATCATTAAGTTCAAGGACACTTTTATGTATTTTAATCACTCAACAATAAGCCAACCCCCATGTGGTATAAAAAATAATCATCTCACACCCATCTCATAAAGCACTGCCAAGGCTCTAGTATCTGTTAAACACTAAAGGGGAAAGCTCAAGTGAACCAAGAAAACAATTAGTTTCAGAGCTCTGCTCTTCTTGACTTTTGTCAAATTATCCACAATAGTATTATTAGGTACAACTCTCATTTCAGCTCCTTTCCTGTATTAAAATACTGATTCCACATATGCACTCTCACCATTACCTCACATTTACAAAAAAAGAGCAGCAAGACATCAGTGCTTATCCTTACACAGCTTTGCTAAATAAACATCAGTCTGGTATATACCATAAGTCATTACTATTGTAGATAAATATTCTATTGCAGCTTTCCTTTAGTGGATGTCAAAAACCTAACTATGTATTCTCTTGTTGAAACAGAATCTAACAAATACCCAAATTTGAGACAGGTTAGAAATATTACATTGTATCCTTCACTCTCCAGCAATGCTTTCAATGTCCTTTTTTTAAAGATCATTTTATTGGGGGCTTATTCAGCTCTTATCACAATTCATACATACATCCGTTGTGTCAAGCACATTTGTACATATATTGCCATCATCAGTCTCAAAACATCTTCTGTCTACTTGAGCCCTTGGTATCAGCTTCTCATTTGTTTTCCCCCTCCCTCCCTCAAGAACTCTTGATAATTTATCAATGCTTTTTTCATGTCTTACACTGACCAATGTCTCCCTTCACCCACTTTTCTGTTGTCCATCCCCCTGGGAGGGGGTTATATGTAGATCATTGCGGTCAGTTCCCCCTTTCTTCCCCCAGTTCAGTTCTTACACTCCTAGAATCACTACTCTCATTATTGGTCCTGGGGAGTTTATCTGTCCTGGATTTCCTGTGTGTCCAGCTCTTATCTGTACCACTATACATGCTCTGGTCTAGTTGGATTTGTAAGGTAGAATTGGGGTCACGATAGTGGTGGGGAGGAAGCATTAAAGAACTAGAGGAAAGTTGTATGTCTCATCGATGCTATACTGCACCCTGACTGGCTTGTCTTTTCCTTGTGACCCTTCAGTAAGGGGATGTCCAATTGTCTACAGACAAACTTTGGGTCTCCACTCCACATTCCCCCTCATTCACATATGTTTTTTTGTTTAGTTTTGAGTCATTGATGCCTGGTGTTTGTCCCATTGGCACCTCATGATCACACAGACTGGTGTGCTTCTTTCATATGGAGTTTGTTGCTTCTCAGCTAAATGACCGATTGTTTACCTTCAAGCCTTTAGGACCCCAGACACTTTATCTTTTGAAAGCCAGGCACCATTAGCTTTCTTCACCATATTTGCTTATGCACCCAATTTGTCTTCAGTGATCATGTTCAGAAGGTGAGCAACACGGAATACCAGGTTATTAGAACAAAGGGTTCTTGCATTGAGGGAGTACTTGAGTAGGGCTCCAATGTCTGTCTGCTGATATTTAGCATACTTAATACTTAGCATAAAATAAATATACATAGATTTGCTAATAAATATTTTTATTTTACATTTACTTTTTTTTTTCTGTTTTACTATGCTAGGCATCATGTGTTACCCCAGTAGTCTTTTCCTACTTGAGTAAGAAAACTCACAAAAAATTCTAAATATAGTTGTTATTGAAATTGTTCAAAATAATGAATTGAGCATCAAGCGACTTAAATACTGTGGGGAGCCCTACAGGATTTGCCATGGTATTGCTTAGAGTGTCTTACTAACTATTATTATTCTTTTCATTAGCTAATATCGCACAGAACACTGCAAGGAGGAACAAAGCTCACCATGTACAATCATAAAGGTAAGACCATATCTTAAGTATTTTTCTTGATAATTGTCAAGTGGTCCTTAGCCTGATGTGCTGGTTGCCGTTTTATCATCGACTGTGGTTGGTGAGGAACAAGAAGAGCAAGCCCTGCAATGAGTTGTTTTCTAGGTGCACTTGAGCTTACACCTTTAGTATAATCAACAAAAAATACGTTTTCTTTGCAGAATTTTGTTTCAAAACCATTTTATTGGGAGTTAAAACAGATATCATAAAATTCCATAGTCAAATCACATCAAGCAGTATTGTACAATTACTATCAGTTTCAGAACGTCCTTTTCCTTCTTGAACTCCTTGACATCAGCTCCTTTTTACCCCATCCCATCCCACACCACACCCTCAGCCCTGCCACTGTACCCACCACTTGACCAACTAATGAAAAATAGCTACATTAAATATAGATAGTACAAGAGGGCTTCATAAGGTTCCTAGAAATATGGAATTAAAAGATCAAGCAGTATTTCGAGCCCCCTCATCAGCATGTTGTTGTGGTGTGCTGTGAGTCCACTGGAAGCCACAGTAACATGGCAGGACAAGCAGAACTTCCCTGTAGAATTTCTGTACAGGAGCAGTCCATCAGGTCTTTTCTCCCATGAAGTCGCTGGTGGGCTGTAACCACTAACTTTTCTGTTACCAGCTAAGTGCTTAACCAGGGGTCTTTAATATAAACATCAAACAAAAACTCAAAATCCATTGCCATCTAATCCATTCTGACTCAAGCAAGCCCCCTGTGGGTTTCTGACACTTTAACTGTAGAAATCCCGGTCTTCCTCACTCGGAGCTGCTGGTGGTTTTGGACTGCTGATCATTTGGCTCATAGCCCAACACTTAACCACTACACCACCATAGAAACACAGGTCCTCTAAACAATCACACATCAATTACAATGAGCTAAAACAAACTCACAAGTTTGGTGGCACAGGCAACCACATTCCCACCCTACTTTGGAAAGTAGTAACCTAATCCACATAAATACACAAGTAGAAGGCATTGGACACCTATATGAAGCTTAATTAAAAAAAAAAGACAGAAAGGCTCACTTCTTACACCCACAGCCTCACTATTGGGGAAATGATAAGTAAAAGAGAACATAGTTGCTAGTGAAAAATTATACCTTCCTGCCCATCTTTAGAATGAACCTTTGGGACTTGAAATACTTGGGACCTAAGTAAAATCATCCGTTTAGCATTTCTATGTAGTTATCAAATGAAAGAATAAATCATGGTCTCAAAATGTCTTAAAACCCCAAATCAAACTCACTACCCTCGAATGGATCCCAACTGATAGCGACCTTCTAGGACAGGGTAGAAGTTCTGACACTGACTCTACACGAATAGAAAGCCTCGTCTTTCTCCTTCGCAGAGCTCACAGTTTCTAACTGCTGACCTTGTGGTTAGCAGTCCAACCCAGAACCTACGATTCCCCACTAGGGCTTCCATATGAAAATCTATTTCCTGTGTCCCTGACGTTGTGGTCTGAGACACTAGGAGAATAGTCGAACTTAGCCTCATAAAGCAACGTGCAACTCCCTCTAAACGCTTCTCGGAGTCTTCTGGCATTCCCAGTTCACCACCGTCCTCTGCTGACACCCACAGCATGGTACAAACGTGCTCTCCATCCCTTTCTGATCCTCGTAGGATTTTGGTGTCCCACAAAAATTATTCCTTTGACAACTAGGAAAATTTTCTCGTTTTCCTACTCCTTGCCATACCCGTCACCAGGAGACGATGTTAACGTTCCCATCTCTTTCTGTCCACCTCCAGACCCAGGCCTTTTCTGTCCTTAAACTCCAAATCACACCACTTCCTGTTCTTCCAGAGCTGTCTGTCTCTCATGGCCATCATATCCAACCTTCAGCTTCATGAGACCTTGCAGCCTCTGACTCCTCTCATCTAGACTAGCGGGTCACATTTCCATTTCCAGATGGACGGAATTCCATGGGTCTACGATTTCAATTATTTTGTCATGTTCAACGTCTCTGTACCTTTCTGAATATTTCCATAACCAGTATAACTATTTTCCTTCTGTATCCCAATACCAAGAAGACCAAGCATTGCTAGGAACTAGGACAGGGGTAGTAGGGAGGCTGATCACATAATCACATGAACTGATGCCTCTTCCCACCTCTACGGGGACTGCAAACTGTCCAACAAATCTTTCACTAGTTCCTGATTGGTTTTCCACAGCAACCAGTACAAATAATGCGGTCTACTATTTAACTCTTACTTCAATTCACAGTGAGACTTTCTCTCCACTTTAAAATAAAAATGTGTTCTTCACTAGTCTCTGGATTTCTGGTCCCCGAGCTATACAACTTCATTTTTTCTCTCCTTTTCAAAAACAGTGGACCTGAATGAAACTAATCTCATCGCCTTCAGGCTTATCTAAAGTTGTATTACATAAACTACCCTATCATCAAGTTAAAATAAAAATTTAACACACTTAGACTCCTTGATATATAAACATGCTCAAACTTCTCTCATCTTCAAAAAACAAAATAAAAGGACACTGCCATGCCTCTGCATCCCTCCCTTTCAGCCCCTGCACTAAAGAACTGTGCGCACTTCTGTTCTCATTCAGAGTCCCCGTCAGCCTGAGAGAGCTGACACATAGTAGAAGAATCCATTCATTGAGGAATTAGTGGAAGTAGCTGCTAGATTTCTCAACCCTTGTAACAGAAATATGTACATGATAGTCTCTCCTGGCCGTGGTCAACATTTGGAACTAATTAAAAGCATTGAGTGACTGGATGTTTTCAAAGGAACAAAGCTATCCAAAGCTAAAGAGCCAACCTTCCATTTAGGCCGACCGTAGTTTAATCATATGAAACTAGGTTCGATATTTTTAATATTCGCCTATATCTTTAGAGTTAATTGTTTCCTAAATCATGCATAAAGGAGATTCTAGGACTAATAATGGTAGATGATTGTGTTAGGGGTTTTCCATCATTATTCCAATGATTCTCATTGCCTTTGGTCGCTGGTATGGTGGTAGCAATTAGGCAGTGGGTGAGCCCCAACTGTCTAATCTTCAGAAGCTTTTGTATCTACCCAGTATCTCTGGTTTGTCCCTCTACATTGCTGAAGATTTCAGGATGCATCTGATGGAGCGAGGCTAAGAAATAATTTTTATGATCAGATGGGGAGTGTGGTAGTTACGTAATTTTATGTCAACTAGAAGATATAGAAGTGTAGGGGTGGCGTTCTACCTATCACTCAGGTGCCTCCTTGGGGGTGTGGCCTTCCCAAAGGAGGGCCCAGGGAACCTCCTTCTCTCTTCCTGCATCTTCCTGCTTGCTGACCCTGAAATCTGCCAAAGCCCTGCCTTGTTTCCAACAACATTGGATCCACATGCATTTGCACCCATTGGCCTGTGATATTCCTGCATGTGACTGCATGAGTCAAAAAAGGACTGACATATGGGCTATAATTGAATTTATTGACTTGAGTTGGACTGGGCTGAGATTGTTTCTTGATGTCTAATTACTTCTTGATATGAAGGTCTCTCATACATATATGAGTGTTCATGGATTTGTTTCCCTAGTCAAACTAGCCTAACGTTGGGAGTCTATGTAAAGTTCTCTTCTGTCTTTAGGGGTATTCTCTCAGAAAATGCAATGCAATATGAGAGTTAAGCACCAGTGATAGTATGTTAGTCTGGGTATACTAGAGAAACAAATTTATAGACACTCATATGTGTACAAGAAATAGTTTTATATAAAGAGCAACAGTATATTGAGAAACCATTCCAGCCCACTCCAGATTAAGTAAGTCTGATATGAGCCCAATTTCCAATACCTATCTATGAAGTCCTCTTAAGACTCACAAAACACATGCAATGACATCGAATCCAGGAAGAACACAAGTCAGTGGGTGGGAAGTCTCTTGGATCCAGTGGCATTGTAAGCATCTCAGTGCTGGCAGGGTCTCCACGTAGTTCCTCCAGCTCAGGACACTAGCGTAGTTCCATTTGTCTTGTCAGCTGCCATGTCTCCCAGGGAGTCAGCATGTGACACACATACACACACACACACCCTTCAAGCAAGCTATTTATCTCCTTAGCACCTTCAAATGAAGTCATCAAACAGGGACCAGATTGACCGGCTAAATTCCACCTCTTCACTCTCAAAACTCAAATTGACAACAGATTATGTAACCACCACATATAGGAAACCAGTGTGAGGTCCCTGACATGGCCTGGGGGATAAAGGCAGGAGAATATGGCTGGAATGGTATGAATATTCCCAGGAGGAGAGATGATTTTGAGTTGAATTGCTAAGAACTAACAAGATTCAGCAAGAATGAAAGGGGAAGGAAGGGTCATAAGGGAAAATGTTAGCAAATCTGTGAAGTATAGGATTTGGGAAAACCAATATTTCATTAGGCATCACACTTGTGGAAGGGTTAAAAAGCATTGCAGGGGCCAGATTTTAAAGGGCCTACAATGTCTTTGTTACAGTTTGATCTTTGTGCTTAAAGAAATGGAATTTCTGTGATATATATATTGTATATATATAATGTTTTAAAAGAAAGTAGCCTATCCAAACTTGTGTGGTGATAGAAAAATGATTTAACAGTGATTCTGAGCATTATGCTATAGATAGGTCAAATGATTGGTCCAGTGGAGCCTGCATATCCTGCCCCTAGCCTGCCCCTAGTGGGGAACTGCTGTGCACAAAGAATGGCAAGATCAAGTAAGTAGGAACGTATAACAGGGGTTGGGGGGTAGGGGACCCGACATCAACAACAAATATGGCAGCAGAAGAGATGATGCTGAAGCCCGTTTAGAAAAGGGAAGAGTCCCAGGTTGAAGTGAATGGTTAATGTGTCCAGCTGCTCCCGAGGCAAATCGGAAGACGGGCCTGATGAACAACTTCAGAAAAATCAACGGTTGAAAACCTCAGGGAACATGGGGTTTCTGCGGGATTGACTGCAACAGTCTGTAAGAAGCCCTGACAGGAACTGTTAACTTGAATGGTAACAAGTGTTTCTCCAAACACAGGAGGACCGTTCCCATCAACAAACGAAGAAACTGATTAGCACGGAAGAACCAAGAAACAAATGGAGAGTGTCATTCTAGAAGGCAGTCTTTTCAGGTTTCAATTTAATGTTGAATGTTTAGCATATTCGAACCCCCTAACCTTTCCTTTCCATGATTTTGCAGCTCCTCAACAGTTACTAAGAAAAAAAATGTATCTGAAATTAGAAATACTGCACAATAAAAATATAAGGGTTAAGGCTGATTCATGCCTTTCTTTATGTGCGCTTATACATGGACCCCCTCAAAATCCATTCTCTACCAACTATGGATCTGGTCAAACATGAACCATGGGATATAGAATTCTCCCTATAATTACATGCCATATAGTGTAAATTACATGCCATACAGTGTAAATTACATACCATACAGTGTAAATCACATACCATACAGTGTAAATCACATACCATACAGTGTAAATGGCACAATTAAACATAATGGACAAAGGGTTCTGGATGATATTTCCCATTATCCAATCCTTTGTGTGAAAACGGTGGATTAGAGTCCACTTTTTCACGGCTGCATGGTAATTTGCATCTATAAATTGTGGTCAAATGTTTTAAGGCAGTAGATGCTGAAATAAGCAGATAAAGAACTTAGGGCTCAGATCAAAGTAGTGCTCTAAATAGGACTACATATTTGATAGCTAAAGATTCAAGAACTGAACTCAAGCGTTTTATGCATAAAAGTTAATTACCTAGGTTTAATCTTAAGCAACTTGTGGTAGTTACACAATCTGTTGTCAATTTGAGACTTAGGAGTGAATGGGGTGAAATTTAGCTTGTCAATCAGGTTGCAGCTTGATGACCTCACTTGGAGGCGCTAAGGAAATTAAATAGCTCTTTGGAGTTGGGACACATGCTCCCTTCCTGGGGGATATTGCAGCTGACAAGACACATGGACCTACGCTAGAGCCCTGGAACTGAAGGAGCTGTGTGGAGACCCCTGCCAGCACTGAGATGCCTCTACTTCCATTGGCTCCACAAGACTTTCCACCCACTGGCCTGTGATATTCCTGCATTTGGTGTCATTGCATGTGTTTCGTGAGTCTGAAGAGGATTTTATAGATTGGTATCAAACATATGGGCTAATCCTGGACTTATGGACTTGATTTGGACTGGGCCAGGATGTTTTCTCAATATACAATTATTCATTGATATAAAGTTCTCTATTATACACATAAGAGTATCTGAATCTGTTTCTCTAGTCTACCCAGACTAACACACAGCTGGCTGGCTAGGGTCAGTGAATATGATAATAAATAAATTTCAAAGAAAGCAACCTGTCCAATCAACTTTCTGAAAGAGATCTATTTTTGTGCTGATTAAAAAGAAAAAAATGTGATCCAACAGGATGTGAAGATAATCAAACAATGTCATTAATATCACATACAAACAAAATTGGGCCGAGGATAAGTTTAAAATGGTTACAGCAGTACATTGACAGGGAACCACCATGAATTCAAGCCAGATTCAGAAGCAGATGTGCACAAAAGATATCATTGCTGATGTCAGATGGATCTTGGCTAAAAGCAGGCAATACTAGAATGATGTTGACTTGTTTTTTATTGCCTATGCCAAAGTGTTCAACCGGGTGGATCATAACAAACTAAGAATAACATTTTGAAGGATGATGATTCTAGAACACTTAATTATGCTTTTTCATAAGGCAGTCATATTTTAATTGAAAAGGGGGATACTGTATGATTTAATCAAAAAAGGTACACTTTGGGATTGTAGCTTCTTAGGGCTAGGACAGAGGAGGTTAGGGAAAAATGGAAAGCTAATAATAACGGATACAAGATAATGTTCTAAAATTGTGATGATGAATATAACTCACTTTAATATACACTAAGGCATTGAATTGTGTAACAAATGGATTAAATGTCAATAAATCTCTTTTTTTAAATATTGCCACTAGGATTTCAGTTCATACATTCACAAACTTAATACAAATAAAATGTGTTAAAACATGTCTCTGTGATCAGTGACTGGCTGCCGACGAGTTCTCTGAGTAGTACGTTTGTCCTAGTTGCAGTATGGTGCCTGCAAAAAGATCCAGTGATCAGTGGCTTCCCAGGAAGTCTGCTGGGCCACTTAAATTCAAAGCAGAGAGGTCAGTTCAGAAAGCTAAGGAGATAGTTTGAGGTTTTCCAATGTGATTATCTGGATAGGTTTTCTCACAAGACACAGAAAAATCATGGGGATTTATTAGAAAGAAATGTTATGAAAATTGAAAGCTGCATTGGTGAGAAAAAGGCCAGTGTGTTAGTCTGGGTGGACTAAAGAAACAAATTCATAGACACTGTTTAGGAAAGAGCTTTATATACAAAAACAATCGAATATTGAAAAAACATCCCAGCCCAATCCAGATCAAGACCTTAAGTAAAATATTAGCCAATATGTCCAACACCAATCTATAAATTCTTCTTCAGACTTACAGAACACATGAAATGATGCTGAATGCAGGAAGATCACAGGCCAGTGAGTGGAACGTCTTATGGATCCAGTGGGATTGCAAACATTTCAGTGCTGGCAGAGGCCTCCACATGGCTTTTCCAGTTCCAAGGCTCCGGCTGCCATTAGCCTGTCTCCATGTGGCTTGTCAACAAGAACGCCTCACAGGGACTGAGCCTGTGTCCTGCCTTCAGTGAACTATTTATCTACTTAGTGCCTCCAAATGAGGTCATCAAGCTAGAACCTGATTGACAGTCTAAACTCCACCCTGCACTCTTAATTCTGCCAAATTGACAAAAGATTATATAACTACCACAACCAGGAAAATAGCACTTGAAATTTCTTTCCATCATGTGGGTTGGAGCTGATTCGATGGCTCTGTGTACAACAACAACATATCGATCCATTTCTTTTAGGGTCTCCCTTTCTGTGGACCCATTACTTTACCAAGCATGTCTGTCTCATTGCTCTTGCAATAAAAATATCTTTTCTAGTAAATTGTCCAAGTAGCTGTCTTCTAAATTTCCTGGCCTAGATAAGTGAGTGCTTCCAGTACTCCTTTAGCTTGCTGAAACATCCCAATGCATTCAGTGCAGTTTAAATTTCTTCATCCAGCGCCATGGGTGCTTGCTCCTATGTTACCTCCTGAAGTGGGGCAATATCAACCAACTCTTTGGTTCAGTGACTCTGCATATTCTCCTCATCTTCTGATGCTCCCTGCATCATTAAATATTTTGCCTTCAGAATCCTTCAAGATTGCTAACTCAAGGCTTGAATTTTTTTCTTGAGTTCTTTCCATTTCAGATATGCTGAACATGTTCCTCCCTTTTGTTGTCTAATTCTAGATCCTTGAAAGTTTTATTATAACATTTGGCTTTGTCTTCTTGAGCTGCCCTTTGAAAATTTCTATTCAGCTCTTTGACTTCATTCTTTCTTCCACTTGTTTTAGCTACTCTATGATTAAGAGCAATCTCAGAATCTCTTCTGACATCAGTTTTGTTTTTTTTCTTTCCTGTCTTTTTAATAACCTTTTGATTTTTTCTTGAATGATAGTCTCATCAGGCCTTCTGTCATTAGAATTGAATATATCGAATCTGTTTGAGATGCTTTCAAAACTCATGTGGGAATAGACTCAAGATTGTATTTTGGCTCTTATGCACTTGCTTTCATTTTATTCAGCTTTATCTTGAACTTGCATATGAATAATTGCTAGCCTGTTCTAGCCCCTGGTTTGATTTTTGGTGATGATATTGACCATTTCATCATGTCTTCCCACGGATTTAGTCTATTTGATTTCTATGTATTCCATCTGGGGAAGTCCATGTGTTTAGGCACCTATTGTATTGAAAAAAGTATTTACTATGAATAAGATTATTCTATCATGTTTTTCCAGCTTCATTTCTACAACCAAGTCCATAATTTCCAACTACTTTTCCTTCTTTGTTTCCAACTTTTGCAATCCAATCAGCAATAACTATTCTGCACCTTGATTGTACATTTGATCAATTTCTGACTAAAGTTGTTGGTATAATTCATAGATGTTTCCATCACTAGCTCTTGTGGTTGGTGCATAAATTTGAATAATAGTTGTATTGGTTGGATTTCTTTGAAAGCAGATAGATGTAATCCTATCACAAACAGCTTGTACTTCATGATTGAGTTAGCAAGATCCTTTCTGACAATGCTACACCATTTTTGCTAATTGTGTAATTCCTGACATAGTAAATCATATGATTTTCTGATTTAAAATGGCCAATACTAGTCCATTTCAACTCACTAATACCTAAGATATCTATTTTTAAGCATTCCATTTCATTTTGACCACTTCCAATTTTTCTAAATGTATACTTTACACATTCCAAGTTCTAGTCACTAGAAATTTTGGCAGCTGTTTCTCTTTCCCATGAGTTGTACCCTATGAGCAAGTGAAGACCCTGAAGGCTCCACTACCACAGGCCTTACCCAGTCGCCTCCCCTCCAAGAAATCCTCTCCTCTACAGTCACATTTCAACTGCTCTTGGACATGAGGGGCCCATCCTTCATCGGTATCTCCAACAATGTTGGGCTTTTTTTTAGGCTTTCAGTATTTTAAAAACCTTCAAAGCTATGCATAAGGTTTTCAGGGGCTTCTTCCTCCAACATAGGAAGCCCAGTCCTTCTCCACTGTCTGTTCCCAGGAAGGGCGGCTGAAACCGGTTCCCTTTGAAATGCCAGTGACTTAGCTTGAAGCATCATAGCAACACACAGATCAGCACAGCACGACGTAATGGCAGACTGGGGGGCGGGGCGGGGGGCTGACATATTGTAATGGCAGCAAAAATGGACTCCCATATAGCAAGGGTTATGAGGAAGGCACAGGAACAAGAAGTGTTTTGTCCTGTTGTCCATGGTGTTGAAATATGCATCAGACCTCACGTAACAATTCTGCTATGTGGCTGAACTCATTTTCCTAAGCAGTATTTATCACACAGATGATTTTTTAAAAGCAGCAAATCTGCCACCATTCAGTAAATTTTACCAAGATATATTCCCTTTCTGGTACAAGTCACTTTCTGAAGACAAATCTGACTAAATAACTAAAAGATACGCAGCAAGGACTGCTTGTCTTATTTATAAATTGCTATGGCAAGTAGCCTTTTTTTGAGGTAAAGTGAGAAAATTCAAAGAATTTTGAATTTGTACATGAAATCTCCATATTTGAAGGAGGCTTAGGAAAAATATAGAGAGCAATCTTTCTATGAGGAAAATATTAGGAACGTCTCTCTCTCTAGCACTTTGCACTCCTATTTGTTGGGATTCTGTGTCTTTCTCCAGGGGTGCCCTCTGGGATTCTGCCAACCCCAGGAACATCTGGAGCCCTGCCATGCTCCTGTTGATGTTGGAGTCACACTATTCTGCACCACCAGCCTGTTGTCTCCAAGGCTTGCACTCCACCTTTCTGGTCAATGACCTGAAGTTATGTGAGTCTGAAGAAGGCTCCACTTAGCATTAGATCCATGAACTTGAGTTAGGTTGGGATAGATTTTTAGTATAAAATTACTTCTTGATATAAAATTCTTTCATATATATATATATATACATATATATATATATGAGTGTCTCTGGCTTAGCTTCTTTAGAAAACTCAGTTTTAGCATCTGGCATACTCAGGAAACAGAAAGCTTAAAATTGTTTAGCACCTTTCCTCATGGTTACAGCTACAAGACACATCTTTTAAAAATGTTGAAAGACTCTATTGACAAGGTAATTCCTAATGCCAAGATAAGTTGTTGATTAAAAAAGGCTGTCCTCAGGAGCAACAAGTGTTCCAAAAATCAGTGGCAAGGAGGGTGTGAGAGGCCTGGTAGGGATTCCGCAAGGACATGCAACTGAGAGAAATTACTGATACCCAAATGAAGGCTGAGCATGATAGTGGGACAGGAGGAAAGTAAAAGGAAGTAGAGGAAAGAACTAGGCAACAAAAAGTATTTATAGAGGTCTGGAATGTCCATATGTAAGTATATTTATATAAGAGTGTGAGGAAACAGGTCTACGTACATATACTTATAGGTTTAGTACCAAGGCAGCAGATGGAAATTTGGCCTCCACTCAAGCACTTACTCAATGCAAGAACACGTTGTTCTATTAAATTGGCATTCCAGTATGCACACCTTCCCAACATGATTGCTGAAGACAAACGTGCATAAGCAAATGTGGTGAAGAAAGCTGATGGTGCCCAGCTATCAAAAGATATAACATCTGGGGTCTTAAAGGCTTGAAGATAAACAAGTGGCCATCTAGCTCAGAAGCAAAAAAAGCCCATATGGAAGAAGCACACCAGCCTGTGTGACCACGAATTGTCGAAGGGATCAGGTATGAAGCATAAAAGTACAAAAAATCATGTCATTGTAAATGTGGATGAGTGCAGGGTGGAGACTCGGAAACTGGACACCCCCTTACTGAAGGGTTGTTGGGAGGAGATGAGCCAGTCAGGGTTCAGGGTAGCAATGATGAAACATATGAATTTTCTCTAGTCCTTAAATGCTTCCTGCCCACTACTATCATGATCCCAGGAGCTGGGTATCCCAAGAGAAACCTGAACTATAAAAAGAAAGAAACCACAAACCTATTTGAATCTCAGGTAACTTCAGAGATGGGTAGAACCCCCTTCATCCCAGTCTTACTACAATTTTAATAGCATAGAAATGACAAATCTTCAGAAAAATTAAGATACCAAGGGACCAATAGAACTAGGAGGAAGAACATAAGCTTTTCCTGTGTAGTTTGCCAAGGGTTAACCATCTTTTCCCAATTAGTCTATGAAGGTAGTTTTAAGACTAGAGAACAAGAGTCATTGTAGATCACAGTTGTTCAACTGTTGTACTCTTGAAATTTGAGACCAGACGAGTCTTTATTGTGGGGACTGTCCTTTTCATTGTACAATGTTTAGCAGCATTCCTGGTCTCTACCTACTAGGTGTCAATCATAGCTTTCCCTTACTTGGGACAGTCCAAGATGTTTGCAGATATTGTCAAATGTTCCCTGAGAGGCAACATCAGTCCATTGAAAGCACTGCTGTGGATAAAACCAATAACAAACATCTGTAAAGATATGTCACACTCCTGGTGAATGGCACTCCCAAACCACCTCACCTCCTGAGCCAGAAAGAGGCAATAACAATCATGGGATTCGTGAGGAGGAAAAACAACAACAAAGACAAGTTCGACTTTGACTATGTCAGAAAATAGGATACCAACTGGAGATGTCCTAAAGGTAGTTTCATATAATGGTCTGGACCCAGAATAAGAGATCTCAGATAAAGAAATTGACCAGAAAAGCATGAACCAGATTAATCCTTTGAGCAAGTCTTTCTCAAATCTTCAACCCAAATAAAATCCTCTTATGAGATGATGATGATTAGCCTACACAAGTGCCTAATTACACAAGAAATCCTTGATGGATTTAGTCTATTGGAGTGTGATGTACTTGTGAACCACTTTTACCTTCATCTGGACAAACCTGCCATATGTTAAGATCTTCAGAGCAAATTCACACATTTCTTTAGTAATTGATACGCTGCAATAATTTTCACATTTGGCATATGCTCCCTCTTTTGACTCCTTGTTCCACAATTCTATCTGTTCTGAGTAGATGTATGTTCTCAACTGTTGCAGATACATTATTAGTAAAAGCAGATGCAATTCCCAAGGTGCTGAATTACCCACTGGTGAGCTTTCCAACATTACCATTAAAGAAATGCAATGCTAAGAAGTCTCCGGGGTGACAACCACTACTGTTTTCTTCAACAGAAATCCCCCTAAGAGCTTGAATACACCCCAGTTCAAGAGTATATTCTCCTGAAGTCGTTTTTGATTGAGAAAATTATGTTAAATGCAATTTTCTAAGAGATTGGAAGATACATTTCTATAGATGCATAAGTTCACTTGTTCAAAACATATTCAAATGGTGTATGAAGAGTTACATTTCATGTAAAACAAGCAGTAAAGAAACCCTTTTTCTAACTTAAGACATAATCTTGTTAACAAAATATAGTCACAGTAAAATAAATTTGAATAAGTAAATGGTAATACTTTGCATATTTTATTTTTAATTTATGATTATATCCTTATGCAAAATCTACCATTGTTATGTATCCTTTACTTTTGTAACTAACTAAAAAGCCTTTTAATAAGTGAAGATGGAATGAGAATTTGTTTTACAGGAATTTTAAACATCCATCAGCTCACAAACTTCTCAGTTCATCTCCATGGCCATATCATACGAAGTACACATTGACATACATTCAATAAGGTTAGGTATAACTTTTAAATGATAATACTTTTTAAAGATGGCCAAATAGTGCAGAGAAAACACAACTCCATAAACAGTTCAAAGAGAAAAATTAATTTTTGTAAACACAAGCTAAATATTAATATATTATATTTTGAGGACTCACATGACATAAGCCTCTATATATATATATAATCTTTACCCAAATGTAAGTAAGCACCATACTTTCTGCGTATGCTTTGAAGGTTGAACTTATAAATCCAGGTGTGATGATTTTGTTGAAGAAATTTAAACCATCTCACCCAAACCCCCAATCCACTGGCATCAAATGGATTTCAACTCACAGGTATCCTACAGGAGTTTCCAATTCTTTACAGGTACAAAGCGCATAATCTTTTTCCCACAGAACACCTGGTGGTTTCAAATGGTTGACCTTGTGGCTAGCAGCCCAGCAAGGAACCCATGTGGTACTATGCTTCCTTCAACATACTCTCACGCTCTCCCTAGGTAAGAAATTGGCAATTAAAATTTATTTAATTCATGTGCTCTACTGACTCTTTTCACTTAACATTCACCATTGCTGGAGAAGGAAGAAGCATTAGGTGTTAACATTTTCTACTATCCTACCAATATGTTGCTGTAAAGTCCAAGAAGAATTTGAGGCATGAACAGATAGCATCTTTTCAGTAGTTGGTGGAAGCCTTTTCCAATTAGTAGACTCCAAAGTAAAGGTCAGGATGTCATCACTGACTGAGTCAATCCTATAGTAGCAAGACTTTAACACAGTGGTTTTCAACCTTCCTAATGCCACGACGATTTAACAGTTCCTCATGTTATGGTGACCTCCCCCAACCATAAAATTATTTTTGTTGTTACTTCATAACTGTAATTTCGCTACTGTTATGAATTGGGCGACCCCTGTAAAAAGGGTCGTTCAAGTCCCAAAGGGGCATGACCCACAGGTTGAGAACCGCTGCAGTTTAACACATTCCATTTGACACAAAATGTACCAATATTCTGTCCTAGCAACAGACACTACAAAACTACTCTCACAACACTTTAAGTATGGAAGAAGACAAAAATTAGTAGGGCACAGAAAGTATTTGTCGAACTAGAGGTAAGTTGAGTGGGCATGAATCTACAGGTTCCTACTAGAACTGAATTGAACCTGTGTGTATTTGTCCAAACAATTATAAGAGGAATATTTGTGCTCGTGGATGGCAAGAGCTGTCCTGGCTACTCCATAAAAAAGAGTGGCAAGAGAAACCCAGCGATAGTGCCGGTGTCACCATTGGATTTGCAATGATTTCCTCCTAACCGACCAACTTGAGAATCTACATCGGTCATCATCCTTACAGACACAATACCTAAGAGTCCTGAAAATATAAAGCTCAACCATCCAAATATTCCTAAACTAAGTGGACAGAGCCAGTTCGTTTCTGCACAAGTACCAGGGACATACAATTTATCTACAAGGACCATTCATAGACCCAATCCTGAACTTTGAAATTATTTGATTAGAGAGCACCCACATTATTTCCTAAATTCTTAATTCTCCAATATGTAAGTGTACACATGGAAAGCCTTGACGTGCATCACAAATAACCTGAGAAAACATTTTACTTTTTAGGAGACGCTCAGTGAAATCAGCACCTGTCAAAAAATACTGGGAATAATAAAATGATAAGATGCATTCAAAGGCAAACCAAACCATCTTCTGGAATTTTTAGGAGTTTAAAACCAAAGGTTAGTTGGTCCTGTATCTTTATTTCTTTTTAATGGTCTCATTTTTCTGCCTTAATGTGTTTTATGTCTGGCTGTGACCAAACACAAAGTGATTTTTATGCAGTTATCTGAACGCATACAAAAAGCAAATATTGCTCAGCTTTTGCTAACATAATGGCAAGTTTATTTTACCAATACTGATAATGCCACTAAAAATGTACTGTTATTGTGTACTTCATCGACCATTACATTGTACAGAGCAGTTGAGCAATCATCAACGAGTGACAGTTAATCAACTGAACGCAAAGGTGCCATTTGCGTTCTATTATCCTGCCATTGTATTCCAAGGGGAGGAAACACACTCTTGCACTGAACGTTGAAAAAATATTTTAACTTTGTAGATTATATTGTGACAGGTAATTATTCAGCCAAATAGATTTTTAAGACTGTTTAAGACAAGCAATACCTAGGAAAGACATTTATAATTTACATGACAAAGATTAAGCAACAGACTGATAGGTGATATAAATAAGATAAAACAAAATCCACTTTCACAACATATTGGAATTTTTATAGGACGCTTTTTTCTTAGAACAGCTCTTTGAATGCAAATTTGATCAAAGAAAGCAAAACATTTATCATGTTCAGCTTAGAAGCCGGCTTTATCCATTCAATAAAAGATCAGTGAACAAAATGTTTACCATGTTAAAGAAATTTCATCGTTAAAGTAAAATTTCCCATTGTATTTTTCCTAATGAATATCAAGTGACTAAAGTTATTCCTTCAGACTAAACCATTTACAAGTGGCGTTCTCCACTCAGAAACGAGGAGAGTTTTATAGTTTGCTAAAAAAAAAAAAAGGAAGGTTACTGGTTCTTGAGTCTCTTTTACCACACCACATCTGATACACTCAGCACACTCACCGACTTAGTACCACAGAAGCCCTCAACTGGGCTCTCAGACTTGGGGGGTATGTATTAGAACTAGGGGCACAAAGGTATTTTGTAAAACTATCCAAAAGAATAAAGCTCCTGAGGTCTGTCTAAATAAGATAGGCTGGATGAACAATCTGGAGGAGATAACAACGGGACCGACAGTTCTGGAGGACTTGGGAGAGGGGGAGGTGGGGGAAAAGGTAGTGGTGTTAACAGACCCAGGGACAAGGGAACAACAAGTGATCCAAATCAGTAATGAGGAGGGCGTGGGAGGCCTGGCAGGGTGTGATCAAGGGTGATGTAACCAAGAGGAATTGCTGAAACCCTGGTGGGGACTGAACATGATAGTGGGACAGGAGGAAAGTCAAGGGAAATAGAGGAAAGAGCTAGGAGGCAAAGGGTATTTATAGAGGTCTAAATAAAGGCATGTACATATGCAAATATATTTATATATGAGGATGGGGAAATAGATCTATGTGCATATATTTATAGGTTTAGTATTAAGATAACAGAAGGACATTAGACCTCCACTGAAGTACTCCCTCAATGCAAGAATACTTTCTTCTATTAAATTGGCATTCTATGATGCTCACCTTGCTGACACACCACTGAAGACAAAGCGGGTGAATAAGCAAGTGTGGTGAAGAAAGCTGATGGTGCCCGGCTATCAAAAGAGATAGCATCTGGGGTCTTAAAGGCTTGAAGGTAAACAAGCGGTCATCTAGCTCAGAAGCAACAAAGCCCACATGGAAGAAGCGCACCAGCCTGTGTGATAATGAGGTGCCGAAGGGATCAGTTATCAGGCATCATCAGAACAGAAACCCTTACCATAGTGAAAGAGGGGGGTGCTTATGGAGTGGAGACCCAAAGCCCATTTGTAGGCCACTGGACATCCCCTTACAGAAGGGTCTCCAGGAGGAGATGAGCGAGTCAGGGTGCGATGTAGCAATGATGAAAAATACAACTTTCCTCTAGTTCCTAAATGCTTCCTGCCCCACAAACAATCATGATCCCAATTCTACCTTGCAAGTCTGGATAGACCAGAGGATGTACACTGATACAGATAGAAACTGGAAACACAGGGAATCTAGCTAGATGATCCCTTCAGGACCAGTGGTGTGAGTGGCAATACTGGGAGGGTAGAGGGAAGGTGGATTGGAAAGGGGGAACCGATTACAAGGATCTACATGTGACCTCCTCCCTGGGGGATGGACAACAGAAAAGTGGGTGAAGGGAGATGTCAGACAGGGCAATATATGACAAAATCATCATTTATCAATTATCAAGGGTTCATGAGGAAGCGGGGAGCAGAGAGGGAGGGGAAAAATGAGGAGCTGATGCCAGGGGCTTAAGTGGAGAGCAAATGTTTTGAGAATGATGAGGGCAATGAATGTGCTTTACACAATTGATGTATGTATGGATTGTGATAAGAGTTGTATGAGCACCTAATAAAACGATTTTTAAAAAGGATACATTAAAATACAAATCTGTCTCCTTCCAGAGAAGGGAAGGATATGTAATATTTCAAAATGTTCTCTTCCTGTATACATTTGCTCTTTCTCTGATGTGCTTTGGACATGTTTAAAAGAGAGAGACGTTACCATAGCAATACAGTCGATCCCGACTCATCCCGACCCCATAAGGGAGATCCAAATTGTTGGGGGTTTTGTGGGGGTTCCACGACTGTAAATCTTTAGAAAGCTGCACCTTTCCCCTGGGGAGCAGTTGGTTGGTTCTGATGCTAGTCCTGTGCTTAGCTGCCCAACTCACTGGGCTACCAGGAAAGAGCAATCCCTGGAGATGAACAGCGTGTTTGATAATGGGAAGGGTCAGTGATACAGAGGAAGACCCTCCGTGGGCTGGATTGGCACAGTGGCTGCAACAGTAGGTGCAAACCTAAGGACTACAAGGAGGGCACCGACCTGGCAGGATTTTGTTTTGTTGTACTGAGTGGCTGGGTCAGAACCAGCTCAAGGTCACCCTAAGAACAGCTGGAGGAGAGAGCCAAGTACTTTGACTCGGGTTGCACTAGTTATACACGAGGTTCAAGTACCTAAAAATTAAACAATTAGAGAGTAGCCTTTCCCCCTGGAAATTCAAACAGCGTCAGAATGTTTAGAAGCCCAAGCTTGAGTCCGCTACAGGACAGCTTGTGTTCATATTTCAGCACTAGCTTTTGGACAAGTCTGTTAAATCTCAACTTCCTCCTCTATAAAATAATTACTAATAATAATAGGACTTACTCCATTTGATTGCATGGCCTAATGGTGGTAAAGAACTAACATAGTATTCATTAAGTGCCAGGCACTATGCTAGGTTTTGGCTAAAGAAGTAGATAAATTAGAATCCAGAATGCAGTATGAAAGTTGAAAGTAGTGGAGTGTGTTAGTCTGAGTACTTCAGAGAAACAAATCCACAGAAACACTTGTATAAGAGAGAGTCTTATATAAAGATTAAGTGCACATCAAGAAAGCATCCTAGCCCAGTGCTGCCCAACCCCACAAGTCCAACATTAACCCATTAACCCATATGTCCAACACCAATCCACAAAGTCCTCCTCCGTCTCACAGAACACACTCAATGATGCTGACTGCAGAAGGAAAGCCGATTCAGTGAACGTGTAAGCATCTCAGCACTGGCAGGGGTCTCCACAAGGGTGTTCCAGCACCCAGGGCTGCATCGGGGTAGGTCCATGTGGCTTCTCCTCAGGGATGTCTTGCAGGAAGTGAGCCTTGCCAGCTGAAGCAGGGAATTTGCTAAGGCAGCTGCACCCTGGTCTGACCATCACAAAGCAAGAGACCCAAGAACTACAAAGGCGAGGCTCACCAAGTCATTTATCCCTCCGCCCTTCAATTAACCCCACATGTGTTTATCGGCCAGGTTGGCACAATAAACTAAATACCTCATAGAGTGACATCCCTAGTGATACTTAGTAGAGAAATAAATTGAGTATGGCTGGGAAGAAAGCGGATACCTGGAGGACAGGAGGCATCCAAATTGGCGCGAGAAATAAAAGAACAGGTGGTCAGGGCTGTCCACACAGTGCGAGTGTGTGGGCTGGATTTGCCATGGCAGCCAGGGCGCGGCTCAAGTGGTGAGGGACAGCTACTTCAAGCCCTCTGGAGTCCAAACACCACCACAACATTCCCTCAATAACAAAGGACAACCTAAGCAGCTATTCTAGTAACGAATGATCTAGCATTCACTATTAGCTGAGTGCTTATGTCTCAATCCTGCAGAGAGAGGAGGTTTTTAGGAAAAATGAGCTTTAAAAAATAACCAAAAAATAAAATAAAAAATCAGAGACTTCTCGGTACACTTTCAATAATCTTTCTATTTCATACAGTCATGTAGCAAATATAGAATGGCCTTTTGTGAAAAATGAATTGAAAAGCTATGGAGGAAACTTCAACAACGAGTAACTAAAGCAGGATCGCAACACTTGGGTCTCAACTTTGCTTTTACTTCAGTAGTCCACAAACTATGAACCAGAAAGACATTTTTCCTTGTAATTCACATATCTGAGATACCCAGCTATTTATTCTATTTCAGAAAGAAATAGCATAAACTCTGCTTGGTGAAAACTCCTGAATTCCATATAATAGCAGACACAATAAAAAGGTGAGATGCTGCCAGTTAGCAACCTGCTGCTCACTAAGACAGAGACTCTACCAGCTCTCCCTGGCCTCTCGTGTGCCTGAACCCCAAGAGGCCCTCTTTAGAAAGGAAATGCTCTGACAAGGTATGAAAGAACATTTGCATGAAATGCAAACCCCCAGTTTTGCCTTTCTAAGCTCCATGTCTGAGCTTTATTTTAGTGAACAGTTTTGCATTTCTTAGCTACATGGCGAAGCTTTAGTTTAGTGAACAGTTGGTTTTGAAGCACCAAAAAAGAAGCCTGCTAGGTGTTTTATGGTAGAAGTTTCACAACATATCCATCTGTCATGTTTTCTGAAGATCTCTGTTTCTCTACTTGCCTAGAGACGTTTGTGTTCTCTTTTGACTTGAATTACTAGGCTGAGAGCGCGCTCAAAGCTAAGATGACCTTTTCCGTCCCACCGGGACACTCACAACTTTTGCAGCGGTTGATAGGCATGGCCTTCCTCTTTGTGCTCCAGAATACTCCTGACTTGGCATCCACATAATCACTCTTAGGTGAGTGCTCTCCCAAGGAACTACCTGAAGTAAACAAGCCATGTCCTGAGCTGCATCAGGAATCAGTATTTATTAAAGGAGACAAATCTCAACTAGATAAGATGCTGCAGGGAAGGAGTATTCAATCAAGTGTGCTAAGAGTAATAGTAATAGTTATCTCCAAAGCGGCTTTTTCAATCCAAAGTTCCAACATTCCTTCTTCAGTTGCAGGCTTTTTATGAGAACATGAGGGATGCCAGAGTAGAAAAACAGAACAGGTCACCTCTCTCAGTCACCACTTACCAGTTTCCCAAGATCACTTCCTGACGGTCAAGCTCGCCATTGGCAGCAACACCCCAACTCCTTCACACTCACCAGCCATCACAGTGAACATGCACATTCCCTTCTTCCAACCCAGGGAGCTCAAGACATGGGGATAATTATTGGTAGCACATTCACACAAAAAAAGGCTAAGGTCTACTGCGTTGGTTTCTTACCAAGAACTGAATAGGAGTTTCAATGGGTCAAATCCAGCACACAGTAGATATAGCAAACATTGTGTATACTTTGTATGTGCTCTGATTACATAATTTATAAGTTCAGATATATGGCTTCACAGCTCCAATGGACAAATTTTATTCAAAAAGTAGCGAAATTCTGAATTCTTTTCATAGGTCACGATGTAGACCAAAAGCAATTCATTTAGCTGGAATCCAGATGTCAAAAGAATATTCACAACCCCCAGGAATTCGCATTTGTAGCATGAAAACGCATATGTACACACACACATATATATATTTTTAAGTAAGCAATGTGTTAGACTTTTCCTTTAAAAATAATTCTTACAAACCATTAACAGTGGTTATCAATGGATATTAAAAATGGTAGATGGGAAAGCTGTAGCTGAGATTGAGATTAAAGGGCAAGGAGGAGGGGGCTTTTGTTTTTCACTTTAGACTTTTCTGCATGGTTCCCAATTTTCAACTGGAGCAGGCATTCATTCGTTATAATTTAGAAAATTCATTTTAAATAAATATGCATTTTAAAAAATTATAAACAAATTATACCAATCTATTTCAACTCATAATGACCCTATTCAGGGTTTCTGAGACTGTTAATCTTCAAGGGAGCAGGCAGGCTCATATTTCCCAACAGTCTGGCTGGTGGGTTTGAACTGCTAGCTTTGCGGTTAGCAGTCCAGTGGCTACCCTCTAGTACCATCGGGGCTCCTGTGACAAATATAAAGCTCTTCACACATAGGGATGTAGGTGTTGGGGGCTGTACAATAAAATATCTGCAGCATAAAGCAAAGGAGCCCTGGTGGTTATACATTGGATGCTAACAAAAAGTTCAGTGGTTCAAATCCACCAGCCACTCTGAAGAAAAAAGATGAGGCTTTCTGCTCCCTTAGAGATTTATAGCCTCAAAAGCCCTCAAGGGAAGGTCTACCCGATCCTAATGGGTCATTCTAATTCAGGATCAACTCAATAGCAGTGAGTTTGGAGTGCATGACTTACTTGCCAAACAGTTATTAAGCAATATGATCAATCCTTAAAACAAACGATTCATTGAAGGACTCTCCATGAAACTACTTTCTTATAACAATGCCTTCAGTCAATTCCCTTCTTAATTTTAGATTTCCAGGGGTAAAAAATAATGGTGATATGAAAAAGTTCTTTTTAACTGAACAAAATTTATTTAAGTTTCTCTTTCTCAAGAATTTTTATAGAAGATAAGTTTATCATTTTTAGCTAGTAAATTACTGTCTGTAAAATTTTAAAGATTATATCATCTAATATTGGTACACTTGTGGTGAAAGTGATGGAAAATTGATATTGTATAGCCTTTCCGAGAGAGGAAATTGGCAAAATAAATCAAAAGAAGTATCACATAAAAGTTATTAAAAGTACAGATTATGAGTCAAACTGCTTAGCCACTTACTAGCTGTGTGACTCTGAACAAGTTACTTAACCTTTCTGGTACAGAGGCCTAACACTATATAAGTATTTGTAAAACAAATCAAAGTTAAATTTAATTTAAAAATATTTTAAATGCTCAGACTCCTTTGATTCAGTAATCTAATTCTTGAGAATTATTCCCAGATACACAACTCTAAAGAACTTAAATCCTATAATAGATTAAGCATAGCATTGTCTATAACCAATTTTTCAGAAGAAATGGCCTAAATGCTCAACAATCGAGGAACAGATCAATATGAAATATTATGCAATCCTTTAAAACTAGAATTACAGTAGGTATGCAATCATACTTTAACTGTTTATGAAATTTTAACTATAACAAAATTTAGTAAACATGTTTACTGGCTAGGTAGCAACTGTGAATAAAAATATGTAGGAATATAAAAATTCTTCCTTTGAAATTGGCATCAGATCACAGGGAAGAATGAGCCAGTCAGGGTGCAGTAATAGCACCAATGAAACACACCACTTTCCTCTAGTTCTTTGTTGCTTCCTTCCCCCACCCTTTTCACAACCTCCATTCTACCTTAGAAATCAGATTAGACCAGAGCATGCACACTGCTACAGATAAGAGCCCCCAACACAGGGAATCCAGGACAGATAAACCCCTCAGGGCCAACAACGAAAGTAGACATACCAGGAGGATTAGGGAAGGTCAGGGGAGAAAGGGGGAATTGATCACAAGGATCAATCTAGAACCCCCTCCCAGGGGGACGAATAATGGAAAACTGAGTGAAGGGCGATGGAATATGATGTAAGATATGGAAATAATAATCTATAACTTATCAAGATTTTCTTAGGGGAAGGAGGAAAAGAAATGGGAAGCTGATATCAGGGACTCTAGTGGGAAGATAATTCTTTGAAAACGATGGTGGCATATGTGCAAATGTGCTTGACACACTGGATGGATGGATGAATTGTGATAAGAGATGAAAGAGCCCCTAAATAAAGTATTTTTTAAGAAAGAAATTGGCATCAGATTCATTAAAATCATCTTATACACGAAAAAGAAATATTTCACTAGACATAGAGCCGAAGAAAGAAGACAACAAATTTAGATGAAAGCTCCAAATTAAAAACAATTAGTTCATAAGGAAGGGAAAGAAGTTATGGGTGCTATAGCAAAATGTGGTGAAGAAGCTAAATGGTGCCCCGCTATCAGATAAAATCGCATCCGGGATCTGAAAGGCTTGTCTACAAACAAGCAGCCATCTAAGTGAGATGTCAACGAAGTCCACATGGAAGAAGCACACCAACATCCGTCAAGACACTGCCCTACTACAAATGTGATGCACAGTTTTTTGAAGCCCTGGCTGTTTCCCAGGCCTGCGTATGCACCTGTACAATTCAGGCACTGGTGGGATTCTTCCCTAAAGCTATTTGAAACCATCAAGGGCCCAACTGTAGAGGCTCCAGTGTTGAGTACAGGCGACACAATTTTGCCACAAAATAGAGTATGTGCTGTTGGTGGCCTCCAAATGCATCCTATGAGATTAAGGGCTCCCCCTAGTTACATTAGCCATTTTCCACTTGGCAATAACTACAAAGCAAGCAGCTTTCTTATTTAAATTTCAATATTGCTCCGAGGCCTTCCCTTTGCTCTCAAGAAAATTTTAATTTTGGCAATGCCAAAGTTATTTCAAGGCCCCTTGGTGACTGAGAGTGGCCAAGGACCAGAGAAACGTGGCTGCTGGCAGGGAGGGAGGGCTGCTGTGGACCAACAACTGTAGCCTCAATGATCTCCGACTCTGGCTAATAGTGACCTATTGGCTTCCCTGGTAGACCCCCATAATCATGAATATTGTCTGTTGAGTTCCGTGTGCCACTGCAATTGGTTGCTGAGCCCAGCAGAGAAGTAGAGTGTCGTGGCAGGAATGGCTGGTGTCAGAACAGGATGGAAAAGGGAGGCATGCCTAGCAGTCAGCCTTGAGCTGATGTGGACTTGGATTTAGATTATTCTCCTTTGTGTGGTCAAGGGAAGTCAGATATGGCCACCAAGTCATTTACTCATAAATGTTTTTAAATACATGCTCAGTGCACATGATCAACCTCCAAGTACCTTTGGAAAAGTTCCTTAAAATTAATGGGTCCAACTGTTAAATTTCAAAAAAACATAATACATTGAGTATAAAATGTCTAAAAAGTATGGAAACACAAGGAAAACACTGTACTTGAAGTTTATCTTAAGTTTCCAGATTTTCCAAATCTATATAGATCCATTCCCTTCTTAGGAATTGATAGCATATAGCACCATGAACATTTTCTTAAAAGTCCTACAGGAAAGAAATCTATTATCATTAATCCTGTATTATTTAAACTTAATTAAATATAGAACTCCATCTACACCATGTAATACTCAAATCAAGGAGCACTGGTGACAGCTGCTAACCCAAAAGTCAACAGTTCAAACCCACCAGCATTCTGTGGGAGAAAGACGTAGCCTCCTGCTTCCGTGAAGGTTGACAGTCCTGGATACCCTGTGGAGCAGTTTTACTCTGTTACCCAGGCTCACAGTTAGCCAGAATGGACTCGTTGGCAATGTAGTTTTAATATGAAATATCAACCATATCCAGAATAAATATTTGATCATGCAGACTTTGGAAAATTCACCTCTAAACTTCCAATTATACACATCGCCTTATATTAGAAAAAGCAAGAGCATACATTCTCAAAAGGCTTATCAAACTGTCTAGTGTTATCGCTTTCTAACCAAACTCCCATAGAGAGAGAGATAAATAAACACTGGGTATTAAAGAACCTTGTCAGTAAGTCCTGAATGTCACCATTCTTGCCAAATGTGGAAGTTTATCAAGAAAGTCTTGAACGTGCAAACTCCAGAAATGCCAGTACCCTAGTGACCTATATTAGCTTGTGGTTGCATGTCATTGAGCATACAGCAGTAGATCTTGGGGATTGATCCTCAGTCTCAGTTACCTTTGAGCCCATTTTGTCTCATGGTGATTCCATGTGTTTCAGAGCAGAACTGAATTCTATAGGATTTCCAATGACGCTGTCCTTTTGAAAGCAGATTAAAAGGCCTTTCTTCCCAGCTTACAGAGCCTTTGGTTAAAATGTGAATACATGGGCATACAAGGGGGCTTCAAAAAGTCCATTATCTTCTGTGGCACTGTACAGTACTCACTCTCCTGACACAATCCCTGAAGACAAAATGGGTGCATACGCAAATGTGGTGAAGAAAGCTTATGGTGCCTGACTATTAAAAGATATAGCATCTGGAGTCTTAAAGGCTTGAAGGTTAAATACATGGCCATTAGCAGGGAAGAAATAAAGTCCTCAAGGAAGAAGTACACCAGCCTGTGTGATCATAAGGTGTTGATGGGAATAGGTATCAGAAGTTCAAAAAGAAGCAATCAAATTGACGGAAAGGAGTGTGGACAAAGTGGAGACTCAAAACCCACCTGTAAGACAATTGGATAGTCCCTCACAGAATGGGCCACATGGAAGGAATGATAAATCTATGGAGCATTAAAGCATGGGGGAAACACACAAGTATTCTCTAGTTATTTAATATTTCTTCCCCTTATATTATGGGCTTTGTCTTACCTCATTAATCTTATTAGACCTGCATATGTTCATTTGTATAATTAAGAACACTCAATGCATGAAAGTCAAAATAGATAACAGGACAAATGATCCCCTGGGGTACAGAAAGAGGGTGGTGTGGGGAAGAAGGGAGAGCTTACAGCAATGATGACTGTAGAGCCCTTATTTAGGGGAACAAATAAGAAAATTGTAGATGAACATATACATGGGATGGCTTAAGATACTGAAAATAATAACATTAATAATATATAACAATAAATTTTACTGGGGGGTAGAGTGGGGAAGGGAAGGGATAAAGGGGAGCTGATATCAAAGAGTTCAAGAAAAAAGAAAATGTATTGAATATGACGGTCACAGCATTTGTATAATTGTGCCTCATCTAATTGAAATATGGATTGTTACAATAGCTGTAAGAGCTCCCGATAAAAATGATTAATTAAAAAGTACATGAGCTTCAAAAATTCCATTAACTATCCATTTCATTTTTCCATGAAATATATGTATGTACAAAGGGGCTTCACAAAGTTTATGGAAAATTGAAATTAAAAGACCATGGAATAAGTCTCCATGTATTTCTATGAGCATGTCTACAGATTTTCTCTCTGGTCTGGATAGGGTTTCAGGAAAACTCTTCAAGTCCAAGAAATGAAAAAGAAAGAAATAAAAGCAAACTTCATCAGGTTTAACATAAATACTAAGGTTTAACTGTGATACATTAGAAGAATACACGTTACATAAGCAGTGACTATCAACAGATATTGAGAAAGTAGAGCAGTCTAAAAGCTTAAAAAGCAATGTCTAGATTTTTGGAGGAACTTTCACATTTTCTACCATACTCCTTTCAGTTCAACTATGTACCACAAAACCATGCACAGTAAGAGGACATCTAACTTGGAAATAAAATTCTTTTTTAAACAGAGAAGTGGTCACACATCTGAACATTTTATGTTTAATTAACCAGCAAAATAGCTAACCAGCCATTCGCTTAATTATTGAAGGCCCATAAAATAAGTTTTACTGAGTGCTTTCTGTCAGTTGAGGGGGGGGGGGTGAAGACATTCGGCTTCATCAGGTATACCACTATGTGAAACTATGACCACAATAAACACAATGGTTTCCATGAAACGAATCTGATGATAATGATCAGCATCAAGGAGAAAGATAGACACGATGAGTTCATCTAAGCCTGGTCCCCCTCCTCCAGCCACAGGTAAAAGGCATTAATATTTGTTGCTGGGCAATTTTGCAGCTCCTCTTTTTTTTTTCCACCCGTGCCAGTTGGCAGGAATCTTTTTCTTACACTTTCTCATTTTCACTGAATAGTTCAACAGTGCCTTTCTCGAAGACTGACTCCATGTCACTGCAGCTGTTCACTTCTTAGCCCCAAAGGACACAGGCTACTTTTGCTGCAGACCTGTGCAATGGTGGAGAGAACTCTCCTTTATGCCTTGCCGTATTGAGAGGGAAAGGTCACCGCTTCAGATGGAAACCCATCCTCTCAAAGGGATACCCAACAAAAATATTCCAGGATGATGATCCTGCGCTGGGAAGGTGAATCGACTGAATAAAATAATAAAGCAAGACAACTTTTAAACCCGGAGCTGTTATTCAGAATTATTTGTCATTTATTTTATTCAATTGAAAAAGAGAAATAAATTTCCTTAAAGCAAGCCAAGAGTAAGAAAGGTCACAAAGTCTGAATTTATAGATCTCAAATACTAGAAGATGTAGTACATAGGAGAAAGCAAAAACATAAAAAAAGACTCCATACCTCAAGTCAGGTGTTTATTAGCTTTTTATACAACAATTTTACACCAAACTTATATTATTGTACCACCATATTATTGTGATAAAAATAAAATTTCAAAAATTACATCACTAAGTTCTTACCTATTACCAAATTTATAAGCATCTAGACACTCAATAAGCCATTTTGAAAAGTAGACTCTTCCACATACCTATTTTGTAACAAAATCTTAAATTTTTATTACTAACTTGTATAAGAGATTAATAAATTCACATATTGTTTCATTAACAGAAAACTTAACACACCATAGTTATTTTAAAATTAAAATTATATATAATTATCCCAGTTATTTAAATACTAATTCTAATTAATAAAATTCATTTTTAGTTTAATGACGATAGGTTATCCAAATTTTAAGATTCTCATCTATTTAAAGAATAAAACAAATATAAGCATTTTTTCAGCTTTGCTTTTTTATTCCCCTCAGGCAGTGGCTATATTACAGTCGTCTTTACTGAAATAAAACCTACAGGGAGAATAAAATTTTTGTTGCTTGGCCATCAAGTTGTACAAAGTCCCACAATAATGTGAACCATTTCCACATTACATTTACATTGACTAACATGCAAGCTTATAAGCCAGACTGGAGAAGATATAAATGTAACATGTAATACATAGAAATACCTGACATCAAATTGAAACTAATTCATGGTTTACAAAATGTTGTCCTTCAGCAAGTAACCCTTCTTGTTGTGTCCAAAGCAAGCAAGTTGGACAATGTTCAGTTGTGATCCACTTTCCAATGGTGAAAACTTGGAGGTAGATGCCAAGCCTTTCTTCCCCACTTCTGGTGACCCTACTGGTACTTGAAATATTGATGGTGTAGCTTTCAAATACTTGATCACAGCAACATTCAATCTGCCACATTAGGACAGATGGTGGAAATGTCGTATTGGGACTAAAGTGTAATTGATTTTTTTCCTCTAAATTGCTGGAGAACAGTGGGGAGCGAAGAACTAAACTTGATATTTTCCTACTATGTGCCCAAAATTGTGCTATGCACTATACATACATCAACTCATTTAGAATAACATTTAACAGGAATATATATATATACTTATGGTACTACCAGGTTGTAGTCATAGTCACTTAGGAAAGATGCTCAACCCAGAGTCCCCCACCCATTCAATTACATGACCTTGCTTGCTTATCGGAAAGAGTGTGTGAAGCCCTTACCACTGAAGGTCAAAGACTACACCTGATGAGTCATCAGTTCAGATGAACCTCAACATAAAAATTAGCTTTTAAAAAATCACCTTAACTGGACTGATGAATAATATCCTGATAAAGAAAAGGTTGAAGTTATCAAGAATTTCATTTTACTTGGATCCACACTCAGTATTCACAGAAGTAGCAAGAAATCAGATGTATTAACCCAGATCTTGAGAGTATCAAAAAACAAGTATGTCGTTTTGAGGACTGAAATGTGCCTGACCCATTCTATAGTATTTTCAGTCACGATATATGCATGTGAAAGATGGACAGTGAATAAGAAAGGACAAAGACTAATCAATGACTTTGAATTATGGTTTTGGTGAAAACTCTTAAAAATAGCTTCCACTTCCAGAAGAACCAACAAATCTATCTTAAAAGAAATATAGCCACAGATGCACCTGAACACAGAGGATGGTGCGGCTGTTTCATGTACTTTGGGGTCATGCAATCCGGAGATCAGTGGCTGGAGAAGGCTATTATGCTTGGTGTGATAACTAACAGTTTTGTGTTAACTTGATTGGGCCAATACTCTCAGTGATTTGGCTGGTAAGACCTAGCAATCACACATGGTGTGATATATCCATAACATATCATAATGTAATCATATCCATAACAGGATCTGCTATGCATACCTATGAGCAGCTAATCAAGATTGGGATGAGACACACCTTACTCAGGTCACAACCTTGATGCAAACAAGTTGAATAATGTTTCCTCAGAGGTGTTGCATACCATGTTGTTGATGAACCCTGGGAGTCCTCAGTGGCATGCTATCTGACCAGCTAACCTGACCTTGAACTTAGTCACCTTTGCAGTCAACAACCTATGATCCTCTTGCAGATCTTGAGTTTATACAGCTCCCAAAGCTGAGTTAGGAAAAGCCTCCAGTCTAACAGCTGACCCATCGATTTGAAACTTGCTGAGCTTAGACTTGCCTGCTTCTATTACTGTGTAAGGAAAACTCTTGACATAAATTTATATCAAGAAACACAGTTATATATAAAATCAATCACACAGTTGTAGAAGCAGGCAAGTCTAAGCCTGCGCAGGTATACGAGTATATAAATATATATAAATTTCCCAGGTTTTGCTTCTCTAACGAACAGAATCTACACCATTTGGTAAAGCAGAACATTATATCAAGGAGTAATTGAATATCAAGAAAATATCCCAGCCCGGTCAAACTCAAGTCCATAGTCTGAATATTAGTGATAAGCCCCTTTTTACACATGCAATGATGCAAAAGCAAGAAGATCATAGGCCAGTGGGTGCAAAGTTTTGTGGATCCAATGGTGGTGGCTCTGGTAGCAATCAGGGTCAGCCAGCAAGAAGGTGAGGCGGGAGAGAGAGGGAATGTTCTCAGGACCCTCCTTCTGAGAAGGCCATGCGCACTAGGGGTTATTGTCAGTGTGTGACCTGATTGACAAGCTAAACTCTACGCCTATACTTCAAATTGACATGAAATTTGGTAACTACCACAATGTCCCAGCCAGGTCAACATCTATTTGGGGGAGATATAGCGCAATCTATTTTACAGATGGGATTTTATTGTTGGCCAGAAGCTAATAACATAACAACAATTCTTAATTTCACTTATTTTCATCCCATGACATAATAGCCAATTGGTAAAACAAGTATTTTTTAACTTATTGTTAAACTTATTTCCTCTGACTCACATAAAGAAATGCTGCACATCAAATACACTGAGCATTCAGCACTAATGTTATTCTTGCATCTGATAAATATACATTTATAATGATAATTTTTCTTAGTACCTTACTTGATGAAGTTCTATTTTAATTCTTAGATGCTTTTAAAGACCAGGGATATCACAGACTTTCTGCAATTACCTCAATACATTTAAATTATGTCATAAAATTATAATACTAAAAAATGTAATCCAGATCCAGAGGGGAGACAAACAAATCTGGTATGCTCACCTCACTTTCTATAGCTTTTATGAAGAAGGTGGATCACAGAGCCTTTTTTGCCTGTTTTCTGTTTCAAGTTACCAAATTAGCATTGACAAAGATACTTGGTCTGGCCACCAAAGAAACCTTAGAAATATCTCTTCCTATTAGCTGCAGTTGCGAGTTGCCAGGGAGTCAATTCCAACTCATGGCACCAAGTGTGCAGAGTAGAACTGCCTCCATTTTTCAGGGTTATGTGTGATCTTTCAGAAGCACATCACCAGGTCTGTCCTGCAGGCACAGAGGATAGCCAGGCACTTAACTGTGCCGCTCAGGGACTCTGATCTCCCACAACAGAAAGGAATAAATGGTTAGCAAATATATATACACTTTGGGGGAAACCGTACACATAGGAGAATTGAAGCCAAATACCAGACCCATCTCGCCATCTGGGCTGCAGCCATTCTTGAGTAGTATTTCTAGGATATCTTCTCGCCCGCCAAACACTGCTGAGCAAACAGGGCTCACTTTGTCCGGCCCAGTGTCACAGGTCTGGTCAGTGAATGGGAGTAGCAATTCTAAGATCCTGCAAGCACATAAATTCAAAAGATTTAAGTATTTATAGGCATATGAGGGATGGCAAACATTTGTACAACACAATTTAAGAATCAATCATTGCTAAGCCTCCGGTGAATCCCCTCTGACAATAATCCCAGGCTTTGAGTAGCCTAGCTATTAGACAGAGAAAACTATAATCCCTTATGGCAGATGTAGTTAGGTTAAGATATGGTCTCCCTTTTGGACCATGTTTAGATTGCTCTAGTTTTCAGTTAGTATTTTCTGCTTTCTATTCAACCGAGGGTTTTCTCTGTTTCATTTTGTCATTGATTTTTTGTTTGCTTCCTGTTTATGTTCTATATAATTTTCTGTATATGACTTCAGGATAAATAAATTTAGAGACAGTAACTAGGTTAGTAATTACCTACAGACATGACAGCAGAGGTTGGGGATGTAGGGAGCTAACAACAAGGAATACAAGAAGAAAATATTCTTTTTTTTTTTTCTTCCACAGGCGTTTAATGCGGGTTCGATTTGCAGATGCGGAAAAAGACCGAAAATATTCTTAAATGCAAAACTTTTCTTAATATGATTCAACAATTAAAGTGTATGATATGTGAATTATATGCCAATAAAACTACTAAAACATTTATAAAATCTTGGAAACCCTGTGTAGGGTCTCTATAAGTTAGAATTTTAAAATAAAAGAGCCAATCATTGATTGACTTAAGGAATTATATCTTTAGTTTACCTTCTTCCTATATTAAAATTACTAGATGTGGTATAGTTATTCCAAATGTTACACTTACTGTTGTTGCTTAATACAAAGACCCTTAAACATCTGAAGCAGAATTAAATTTTGTTTCTAGAAATAAATAGGTTTTCTTTTACATTTTTCATTAATGGTTTACCTTCCTAATGCCAATATTGAAAACTTTATTATACTAAAAATAAACTTGTATTAAGAAAATATTTCCTTTTTAAAGTGTCAACTAAGTTTCATTTTTAAATTAATAACATTTTCTAATGACATGAAATGAATAATTATACTCTTATTAGGCCAGATATCAGAATGTTTGTTTATGTTATTCATCATAGTTTAACCTCTGAAAAGAATATGAACTCTTTAAATATTGACACCAATTTGTAAAGAAGTGGACTGTAAAATTTACAGAAAACCATTAAAACACAAATTCTTCCTTATATTATTTTAGCAATTATTTACCCATCATACTTGATTTGTCAGCGGGAGAAAGGCTTTGGGTAAAATTTTCGAAGGATAGCCATGACTTCCACCACCACTGAGTCAACTCTGGCTCCCCGCAGCTGTGGAGAACAGAGGCGGACTGCTCCACAGGTTTGCAAGGCTGTAATCTTTATGAAAAGGAGCCCTCCTCGCGCTGTGGAGTCAGCTGCGAACTGCAAGATTAGCGATTCCATTTCACAGGAGAGAAGGGAGGCCGTCTGCTCCTATGGAGATTTAGTCTCAGGAACCCTAATATGTAGGCTCACTATGAGTTGGAATCAACTCGACGGCGATAGCTTGGAGGTGTGATGTTGCTGCTGCTGTTCTGGTTTAATCTTTATGGAAGCAGATTGCCACATCTTTCTCCCACAGGGAGCAGTGGATTCGAACTGCGGACATTTCGATTAGTAGCTGAGTGTTTGACTTAATCAGGAGATTAACTCTTTTTCTATGAAACATAAGCAAGGCTTCTACAAAGTATTTTTATAATATACTTATCTTCTTCACAATTTTCCTTTATGTAGAGTAGGTTTAAGATAATAATATTTAAGCAGAATTTATACTCACAGAAGGGGTACGTAAGAAGTAAGCTATGAAAGACTCATCACTGACAAATATAATTCTCAAAAGTGAAAACAAAAAAAGGAAATATTCCCAGGAATGTTTTAGTATCAATTTAAGGCTCATAGAGCTGTAAAGAAATTAAGACTTATTTAAGCAAATGATCAAGAAATAATAAAAATATAAGATTTTAAATCTAATAATTTTGTTAAAATAGTCTGTTTAAGATCTCTTAGATTTAATAACTGTATTTGTTTAAATTTTTTTAATTGGGTTGGAAAAATCATCTATTCTACATTGGACAGTTAACTTTAAGGAACTAGTAATTAAAAAAAACAATGTGCCACCTAGTGGCATACTTACCAAATTGCAGACTCTGTTTTCCTACTACTAGATATACGGACAATTTTGTTTCTGTGTGCCATGGGGACCTGATGCAGCAAACGTGTCAAGTGCTCCCCTGCAAACAGAAAGGCTGGTGGTTTGATCCCATCCAGTGGCTTTGTTGGAGACAGAAAGAGCTGGTGATCTGATTCTATATAGGTTACAGCCAGGAAATCCTCATAGGAGAGTTCTACTCCATCAAATGGGTCGTTAAGAGTTGAAATGGACTCAAAGGTACCTGACAACAACAGCAGGAAACACACTAAATTATAACCATTATGCCCTCACATTTGACATTCAGAAATACTATTAATAAGTATATAATTATTGTTGAAGCAAAACTTTAAACATCTAACTTTAAAAACTTCCGTATCAATTAATATCAAGATAGGTTGTCATATTCTCAGAGATATAACCAGGTTACCTCTTCTAAAAGAGCTCTGGTTACAGAAATGGTTGCATACTAGGGCATAAGGACAGGCTGGTCATTCAAATTCATCCCGCCACAATGCTGGAGAAAGACCAGGCCATCTGCACTCACAAAGATTACAACCTAGAAAACTTTATGGGTGCAATTTGATTTTGTGATATGGAGTGGTCATAAGTTGGAATTGACTAAAAAAACTCACTGTTAATGAGTTGATTCTGACTCAGTGAGCCTATAGGACAGAGTAGACTTGCCCCTGTGAGTTTGAGACTGTAGCTCTGTTTGGGAGTAGAAAGCCTTGTCTTTCTCCCTCTGAGTGACTGGTATTTGAACTGTTGACCTTGCTGTTGGCAGCCCAAGACATAACCACTACACCATGACAGCTCCTTGGAATTGGCTCAAAAACACCTAGTAGCACCACATTAGCTTCTAACTATACTTGAACCCCCAATTTCAGAGTCTCAAGTCTTCTTAAGTCACTCTTTCTACAAAAAAAGACCCAGCAATAATATCATGTGAACTTCTGGCTAACAAGAAGAAGAAGAGTGGCAGGGGTAAATGCCTAGCACACACCAAAGGAACACAGCATCTACAGGGCTCGCATACTCAAAAGCTCGCCAGGACCGGACAAATGCTTGTACATAAGAGAAGAATGCACTCAGATTTCTGCCTGAGGATGTCTCCGATAAAACCAGGGAAAAGTGGGAGAGGAGACTATGGCTGTAGCGGGAGAAACCAGAAGAATGGCTCGTAGAACTGAAAGAATCTCCAGTACAGCCTCAGCTCTAGCCTGTCTGTCCCATGCCTAAACTCAAGATGAAGAAGGACCATGGACAGATCAGGGTGAGCTGGTCAGGCTGCAAACTGTTAGCAAATGGGATACCAAAACGTTTACCTGGTGATGGAGGCCCAGATTGTTTCTAATTACTCTTAAATGGTAAACCCACTTTTACTTTCTATTGTTAGCTCTTACTTTGCATGGCCCCTTTCTGCAGCTGTATGAACAGGTGACTGACAATGGTCCTCATGACAGGACAGATCAGGCTCTGCCCGCTGGACAGCAAGAGCTCTGCACATTGTGTGTGACCCTCTTGAGAGGCCATGAACAGGGCAGTAGTTTTGCCCAAGGCTTGACAATTGACATTTGTACCTAAGACAAAAATAAAGAATTTAACAAAAAGTCCTCTTTCATGCAAGCAAAAGATCACAACAAACAACATAAATTTTCGACCAACGAACATAAAAGAGTTTCACATGTACAATAATAGTTTCCCTCCCACCCCGTTCCCCTGGGCAGTGGATATTTTTGAGCAAGTGTATTTATTTTGCTAAATTGCTGGTAATCATTTAAATTGCTTTCGCCTTTATATATTCAAGAAAACATGTGATTAATATTTTACTATACATTCTTAACCAAAAATAAAAATCCTTTCCAATGAAATATTCACTTCAGTCTAATCCTGCCTCTCTTAAGCACTCTGGCTCCAATAAGTAATTGCTTAAAATGGAAAAATGCAAATCATTAACTATGGATAAAGTTTCTTAAAGTTTCTGATAATTACTAGAGAAGATCAGAACAATTCTAAATTATAGCACTTTAAAAGTACAATGAAAAAATGCAATGAATCCCTTCAGTCTAAGATTTATAAACATTAATAATCAGGAGATGTAATTATTATAACACAATCTCACAGTGGCTATGAAAGGGCTGCTCAATAAATTCACTTTGAGTAAACAGAAACCCCGAGATGGTTAAAAACTGCCAAACTCAATGGCAAGCTTAGGAGTTTCTGCAGTCTTTGGAAATCCCAAATGGACATCCAACATGTCTAGACAACAACCAAGGGCTTCTTCATTGAATCTAGGCAAGTGCTTCTCTTCTACCAGATTCAGGAAAAAAGTGAACACCATTACTGTGAAGAAATTAAAGCAAGAAAGAAATCTGCTTAACATCGTTTTTGAAATCAATGTTTCATTTTGATTGCTCATTTCAAACTGTCAGAAAAAAATAAAAATTATAGATGGAAACATGATGGAATAATCAACTGGAAGTAAAACCATTTTAAGGTGTTAGAAATATATATATATATATATATATATATTTACAATAAAACACGGTTTGTTTACTTGGCTATTTCATAACTTTTTAGAAAGAAGAAAAGAAAACAAACAAAAAGCTCAGCAGGTGCTTCGCATTCCAAGTAACAGGAGCCAGTCTCAACACGTGGAGTTGAGCCTAGTGTCCTCTCCATGGAATACAATAACAACTGGAATTTATGGGACTAGACGTCGGAAGTTAAATTAGGACAGTTCTCAAGAATATACAATGTCATAGGAGGAAAATCCAAAGTCAAAAGCCTTGGATCCAAACCCTAGTAGAAATCTAAGTAATAGTTTCTAGATCTCAGTCAAGGCACTTAAACTCTCAGGGTCTGAGTTTCTTGATCTAAAAAATAAATATTTGAATAAATTATTTTGGAGATTCCTCCCAACTCCAAGATTTCAAGATCAAAAACTCAATATTTATAACCAAAAATAAAAAAAACAATTCCACCCGACTGCTATGAGCTGATTCCATGTCATAGTGCCCTTACACAGGGTTTCCGAGACTGGAAATCTTTATGAGGGCAGACGGCTTTGCCCTTCTCCCAAAGACTGGCCGGTGGGTGTGAACAACCAACCTTCCAGTTAGCAGTCCAATATGGACCCAACGGTGCCATGAGCACTTCATAAATGTTTGTTTCTTTTAGGTACTTTGTGTTGAACATTAGAAGGTTATAAGGAGAAGACAGAAATAAGAAAATAGGCACCCTAAATGAATTTTGTACAATCAGAGGTAATTTTGTATAATTGGAGGTTGTTTCTAAAAAGGCAAAATTAACAAGAAAAAGCAAACAAGCCATCAAAACCACCAGCAATCCCAGGAGTATTGCTCTAACTCTCCTAGCAAGCTGTCTTTGTCAGGTTAGCACTCTGAGTACATATGCAGTCTCGGGAAAGAATTTAAAAGTCCCTACAGAGCAAACATCCCTGCGGTCACAGAAATGTCACAGAGTAAGAATGCTATCTCAACACCATTTTCCCTGGCAAGTCTGAATGTATAATACTTGTCACAGAGGAACCTTTAACAGGTTTATGTTGCTGTTAACATAATAAATTGTAAACATGTTTTGAAATAAACCCATTTACATAAACACACAATTGTTCAAAGCATGCAGCTCTAAGGCTTCATATACAAAACAACTTTCAAATAAATTAATTAAGCCTTAAAATAATAGTGTACCACTGAGAGTTTGCTGCTCAGGTCTCTATAAGAATGGACTGCCCATTCATTCAACTTGCCAATAAACCTGTTTTAGTAATAGATAAATATATTCCTACTCAGGTAAATTAGTAGCTGTGTATTGCTTTATGTTAGTAATAGACACTTAGTGACCAGCCTTATAAATCAACTTGTATTTATTCTTATTTACCACATACATAAAACCATTAAGTTTCACAACCTAATTTATGTCTGGTCAAGAGTTATTCTTCCTAGGAAGATAAAATGTTAAAGCTCGTAATCTAAACAGTACACAGGGTAATAGATTGATCTTGCCCGATGGAATAAATGTGGCCAAACGTGCGAGCATGCCCTTCTGAGCAGTGACAGATAAAGGTGACTCCAAAGTCACCCTGGCATTCTTTGCTCCTTTTTTAGGAAGCAACTGCATGATCTCAGACTTTCTTACAGCACAGATTCACATTTTTAAAAAGAAAAAAACAAAGAAAATAAAAGATATATTTTATTCTTTTTAAAATCATTTTATTGGGGGCTCGAACAATTCTTATCACAATCCATTGTGTCAAGCACATATGTACATTTGTTGTCATCATCATTCTCAAAATATTTGCCTTCTACTTGAGACCTTAATATCAGCTGTTCATTTTCCCCCTCCTTCCCCACTCCCCCCTCCATCATGAACCCTTCATAATTCATAAATTATTATTATTTTATCATATGTCACACTGTCTGACTCTCCCCCGCCCTCTTCTCTGCTATCCATCCCCCAGAGAGGAGGCTATATGTAGGTTCTTATAGTCGGTTCCCCCTTTCTACCCCACATTCCCTTCACCACCCTCCAGGCATTGCCACTCTCACCACTGGTCCTGAAGGAGTCATCTGTCCTGGATTCCCTGTGTTTCCAGTTGCTATCTGTACCAATGTAAATCCTGTGGTGTAGCAAGATTTGTAAGATAGAGTTGGGATCAGGAAGGTGTGGAGGGAAGCATTTAAGAACTAGAGGAAAGTTACATGTTTCATCATTGCTACCCTGCATCCTGACCGGCTCATCTCCTCCCCACAACCCTTCAGTAAGGGGGTGTCCGGTTGCTTTGAGTCTCCACTTTTCACTCACCCTCACTTACAATGATATGTTTCTTTTATTCTTTGATGCCTGATAACTGATCCCTTCGACACCTCATTGTCACACAGGCTGGTGTGCTTCTTCCATGTGGGCTTTGTAGCTTCTGAGCTAGATGGCCGCTTGTTTATCTTCAAGCTTTTAAGACCCCAGACACTATATCTTTTGATAGCCAGGCACCATCAGCTTTCTTCACCGCATTTGCTTATGCACATGTTTGTCTTCAGTGATCATATCAGGAAGGTGGGCACCCACTGTTATGAATTTTAGTTCTTTGATGTCTGATAACTGGTCCCTTCTACACCTCGTTGCCAGACAGGCTGGTGTGCTTCTTCCATTTGGGCTTTAAAACTTCTCAGCTAGAAAACCGTTTGTTATCTTCAAGCCTTTAAGACTGCAGACGCTGTATCTTTTGATACCCAAGCACCATATTTTATTCTTATTGCTGTGATTTCTTTTCTTTTTTATCTTTATCACCAGGTAAAAAAAAAAAACTTTAAAGAAAATGTGTGGTTGTGCTGTATGGGAAGAGAGTAACTAAACAATAGATTTTACCCTGAGCCTCAAGTTACACATTCAACATAGACAGTTGACAGTCAGATTACCCTGAACCTCCAGGTACCCATTCAACAAGAAAAGTTGAAGCCCTGTCATCTAGAAATTATAAACCTTAAACATCCAGCCAAAGGTTCTAAATACACTCTTTATAAATAAGCCATTGTCCTTTATCGCTTTATGTCCCAAGTGTTCTGATGGTGTCTTCACTCTGTGGTCACCATGTCACACACTTCGAAAATCCCTGCAGCTCCAAACCCACTGCAGTGACCCAAGCAGTTGGCTTATTCTGAATGATCATTAGCATCTAGACTGCCTTTTCTGTATTGGACTAGCCATCATAACTCACAGGCCAGTAAGCAGCACAAACGATATAGATCTGTCATTTTAAAAGGGGAGCCGCCCGTGGGGGCCGCTGTGGCTGCCTGGCCCCAGAAGAGGGCAGCCTGTACACACCTGGGGAGCTTCCTTGGCTGCTGAAATCCAGATGCGAGGAGCCAGAGCACACACCTGAGGAGCTACCATGGCTGCCTGTTCTCAGATCAGATCAGGGGGAGCCCTGGCGCGCCCCTCAGAAGGGTGCCTGGGATTCCCTCCCCCCGCGGCGGGTGCCAACATGCCCCTAGGGCACCAGCGTGGCGCCCCCAAGGGAGCCCCCACTGCTCTCCCCCAGCCACAAGCCCAGGGGAGAGACAGGACTGCCTGGTGCCAGATGGTGGTAGCCCGAACACACACCTAAGGAGCCGCCTTAGCTGCCTTGTCCCAGAGAAGGGGAACTGGGTCTGCTGAGGCTCCCTCCAGGATGGGAGCTGGCGCGCCCACACGGGGGGAGGGGGGGAGGGGGCAGGGGGGGCAATGTAGCTCCCCCCAGCGGGAACCAGAGGACCTTACCCTGAATGGGGGACCACAGGGTCTCCTCCACAACTGGAGCCTGCAAGCCCCACCAGAAGGGCTCCCATGTCTCTCCCATGGGAGCAGCCAGAGCGCCACCCCGGTGGGCACCAGCTCCTCTTTGGGCAGGAGCTGGTAAAATTTTAGGGGGAGACTGAACCAGGGGGCACCCAGGGCTGCCGCTGGAACTACCTAGTCCCAGATGAGGATAAGCCCACACGCACACCTGTGGAGCCACCAAAGCGACTTGCTTCCAGTTGGGGAAGCCAAGGATCACACCTGGGGAGCAGCCTTGTCTGATGAGGGGAGCTGGCCTGCACAACTGCACAGTAGCTATGAGTGCCTGTCCCCAGACGGGGGCAGCCTGCATGCACACTTCGGAGCCGCAGTGGCTGCCTAGTCTCAGATCGAGGGAGTCAGCGTGCCCCTGGGATGCCACAGGGACTACTCCTAGGAAGCGAGCCTGCACGCCCCCCCACCCCCCACTTCCCACCCCGAAGGCCGCCCAGAGCTGCCTGCCCCCAATCGGTTCAAGGGCAGAGCTGGCCCGCACTCCTAGAAAGCTGCAGTGGCTGGGGATCCCGGGCGTGGGGCACAGGCAAACAGGGGAGCCGCCATGGCAGTGTGGTCCCAGAAGGGGGAGCCAGGTCCCTTATCCAGGACCACCTGAGCTGTCTGCTCCTACTTGGGGGAGGTGGCTGCCCGGTTTCAGCTAAGAGAAGCAGGTGAACAGACATGGGGGGGAGGGGCAGGGAGCGGGCTATCAAGGCTGCATACCTGAGAAGCCGCAACGGTAGCCAGGTTCTAGACATAGGGAAGTAGCATGCACACCTAGGGAGACACCCTGGCTTCCTGGACCCAGTTGGGGGAAGACTGGGCGCCCATCACTCAGGAGGCTGCTGGGGCTCCCTGGGGGAAGCCAAGGTGCCACCCCTGGGCGGACGTCAGAGCTGCCTGAAGCTGGTATGCCCCACGGAGGTGCCGCCAGAGCGACCTCCAAGGGAGCCACCAGAATGCTAAGTCCCAGGTGAGAGTAGCCGGCCTGCACACCTTGGGAGAAAACTGGGCTACCTAGTCCCAGATGTGTGTATCCGGCACACAGGGGCACCACCTTGTCTGCCTGATCTCAGATGGAGGTAAGGCACAAATCTGGGGTGCCACCATGGCTGCCGGGTTCCAGATATTTTTGGGGGGGGCAGCACATCTGAGAAGGGACAGTGGTGTGCCACCCAGGGCACGGGGTTTCCCGGGTTCCTCACCAGGAGAGTGCCGGAATGCCCCCCAGGGTGGCCACAGACCTGCTTGGCTGCCAGGTTCCAGATGAGGGGAGCCATACCGGCCCAGCAGCCAGCAGGGTTCACCCTAGGTTGGTAGCCTGTGAGACCCCTAGGTGGGCTGACCGAACTGTCTTGTCCCAGATAGGGAGAGCTGGAACTAACGGATCTGCTGGAGCTCCCCCAGGAATTGAGCTGGCGTGTCCCCCATGGGGGCCAACTCAGCTCCACGCAGCGGGAACCAGAACACCCCACTCAGGGGACCATAAAGTCTACCTTATCACCAGGAGGTAGGCGCCATGCCCCCAAGGGTGCCGCCAGACCTGCTTGGTCCCTGAGGCGGGTAGCCGACGTGTACACTTGGGGCGCAGCCTTGTTTGCCTCTATCCCGGAGGGAAGAGTAAGTGGGTACACCTGGGCAGCCACTGTGGCTACCTAGTACCTGATTGGAGTAGGTGGAGTGCATACAGGAGAAGCCACCATAGCTGCGTGGATCCAGGTGGGCAGGGCACTTGTGCAAACCTGGGGAGCCGCCATGACTGCCTGGTTCCAGATAGCGGGAGCCGGCTCACCCCGCCCCTACCCCCAAGTGGGTGCTTGGACACCATCCCTGAATAGTGCTGGTTCATCACCTAGCGGGGGCGTCCTGGGTGCCTGCTCGCAGATGAAGGGAACCATCTCCTGCTCCCCTACCTCCTGTCCCTGCAACCAGCACAATGCACCCTAGGTGGGGAACCCATTCAGCACCAAGGGGGGAGATTCTGATCTGCCTGGTCTCAGATGGCAGGAATCCGCCTGGACCCCAAGGAGGCTGCTGGAGCTGACCAGGAAACCAGGGCAGCTCCCGAGGTGTGCACCAGGAAATCCTAGATTTGTGGCCCCAGCTTGGGGAAATCATATGGCTGCCTGATCCTAGATGGGGAGACCCAGTGTCCCCTGGGGGGATGCTGGAGCTGCGTGGTCCCTGATGGGGGTGGTCTACTCGCATAGCTACAGAGTCCTCATGGCTGCCTCCTACCAGATGTGGGGAGCCGGCTAGGATGTCAGTTCCAGATTGGGGGGGGGTGTCCAGCACAACTCTGAGCGGGGAGCCGTTGCACACATGGAGAAGCACCATGGCTGCCTGGAACTAAATGGAGGAAGCCAGCACTTCCGACTGAAAAGACATAGGGCTTTAGGAGCCCTCAGCTCTCCTAAGGCACAGCTGAGCTGCCTGATTTCAGATGGGATGTAATGGGCACCCAACCTGGAGCGCCATCGCGGCAGCCTCGATCCAGGTTGGGGGAGGTAAGTAAGCACACCTGTGGAGCCCGAGTGGCTGCCTAGTTCCAGATAGTGGGTACTAATGTGCAGACCTGATGGGCCATCATGGCTAACGGATTCACATGGGAGTAACAAGCGTGTACACCTGGTGAGGTGCGGTGGTTGCTTGGTTAAACATGAGGGAGCCGCCCCTGAGGAGCAGCGTTAGCTCACTGGTTCCAGATGGGGGTAGCCAGCAACACACACGAGGAGACACTGTGAGACTGCCTGGTCCTGGATGAGGGGGTCCAGTGCAGTCCTGGATGAGGGGGTCCAGTGCCCAGGGATATTCTGGGCAGTTTCTTGAGGGGGCACAGCTGCTACCCCTGGAGATTAGACCCAGTAGCCCACTGAAGGAGTGTGCTGGCTCCCCCCATCTGAGCAAGGCAGCCATGGGTGAGCACCAGCTACCCCATCTGGGACCAGGCAGCTCTGGCCACCCCCCAGGGAAGGGGGGTTAATTCCTTCTTAGGAGGGGAATCCCAGTGGCCCTCCTAGGGGGCAGGCCAGCTCCCCACCTGGAACCAGGCAGCCACGGTGGCTCCCCAGACGTGCCCACTAGCTACACTCATCCGGAACCAGGCAGCCATGAAGGCTCCCCAGGTGTGTGTGTATCAGCTGTTCCCAACTGGAACTAGAGCTGCCTGGGCCACGATGGGGGTGGCCCACACACAAACCTAGGGAGATAACATAGCTGCCTCCTGTAAGATGGGGGGAGGCCAAGTGTGGGCACTGGCTGCTCTCATTAGGGACCAGACGGCCATGGTGTGCATACTGGCTACTCCAATCTGGATGCAGGCAGCTCCGGAGGCCTCTCTGTGGGACTCACCTGCTCCACCATAAGAGACCAGGCAACCCTGGCAGCCCCCCAGGTGTGCGCCAGGAAATCCCATTTGGGACCAGATGACCATGGCCTCTCTCCAGGTGAGCTCACTGGTTACAACCATGTAGGAAGTCCAGCACCCCCACTCCCACCCCAGCATAGCTGCTCCCCCACTGTTGGTGAAGCACAGTGGCACCTGGGGTGGCTCGGTGACTCCCTTCATGTGGAAGCAGGCAGTCTTGGTGACTCCCCAGGTGTGAGCAATGGTTCTCCAATCTGGCACCAGCCAGCCAATGTGCCTCCCAGGTGTGCATAGTGACAATCCACATATAAGCAGGAAGCTATAGCTGTACCCCAGGTCTGGCCGCTAGCTACATCTGGGACCAGGCAGCTCTGTTGGACACCCTGAGGGGCGCACAGGCTCTCTGCAGTGGGGAGCCCCTCCCCCACCACAGCCCCTGGAAGGGTGAGCCCTGCCAGCCCCAGAGGGCGTGTGGCAAACCACCCCATGAGGGGTATCACTTGAGGAGATGGTCCTGCTGCCCTGGCGGGTAGTCCTGGATGCATAATGAGGGGGCACAAAGGCTTCTGCCATCTGTGACCACGCTGTCAAGGCGGCTTCCCAGGTGTGTGCGCTGGCTCCCCACATCTGGGACCAGGAATTCACAGTGGTTCCCCATGTGTGTAACAGGATCCCTTCTCTTGAACCTGGCGGCATGGTGGCTCTCCAGGTGTGCACTATGGCTATCCCCATTTGGGCCAATCATCCAGGGAGGATCCCCAGGAGTGTTCCTTGGCTGTGCCCTTCTGAAACCAGGCAGCCAGGGCGCCTCCCAGGTTTGTGCACAGGCTACCACAGCTGGATCTAGGCAGCCCAGGTAGCTCCCCAGGTGTGTGCGCTGGCTACATCCATCTAACAGCAGGCAGCCAGTAGTGGGCCCTGGTTCCTCTCATCTGGACAGGCAGCTCTGACAGCTCCCCATGTGTGCGCGATGGTTACCACAACTGGGACCAGACAGCTCCAGGACGCCCCAGTGGAGCTCAGAGGCCCTCCCTCCCAGTGGGGAGTCACCATAATACCTTGGAAGGAGGAACCTCTTTGGCTCCAGAGGGTTTATGCCAGCCGCCCCACCAGGGGATCCCAGGCATGCAGCGACCCATATAGGGAGTTGGAGAAGCCAGGACTCGCCCCTATATGGGAGAGACACGGGCTGCCGCGGCTTCCTACTGGCGTTGGGAAGTCTGGCCCCTCGGTTGATGCACTGCCAGGTCTATGTCTGGGCTCAGCAGTTCCGTATAAGCTTAAAGAGATATTGGGTCTCTTTCACAACACACTGCCAGAACTGCACGGGGCAAGACCGCTCCCAATGGGCATACAGTGAAATCAGGCCCCACCTCCTGGTTCGCTGCTGGGCACCTGCCCAGCCACATAAGGAGTTCTCTATTTACATAAGGCGTGACCAGCCCTCTCTGCAGACATGCTGGCTGCCCCCTCTGGGACCCGGATACAACCTATGGGCATACGGAGCTGCCAGGCCTGTTTCCTAACATGCTTCCTGCCAGACTGCAGCAGCTCATGATGGGCATACATAGTGGCCAGCGCCCCTGCCCTGATGGGCCAGTCAGCTCCCCATTTGCATAAGGAGCAATTAGTACTCTTTCCCAAATGCCTATGAGCCCTGTCTAGCCCCAGCGTATCCCATTGGGCATAAGGAGTGGCCAGGCCTCTTGCTCTTAACAGGCTGCTGATGGCCTGCCAGGCCATGTCGGCTCCCTATTTGCAAACTCAGCAGACAGTCACTGCAGACACACTGGGGGTGCTCTCCAGGATTTGGCTGCTATCTATGGGCATACAGAGCAGTCCTCTCTCCACAGGCTGGCAGCCCTCCCCACACCCCACCGACCCCCAAGGGGAGGCTATTCCCTATGGTAATAGGGAGCATCCAGACCTATTTCCCAACATGCTACTGGGCCCTGTCAGAGCCCGGCGGCTCAGGGAGGGCTCACAGAGGAGCCAGGCCTGGTCGTGAAGCTCTGTCAGGCACCTACCAGCCCATGTGGGCTCCCTATTTGCATATTCCCAACATACTGCTCAGGCCTGTGGGTCGCAAGGGCTTCCTATGATTATACAGAGCAGTCAGGCCTGTCAGGTACCTTTGGGACCATGATGGCTTCCTATTTGCATAAGGAAGGGCCAGCCCTCTCTCCAGAAACACTGGTGGTTCCAGATGGACAAAAGGACCGGACAGGACTCTCCAGACATGCTGCTTGGCCCTGTCAGACCACATCAGTTGGCTGTTTGCAGGTGTTCTGGACATGGCCAGCCTGCCTCCCGCCATCAGAATTGTTCACGGGTGACCCCCCAGCCCCTTGAATCTAAACATAAAATGTGCTGTGCAATTGCACCTTCAGTTCCCTGAGTTATCCTTGCTTGCCATCTTTTTCTGCTTGTCTGTCATTTAAATATAAGCAGCAGTTATGGAGGTGCAGATGGGCTGTCCTGCTGTGGTTTCTTTAAAATACCTCCCAGCCCTCTTGCCCCCACACCTTCCTCCAAGTGTCTTGAAAATTCAGGGGCAGGCTGCTTCTGAAGTGGCAGGGGGTCCGTGTTGCTGGGATTCTCAAGATGAACACCGTGCTACAGGGAGATGATGCTGGGGGGTTGACAGTCAGGTAGAATCCGGACTGCTGTTCTCTCAGTCCCTATCCACCAACTCAGCAGTGCTGGATTGTGGGTACTTTTCCTCCTGTTGTGAATTGTAAAATGACGCCACAGCCCTGTTGGAAGGAAATTGTGTGGGCTAGGAAACGATGCCTAGGCCTTCTCAACTATATCATGGGTTGTGCAGTGTGTGGCTAACGGCAATGCCAACAGTTTGAAAGCAGCAGCCACTCGCCATGAGCAGCCTCAGAAACTCAAAGGAGTTGTTTTACTCCAAGGATCAAGTAGCTTTGTTATGAGTCAGAATTGACTGGGGAGCACCGAGGCCTTCTGGAAAAGCAGGTGGATTTGGAGTTGCGCACCTGCTCAGGCAGAGTGGCTTTTCTGACCAAGAGTAACCCTCGGGCCACATCTGGAATGAGAGGCACTGTGAGGAGCAGTATGCTGAAGTCCACGGATACTTCTGCTGCTAGAGGGGACACCCAGGCCTGCTGAAGGTCATGGGCCTTTTCAGAGCTCTGGTGACCAAATGAGGGACTCTGTCCGCTTTGAACTGCAAAGTTGCAATCGAAATCCACTAACTGATCCACAGAAGATCAGGCAGTGAATTCTTTAAAGATCGATAGTCTCAGAAACCCTAGGGAACAGCTCCTTTCTGCCCTGTCGTGTTGCTATGAGTCAGAATCCACTAGATGGCAGTTCAGACTAGAAGGATACTGTGTTGGTCTGAGTTGACTAGAGAAACCAATCCAGAGACACTCATTTATGTGTACGTGAGAACTTTATATATCAAAGAGTAATTGTATATTAAGAAAACATCTCAGTCTAGTCCAAATCAAGTCTGATATTAGCCTGTATGTCTGAGAACAATCTATAAGTTCTTCAGACTTATGCCATGATGCCAAATGCAGGAAGATCACAGGCTGGGGGGTAGAAAGTCTTGTCAAACCAGTGGCGGTGGAAGCATCTCAGTTCTGGTGTGGGTCTCCACGTAGCTCCTCCAGCTCCATGGTTCTGGTTACCATCAGCATAAGCTCCATGTGGCTTGTCCACAGGATTTGAAGCAGAGTGTGTGTCCCACTTCCAGGGAGAAAGAGAGGGGTTCCCAGAATCCTCAGGAAAAGGCCAGGTCCACATAGAGGTATTATTGTCCAGTACCTGATTGACAGGCTAGACTCCACCCCTTTGCTCAAGTTGTCAGGAGATTATGTAACTGCCACAGAGATGTCAGGTTATTTTACCTTCTGAGAAATTTAAGGTGGACATGCAGCTGGGTCTCCTCTTCAGCCCGTGGGACAGAGAACATGGCGGTCTTCTGCAGAAGCAGGCAAATCGGGATCATTTCTAGACTGAATGTACATAGAGATGAAATATTGAGCCTGCTCAGCCAGGCAGAGGGAGGTTGGAGACGGTCAACCGACAAATGTTGGGTGATGATTCTGGAAGAGGGCAGGAAAGGAGGGCAGGTGGTGCCACACAACTGTCCCCTGTGGTCTGGGGTTGAGTGCATGGGGCTCAGAAGAGGAAATCTTGAAAAGAACACTTGGAACACATCCCAAAGTAACTATTCATGCTTCCCTGTGTTCCTTTCATATGGATAATTTAGAAGAGCTAGTCTCTTCTTCTGCAGTTGAACGGTGCTTGTGGTGGAGGATATTTAAAACACCGTGGCCAAAAGAACAAGCAAATCTGTCTTGGAAGAAATACCACCCGGATATTCCTTGGAAGCAAGGATAGCAAGACTTCGTCTCATTTACTTTGAACATGCTACCAGGAGAGACAAGGATGTGGAAAAGGACAGCACGCTTTGCCAAGTAGAGGGACCGTGAAACGGCGGAAGACCATGGAGAAAATGGACTTACGCAGTGGCTGCAACAATGGGCTCAAGCTTAAGAACAAGTGTGCGGTGGCTCAGGTCCGGGCGGGGTTTCCTTCTGTTGCACAGAGGGCTCCCCTGAGTGAGAATCGACTCAGTGGCACCTAACACCAACACTCTCTCCTTTAAGGATAGTAGGTCTTACATTGGAATTGGACTGCTAACCGCAAGATGAGCAGTTCAAACCCGCCAGCTACTCAATAGGCGATAGAAGAGGCTGTCTGTTCCAGAAACCCTACACAGGATTGTTCTTAGTTGAAATTGACTGAGTGGCAGTGGATTTCGGTCACTTTAAGATGTGGGAGAACAATGGGGGGGAGATCCCAGGGAAACAGAACACCTATGCTCTCCCAAAGCCACAAAAACAACTCAAAAGCTATGTAGACAAAGGCGTGTCAAGCCAGAGTTTGTAGGAACCAACGAGCAAGTGGGGGAGACAGTGCAGCCTCCATATGGAGTCAGGCAAGCCCAGATGATGGTTGCTCTACTAGGAACAGACACTCCTACTCCTGAGTTTTCTCTTCACCACCGTCCAGCCCCCAAGCCACGTTCAAGACTTCCCCTCCCATGCACACACCCACCTCCACAGTATCAAGTGGCCCTGCAAAGATTACAGACTGAGCTGGTTGCTTGGTGCAGAAGCCCAGCAACACTTTCTCCCTTCCCCCTCCCCCTCCTGCTTCATTCTTTCTCCTATGTACGCTGGCCCCTGTGGACACCGCCACCAAGCAGAAGCATGCACATGCTGACAGGCACAAAAATGCACATCCCTTCCCAAGCCACAATTGTTTCCCTATTTCCACAGGTGCACCCCCAATGTTGACACACACTCTGGTGTACAGGTCGTTGTAGCAACAGCATTTAGCTCCCCCGCCCACGCCAGGTCCCACTTTTCTTCTTTTTCTCTTACTTTTTCTGTCTTCCTTTGTCTGCTTCGCAATATTTCTTTTCTCGGTTTCTTTCCATCTTATCTCTCTTTCCTCTTTAATCTGCTTCTCCTTCTAAATACCTCGATTGTTGAATGGATCCATGCTCAACATTTCCACTACTGGAACAGCGAGGTTGGAAGGAAAAGAAAATTTGCCCAGTGTTTGTAACTTCGCTCAATAATTTAACTGAAAATCCAACTTAAAAAAAAACAAAAAACCTCTGAAATACTGAGAGTGAGTACTCGCTCACTCAGACAACACGCAGTGCTCGCGTTAGTGCACTAAAGCATTTGTAATTGTGCTTGTATTTGTGCTTTGATTGCATAAAATATCATACTCATGGCTTCAATGAAATCAGTGCTACTGAGTAAAGCCAAGAAGAAAATTGTGAGAACCATGATAGAGTCAAAAAAAATGATTGCAGAACTTGAGGCAGGTTGACGCTTGCTTGATTTGGTGACTGAACACAACATGGCTTAGGCACATTATCAGCATTTGTGGGAGAGGGTAATGTGATGAAAGAAACTAGTAGGGTGAAAGGGGTGAAATTGTCCACCAGTTAACACCTATGACCATCATAGGTGTTGAAAAGTTACTGTTAATTTGGACAACTGAGAACCAATTCTACGGTAATAGAGTGTCTGAGACAGTGATATACAAGAAGTCTAAAAGCCCCAGAACGATTAAAGAAAGCGGCTATGGAAGTTAATGCTGAGCAGCCCAAAGTGGGCAAAGCCTGCCATGGCTGGTTTGAAAACTTCAGAAAGAGAACAGGCTTATACACGGTGTAGTGAAGCATGGGGAAGCGGAAGAGCAAATACAGACAAAGCTGATAGATTCGTGGCTGAATTTGATGAATACATGGAGACTGGGGGTTTCTTCCCCAGCAAGTGTTCAACTGTGATGAATCCACACCTTTCTTGGGGAGTGGGGGGAATGTCCAATATGACCTTCATGACTTAAGAGGAAAAGCCATTTCCAGGTCACAAGCCTGTGAAAGATAGGCTCACTCTATTGTTGTGTGGGACTGTGAGTGGGGATTTCAAAGTGAATTATATGTTAGAATACTGTCCTGAAAACCCACAGGTTTTAACACAATGAAACATAATGAAAAATAAGTGAATTTTAGTTACTCTATTGTGTTTTGATATTTAATGTGCTGTGTTTGTTTGTTTAGATATTTCAAGGAGTATTTCCACAACAAATGTTCTTAACTTTGTGTTCAAGTCCTGCAAATGTTTACTCCTAAGTGTAATTTGGGGATCTTCAGAACCAATCATTTGGTTTTCCATTATTTCTTATGAGAAAAATATGTCCGTTCTCGAACTTTTTGGTGTTTGAACATAAATTTGGAGTTATGAGTTCAGTAACTGAAGTATCACTGTATATATTGGTGTATTTTTAAATCATATCCATATGTTCTTTTGGGAGTGTTTGCTTATACCTTTTACTCTTCCCACCCACTATTTCGTACTCTTTTCCCTCTCCTTTCCTTGTGAAACTTATTTTTAATTATACTTATTATTTTTTAGGACCACTCTTAAATAAAATCACTAATTTTATAAACCTCTTGGTCCATTCACACAGCCCTTAACAGGAGTTGATTTTTCTTTTAATCTTCTCTCTCTTCTCCCTGTAACTCTTTCCTTTGTCCCTGTTGGGACCCACGGGGACAGACCCATGCCTGTAGCCTGCTGTAGCAACAGAAGTTAGCATCCTCACCCAGGACGTGCCCCAGCTTTCTCTCTCAGTTTTCTGCTTTTCCTCTTTCTTTTTATCCTTTCTCCCTGTTATGTTCTTTTCAGTATTTCATTCTACTTCTTCTTATCATTAAATATCTATATGTGTATCCTTAATTTCTAATTCAATTGTTTGCTTATACTTTTCTCCCCCCCTGCCCCGCCCGCCCCCATGATCTCTTCTCCCCTCTCTTCCTTTCCTTGTGACACCATTTTCCCTGCACCTTCTGATTTTCCCGCACCCGTGACAACAGTGTCCTTTTCTTTGTCTAGGTTACGTGCTTTCTTTTCTTTTCTTTTAAAAACACGTTTATCTGCACTTCATCCACATGTTGCAAAATTCAGTAATTCGATCATATCAAGAATTGTACCATTGTCACCATTTTGTAATGTTTTAGCCTGCTGGCCGCTCCATAGGTACTTGGAGAATGTAAGCAGACCCGCGTGTGGCCCTTAGCAAGGTAGAGAGAAGCCTGGTTGCTCTTTGTGCCCATAGGGAGTGGCCGTGAGAGGGGCCTGGTCATGCCGTAAGCCCACATAGAACACCCCGGGCCCTTACCCCACCCCCGCGATGCTGCCCAGCCCCACCAGAACTTAGGGAGGTAGGCCTGGCCCTTCAGTATGCCCATAGGGACCCGCCAGCACATCAGGAGAGAGACCTGGCCTCTCCGCAGGCCCATAGGGAGTCCTGCACCCAGCGGGGTCCAGCAGCAGCAGCAGTGTGTCCAGAGAGAGAGGCCTGATGCTCCCTATGGGTACAGGGAAAGGCTGTTCCAGGTAGGGGCCCACCAGAGTGTCAGGAGGAAGCCCTGACTTCTGTTCCGTATGCAAATAGGGAGACACCTGGCCAGGCGTGGGCTCAACTGGTTGGGAGTCAGACCCAGGCAACCTACCAAGCAGTCTGTCAAAAGGGAGACCTGGCCTCCCATTATACCCATAGGAAGCCACCAAGGCCCCGCAGTGGCAGAAAGGAAGGCACACTTATAGGGTGCTGCCGCCAAGCCCCCACAGGACCATGATATGTCTAGAAAGAGGGCTGGCCGTCCAGTAAGCATGTAGGGAGCCGTCATGTCCCTGATGGCTCTCAGGAGTGCATCAGGAGGGGACTGGCCTTCATGTGCCCATCAGGAGCCAGCAGCTGGTGGGCGGGGACTGGGCAGCAAGTCCACAGGGAGGCCTGACCTTCCTATATGCAAATAGGGACCCTCTGGCTCAGAAGCGCATCAGGAGGGAGTCTGGTTGCTCAGTATGCCCATAGGGAGCAGGCCAGCGGGGTGGGACTGAGGTGTGGCTACTCCATACACATGCCCTCCAGCACTCCGGGAGGTAGGCCTGGCCGCTCTCTGTGCTCATTAGTAACCTCATGGCCTGCCTACCACCATCCACTGCCTGCCTTCCTCCCTCCCATGCCATGCCGCCTCCCTCCACAGCCATCCTGCCTCCCTCCCCTACCCACCTGCTATTTTACTTGACTGCCAGCCTCCCTGAATGGTCTGCCTGCCATGTTCCAATGCCAGCCTGCCTCCTTCCAATGCCAGCCTGCCTCCTTCCACTGCCTGCCTGTCTCCCTTCAACTATCACTTTCCTTCCTCCACTGCTCACCTGCCTCTCTGTCCTGCCCACCTGCATCCCTGCACTACAGGCCTGCCTATTTCCATGTCTTCTGGCTCCTTCTACTACCTGCCTGCCTCCTTCCACTGCCCCTTCCTCCAGCCCCTGCCTGCTTTCTCCTTCCATTTCCCACCTGCCTCCCTCCCTCCTCTGCCCACTAGCCTACCTCCAAGACTTACCTCCCTCCTGCCTGCTGTTTATCATCTGTGTCCTGCATGTAATGTGTCCTGTGTGATATGCATCACATTTCCTGTGTAATGTGTATCACATTTCCTGTATTCTGTGTCATGTGTATCACATGTTCTATATTTCCAGTGTCATGTTGTCTTATGTGTCATGTGTCTTGTGTATCCTTATGTCACATGTGTCGAGTGCCCTGTGTCATATGTGGCATATGTTTTGTTTGTCATGTATCTTGTGTACTGTGTGTGCTATGTCAAGTGTTTCATATGTGTCATGTGTTTTATATGTACCATGTGTCCTGTCGTGTTTTTCTTGTATCGTGTGTTATGTGTCCTGTGTGTCCTGTGTAATGTGTGTGATTTGTGTTTCTGCTCTGTGTGCCTTTGCATCCTCTGTTCCCTCTGTCTTTTGTGTCATGTGTGCCCTGTGTCATATGTATTTTTTAAGACTTTAGCTTGTATGTTTAAGGATTTGAGAATGTGTTAGGGTTTTTTTTAGGCCTTTACAGTGTTGTTTTCTAAAGGTTTCCAGGGGTTGGGGTTTTATGACCTTTAAAATATTTCTTAAAGCTTTTGGGGTGATTGTTACAGTTTTTTAATGTGTGTTTTGTGCGTACATGTGTGTGTGTTTCAGGTAGAGCGAGGTAGCAAGGTACTCATGAAAGAGCACCTGACTGATGGAGAGGTGCAGAGGAGGCTCAGATTCCAGGCCTGGTTCATGCTGATTCACCACCAGCTGGACATTCTGCTGAATTTCCACACTGGTGGGGAGTTGGTCTAAGAGGCAGAGGCTCTGTGGGGAGGCTTGCACAAGCAGATGAGGAATCCTGGAAAGCCGTGTTGCCTGCTGGGTGAGTGGGTGTGTCTCTACAGTCGGCTGCCACCAGGCACTGATGCTCAGGGCCAGCCCAGGCCCTCATCCCTCTAGGGCTGCTCTGTTTGCAGGACCCAGAATCTGCCATGGCATGTTTGGATGCTTCTGCAAAGAAGGGATTTGCCACTGCCCCATGGATGAAACGGTGGCCTAATGATTGGGATCCTGGCTTTCTGTGGTGAAGGGGGTGAAAGCCAAGTTTTTGAGTCTCTGGAGGCCTCCACGCCTTGGTGGACACCTTTGGCATTTTTCCCTGATGTATCGTTTGGCCAAGAGAGTGACACCCATGACACACGCTGCCTCGCTGCCAACTCCACCACTGCTGCCCCCTTGGGCAGCACTCTGAGGGACACAGGGTGTGTTCTTTTGAAGCAGAGGGGCTTGGCCTTTGGCTGTCTGTTGGGTTGCTTTGCTCCAGCAGAACCAGAGATGTGAAGACGGGGGTGCAAGCAGACTTGGAGCTGGAGCTGACATGGTCGTCCCAGGGGGGATCCACAGGCACACTAGCTGCTGTGGGTGCCCAGGCCTTCCGTTCTGGAACCATGTGTAAATCTGTGGTTCCGGAAGGCCTGTTTGGCATGCCAGTGTTTCCCTGGCTGCCATCCCAGGGAATTGCTGCTTCTCAACCACGTCTACCAAGTAACTGGCTTGAAATTTGGTGCCGACAGTCCTTTTCCATCTGGCTGCACTCAGGGTTTGTTCAAGAAACAGTAGGATGTGGCTTCAGAGACAGCTCTTCTCGAGCCAGCCCAGAGCTCAATCAGCAATTCTTGAACTGTCAACTTCTGCGGTTTTTGAACCACAAGAGGATTCTATCCTTGGCAACAACACTGATGTCTCTGGCCAGGTCTTCTCTGGCTGTGATGCCTGGATATGGGTCCTGTGCAAGTGAAGCTTGTAAGCTATCAACTTGACAAGGTGCCCAGATGATCCTCTTTCTTTGGTCTTGGGTTTGCTGAGAACCAGCAGAAACAACTTTTGAGGCCATGCTGAAGGCTGAGGAGCACACCCAAGGGAGATGAGAGGACAATTTGAGCCAGGAAAGGTGCGGGTCTCCAGCTCTTTAATACCATGCCATTGTATCACCTGATTAAATAAATATTCAAGACCTGATTGGCTGCAGGTCTGAGTACAGCCAACAGAGATTAAGCCAGCCCATTACGTAAGCATCATCCTATTTCTTACCAGAGAGCCTTACAGACACGTGACTATGAAAAGGAACAGGAAGAAAGGAAAAATATAGAATATTATACTTAGCAGTGTTAGGCAGACTTATCAAGAAAATTTGAAGCAACACCTTGATTAGCAGGAAAATCCCAGACAAATAACAATGGTTTTGACAACAGAGGATAAGACCCTGAAGATAAGAAGCCCAGGAGGGGCCAGGGATACTTAGACAGGAGGGATAGGAAATTGTTAAGGAAAAGATGAAGAATCTGAGATGGGACTGGGGGATGGGCAGGAACCATGTATATTCGATGGTATGGGCATTGCAACTACATGGAATATAGGTTTTTGTTTTGTTTTGTTTTCTCTTAAAACCAGCATAATTGGGATAAAATTCCTTATATAGGAGTCCCTCTGGACTGTGTCTCATTATTCTTCATGCAGTATCCCACTTAATCAGCTGAAATGTAACCATTTTGTATTAATTAGCCTAATTGTAGCCATTTTGTATGTAGTACTTACATAATCTGTTGTCAATTAGAGACTTAGGAATAAAGGGCTGGAGGTTAGCCTGTCAATCAGGTCACAGCTTGATGACCTCATTTGAGGAACTAAAGAGATAAAAAGCTCATTGGAGGCAGGACACACGCGCACTTCTTGGGAGACATTGCAGCTAACAAAACACATGGAGCTACGCTAGAGCCCTGAAGCTGAAGGAGCCACATGGAGCCCCCTGCCAGAGCTGAGATGCCTCTATTGCCACTGGATCCACAAGACTTTTCACCCACTGGCCTGTGGCCATCCTGCATTCAGCATCATTGCGTGTGCATCAAATGTAAAGAGGAATTTTTAGATTGGTATCAGACATATGGGTTACATATGGACTTGATCTGGACTGTGCTGGGATGTTTTCTACATATTCAATTGCTCTTGTATATAAAGCTCTTTCTTATACACACATGAATGTCTATGAATTTGTTTATCTAGTCAACACATTATCACAAATGTGGCCATTTTTTAACCATTGTAACCTAACCCTGGCCCTCTTCTTCTGTATCCTCTCCCATACTTAGTAACAACAACAAGAACAACAACAAAAACAACATCTGACAAGCTTCAATGACAGGAGAAACACACACGGCTCTAAAAGTCAAAACAAAGATCAGAAGACGTCCTGTTGGCAAGGTAAAATCAAGTGTATTCCTGCTTGACCTATTAACACAATTCCTGTGAACACCATCTGTGCAAGTCCCTTTTGTTTACATATTAGTGTTAAAAAAAACCTGTCTCTAATCATTTGGGGTCAGAGTGGCTTACGCAATACCTGACACACTACCAGCTGGCATTAAAGCATCGTCGCTTCTGAGTACATACATCTGGGATCCAGCCACAGGACAGAGCAGGCTTGAGCAGCAGCATGTACAATTAAGGAAGAAAACAATGATAGACAGCAGAGCTGTAAAGGTCCTTTCTGATATCATGATCAAGGAAGAGAGAGCATGTTTATTAACAGTATATAAGTAGCAACTTATGCACACCTCGAGCAGGCACATACACAATAGATTGGGCAACATGTAAATCTGAGATCTCCTGATTCTTTTGGGAGAACATTTCAAGGGAAGTGTCTGGCAGGCTAGTGAACAAATGGTGACAATCACTCTTAAGAATAATAAACAGCAGACCCCGGATGCCTTAGAGATAAGCCCATATTCCCAATAGTATGTGTGAGAAACTAGGTCTCTGTAGGCAGTAACATCATTTTATAGAGGCTATCTGTGAAGAGTTTGGTTCTTGAAGAAAAATCTCCATCTGGCTTCCTCTTAATTTACAGGAAAGGAGTGGATGCTTCTAAAGTACCAGGCAGCTAAGATACAAAGGAAACCTGACTCCTTTCTATATAAGAACCAAAGGGGCTTGGTCTGCTTTTAGAGATACCTATTGACAGCTGACAGCTGGACAGCAAAGAGCAGGATGCCTGCAAATAGCAGCTTTACATTAGCATCTTAAGAGGCTGGGGGTGGGGGGCGGTGTGTGGAGGGCAGGCAGTTGTGGGGAAAGCGCTTTCTGTCTGGGGAATATATATTAGCTTTTATTTCTATATCTCAGAACAGTTGAAGCCTTCCCCAACCAGAGTTGGTCTTCCAAACACCATGGTGATGAGCTTAGAGAATTGGGCCATTTCCATTTTCATCCAGTGTTTCCGTTTCCCACACATCCTCCTTCATTTCTCACCCACAGCGCCCATGCACAGTAATCTGTGGCTGTATCTCTCGTCACCTAGTTTAACACGAGGAACTCCATCTGCTTCCAAACTGGCTTTTTCTCCTGCTAGTATTTAGCTCCCTTCTCCTCGTCCCTCTCCTGGCTCTCCCAACAAGACCTTGACTCTTCTGAGCTATCTCCAAACCCTTCCTGCCCAGTTAGCAAGAAATGTATACTATCTTGTAAGGCCTTGGATTAGCACCTGCAGCGGTTGCTGTTCCCTCCAATCCCGTTACCCTGCCAACCTGATAAGAATATAATAGCTAGAATAATCCTCCCATTGAGCAAGCCCCCTTTTTTGAAGTAAAACAAGTTTGGATTTTCTTTGTTCTAGAACAAGAGAGGTTTTCCAGGCGCTAGCCTACTCTCGGCCCAGCTGTTTAATAAAGGTTTTAATTATTAATATAGTGGTGTGGTTTATCGCATCTATTTTCATTTGGTGGCCCCAGAGAGCTACCACTTGCCACAGACTGGCCACTCCCCGCTGAGCGCGCTGACAGAATGCTTTCCTAGTGGGGGTGCCCCTCCTGATGATGTTCCAGGGTGAACTGGGAGGGGCCAGCACTGAGTCTTCTTCACAAGCCTTTCCTGAGCTGCATGCCCCGTGTTGCATCTGAGGGATGTAATTCTGACAAGAATTCCCTGGGCTTTGACAAGCGCTCCCCCTCAGTTGTGGAGTACGCCTTGCTGTGCTTTGATTTCTGGTAACTTCCCGTTTATATGTTCTCTTCTTCAGATGGAAATGAACGGTTTCAATGTATGTTTTCTCCTCCTTGGAAGGGAATTAACTACTTAAACTCTGGAATATCGTGCGACTGTGTGTGTCACCTGTTACAGTCCGTGTCTTTTTACAGCGCTAGCCTGCGGGTCAGGTGAACACCTGAATGTTTCCACGCTCGCGGAACTCCCATCCTGTTTGTCTGTGGCACGCAGGTTAACTTAGCTCACAGGTCTACCCTGTGGCGTGCCTGTTTCCTCCTTCCCCTTGCAATCTGTGGCCCCAGTATTCTCTGTTTGGTTCTCAAACTCATAGTTACTGCCCCAAGGAGGGGCTCCTCTCCAAGGAGTCGCCTTTGACTTGTTTGATGTCTTTTGGGTGACACCCTTTTTACCTGCTCATGTTAGCTAGTCTAGCTTAGGGCTGGGGTGTCCATTACGCATGCTCAGACGTCCGAGCTACCAGCCCATGAAGGAGTGGTACACTGCGCATGCTCAGAGGTTCAGGTTTCCGGCCAGGAAGGAGAGTTACACCTGTGTGGGCGTGCGCCTGGATTGGCCCACCTAGGACAGGTGCATTCAATTCAGCCAATGGGGTCGACCAGGGTCATCCACCCCAGCTCCCCAGGGAATAACTGAGACAGCAGGAGGTGGGAGCTGACTGTGTGACTTTCCCAGCAGCTTCTAGGGAGGCTGCACTGGTGAGGAGCCCTGCAGGTGCCTGTGTAAACCTGAAACTTCTAACTCTCATAAGACTCACTGGGATCACAAACCAGGCTGAGGTGTGAATTCTTTCTCAGGCAGAGCCAAGGACTGAGGTATATCTCTCCCAGAGAGATCTAACACTCAGTGTCCCTGTCTTTCTGCCACTGCAAAGTGCTCTCTTAGTGCTTAGCAGTTCTTTTGCAGGTCAGAGTGTTTTCTGTGATGCCCCTGCGCCCTGAAACCCCTTTGTGGAATGGGGAGTTCTCTGTGGTGGCCCCTAGCCCTGCCTGTTTTCCTTGACTTCTTGGAGGCATTCCCAAACTACCTGCCTTGCCTGAGTCTGCTGTGACCCTGCCCTTGCTCTGTTCCCCCACGGGCAGCAACCTACCTTCTCTCCCCCTCAGAGAGAAGAGAGCATGCGCAGTCACTGATTCTGGGCTCTGAAGTTCAGCAGCTCTGGTTTGGTCCCTGATCTTTTTAAGCCTACTCTGCTGATTGTGGAGTCAAGTTCTCTCCAGCTGCCTCCAGGCTCCTTGTGAGAAAAAGCAGCCAGCAATTCTGTGTTGGCCAGCCACCAAAAACTATTAACTCGTGCACTCTTGCTCCCGTGTAAGCCCTTGTCCCAGATAACCCTGGTCATCCTGATCAATTCCCTTATATTAATCAATTAATATTAATTAATCCATTGCTGAGTCACTCCTTGCCTGGTTAAAACCTGTTTTGCCTCCTCTGCAAAAACACAGTCTTTTGCTCCACACTCACTGCAAAGTTCCTCAAAGAGATGCTAGTGCCAAGTCAGACTGAAAATATCCCTCCCTTCCTGTCTCCTTCAACTCCCCCTCCCCCAGGTTCTTCCTTCAAAGCCACCAGACTGGCTGCCTGCCTTGCTCAGCTCCCCCCAATCAGTTTCCCTGATCCCAGATTCTCCTCCAGTTGCCCTGAACCCAATCCTTTGCTTACAAGAAGCCAGCCCTCCTGAGAATTAGTCAAGTTGCCCTTTTCTGTATGTGTTCCCTTTTCTGTTTCAGACCTGTATAACTGAAAAGCTCAAACCCCTCCTTTTTCTTCTGAGGGGCCCCAGGTCTTAACCTCCTTCACTGAGTCTGTTTTTCTGTACTCCCTGCTTCTAGGGGTGGAGGGCCCTGTTTACCACCGGTCTGCTAGTAAACATAAAAGCCCACCAATTTTATCTGAAATACCTGAGGTAAACCGAGAGCAAAAATCTCCTAGTGTGTTTCTTGACATTTGTGAAAGGCTTGTCATGCTTTCCCTCCTTTTAAGCCTTCAGCCCCTGAAAACGCTGCAGCAGTCACCATGGCTTTTGTCCTGCAATCTGCCCCAACATGGAGAGAAAGTCACAAAGCTAGAAGGCTTTGCCAGCATGAACATTAACCAGCTCGTAGAAACTGCACAAAAGGTGTTTCATAACTGTAACCTTGAACAACAGAAATAGCTTTCTGTGTCCACTGATAAGGCTGCAAACCCTCAAGGAAAAGTTTTAGTTACTGGTATCCAAGCACAGCCCACGGGCACCTGCAACACGACCTCCCTTAGTCGAGACCAATGTGCATATTGACTGCAAGCTGACGGACCACTGGGAAGATGAATACCCAAGTCAGAGACCCACTCCTAAACCTGTCTCTAGTCTCACTCAACCCGCCCAGAATTCACACTAAGAATAGGGAGGCTGGGACTCTGTCTTACAAGACCCCAAGGAGCCATGGTTACTGCATATATTGAGGGTCAACCTGTTCCCTTAATGGTAAATACTAGACTGAACTTTCTGTTCTTAAACAGCCACATGGGTATCTCACAAGCAACACTATACAGATTCAAGGAGTCACTGGACAGGTTAAATCACATCCTTTTTCTACTGTAAAAATTGTAAATGTTGGACATAAGACTGTTTCGCACTCCTCCCTGTGGTTCCAGACAGCCCTTCCTCTGATGGCTGTAACGTCGTGCAGGAAATCTGTGCTGGGCACAGAGGAGCTTAACCTGAGGCGCCTCAGAGAAGGCGATTACAGCCCAGAATGTTTTCAGGATGTCTCTGGATATGAGTGGCTCCGGATTTGTTTCTGGGTTAGTGAACCCAAACTAACTCATTAGAGTGCCTTGGAAGTAGAGTGCTAGAGAAATAAATCATAAAGATCGAGAGTAGATGGTGGGTTGCCCTCTGCCTCATGACACTCTTCTTCGGTTAGCCAGGGGTCAGATAGGGCCACACTGTTTATTTGATTATTTTCTGGAAAGAATCTGGGAAATGTGTTAGACAGGGTTCTCTAGAGCAGCAGTTCTCAACCTGTGGGTCACGGCCCCTTTGGGGGTCAAACCACCCTGTCACAGAAGTCACCCAAATTAAAACAGTAGCAAAAGTACAGTTATGAAGTAGCAACAAAAATAATTCTATGGTGGGGGGGGCACCACCAGATGAGGAACTGCATTAAAGGTCATGACACCAGGAAGGTTGAGAACTACTGCTCTAGAGAAACAAAACCAGGACACTTATGATTCTATGTATATGGATAGATATATACATCATGAAAAAATAAGCAGCTGTTTTCTCCACAGAGCAGTACAGAGGGCTCAGTTCAACTCAATTCCATGAGACAGTTAATACAGTGACAGTCCTTCACCTCACAAGGACTGCTGAGTGCAAGTCAAGGAAGCAGACAGCTGAGTCCTCTGTAGAACAATTCAAGCAGTCCAGCCACAGGCAGCAAACAGCAGAGCAGGTCACCACCAGTCAGCCAGATGACAGGGTCTGACAGTTCCAAGCTCAAGTGATGTATACACCAGCAGTGTGATAAAGCAGGTGTCGAAGGAACCTCAAACTATAGCAACACATTCCATGGGTTGGGTAGCTCACAGGTCGTGTAGGTCGCAAGTTGAGGCAGAGAACTAACTAAGGCAGCCACACACTGGTCTGGTCATCAGAGAGCAAGGGACAGAATGGAGAGGCTCACCAAGGCACTTCTCTCTGTGCCCTTCAATTAAACTGCAACCTTATTAGTCCCACATGCGCTTATTGGACAGGTTGGCACAATAAACCTACCTATCATAACCCACCCCTTGCCAACTTGGCACCTGTACACAATTCTTTAACCATATATAATTTCCAGAAATTAATTAAATCACACTTAAGTTTAACATCAAACATCTATCATACATATAAATGAAAACACATCAAGTCTAATTGTATCTGATACATCATATATGAACAAAGGAAAGATATTCAACATACATATAAAGAAAACAAACTGACAATCACAAATCTTGCTTTTGAAATTGATCACATGGTCGTAACTGATAGGTAGAACTACCTTCCTCTACTACCCATACTGTATTACCTTTGCCCTTGGCAAGCACCTAGCTGACTGTGGTTTTTTGCCTGGTTGGGTGACCCAGACCTTCATTCCTGAGGTGTCTGGATCATTAGACATCCTGTCAGGATTGGGTTGCTGTACCTTACCGTTTACTTTAATCACAGGGCATGGTAACACTAAGATTCGACCTATGGGATCACCTGGATTCTAGACATATTTTTCTTTACCTCCATTATGTACCACCAGTCCAATTTCTCCTTGGTAATCAGGATCAATCACATCACTCAATACAGTGACACCCTTCCTGACCTGTTGATCCAAAGGCATGAGAAGCCCAAAGTGGCCAGGGGGCATTCTCAGCTGCCAGTTCAATGGAATCCTTGCTGTCTTTCCAGGTGGGAGAGTTCCTTCTTGTGGGACCAGGACCTCCAGGCCTGAAGTGGGTAGGGTTTCTGGGATAGGAAACAAAAATGCTGCAATTGGATCACTAGGAGTACTCATGAATACTTCCTCCCCTTGGTTCCTGGACCCATGAATTCTGGCTAATGATGACACAGTGGCCGCTGGTTTAGAGCATATACAGCCTCCTGGAGAACACTGTCCCAGCCCCACAAGTTGTTGCCACCTAGTTGGCACAGTAATTGTGTCTTTAGGAGGCCATTTCATTCTTCTATCAAGCCAACTGCTTCAGGATGATGAGTAACATGATATGACCAGTGGATTCCATGGGTATGGGCCCATTGCACACTTCATTTGCTGTGAAGTGAGTTCCTTGAAGCAATGCTATGTGGGATGCCATGCCAGTGTATCACGCATTCTGTAAATCCACCAATGGTAGTTTTGGAGTTTTGGCAGAAGCATTGCATGCATGCAGGGAAGGCAAATCCATACCCAAAGTAGGTGTCTATTCCAGTAAGAACAAAATGCTTCCCCCTCCATGATGGAAGTGGTCCTATGGAATCAACATACCACCAAATTTCCAGTTGATCTCCCCGAGGAATAGTCCCATATCTTGGACTTAATGTTGGTTTCTGCTGCTGGCAGATGGAGCACTCAGCAGTGGCAGTGGCCAAGTCAGCCTTGGGGAGTGGAAGTCCATGTTGCTGTGCCCATGCATAACCCCCTTCCCTGCCACCAATTTTCCAATCATGTTCCTTCCAATTCCTGGAACATTCAGCCAAGCCATTAGCCACAGCCCATGAAGCAGTATATAATCTCACATCTGGTCACTTCTCCTTGTAGGCAAACTGAACGGCCAGGTGCACTGCTTGAAGTTCTGCCCATTGGGAGGATTTCCCTTCTCCACTGTCCTTTAGGGAGATCCCAGAAAGGGACTGTAGTGCTGCTGCTGTCCAATTGCTAGTGGCACCTGCATATCGTGCAGAGCCATCCGCAAACCAAGAATGACTTTTCTGTTCTTCAAACTATCATAAGGAACTCTCCAGGAGGCCATAGGTGCAGACTTGGAGAAGGAAGTTACTGTGACAGGAGTGGAAACTATAGGTGTTTGAGCCACTTCTTCATGCAGCTTACTTGTACCTTCAGGTCCTGCTTTGGCCCAATCTCGTATATACCACCTCCATTTAACAATGGAGTTCAGAGCCAGTGTCCAGTAACCCCCCACCCCCTAAAAGTTTGATTATTTCCTTTCCCCAAAAAACAGTCACCTTTGTGAAAGGCCGTGGGTCCCTTAGGGGAAGGCCAGAGGAAAGACTAACAGTATCAACCTTCGGTGATGTAACAGGGTCCTCCTTCAAAGGGACCTGGCCTTCCCCTCATTCGAGGGTTTGTGTGTCTGTAAACTGTAAAGTTATGATTACTTTATTTGCTTATTGTTTTTGGCTATTCCTATTTGAAATAGCCAAAATGAATTTGATAGATATAAATATTGAGCTCAGGTAAAAAAAAAAATGTCCCTTGCACTTTTTCTCTGAGGGAAAGAAGGTCAAAATGGCTTACAGAAAGCCTGATTTGGGGCTTTATTTTGTATCAGTGGAATAGTTTGATAAAAATTAAGATATTATAGATAAGGATTGAACATGAATTGTTTGAAAAATTGAGTTTAGGATGTGTATATACTAGTTTTACACCTTTTTCTTCTGCATACTGTTATTGATATAATTATTGATAGAAATTAGTTTGGGGAAGTAAATATAGAAAGTTTGTAAGCCTATTTGCCTTCTCTATTGGACCTTTAAATGGGTGTAGGACAGGCCTGAAAAGAAGGCTCTGAAAAGGTAAGCCCACCCAGTGTCTTGAGAGATCAGGACATTCGAACTTAAAGATACTTGACTAGGGGATTGTTGACAGATTGAAGAAAAAAAAAGGAACTCTGTGACATTTGAACTTTAAACTAGTGCTGTGGTTTCAACTGAGGCTGGAAAAATCTGGAGCCATGAAGAAACTGTGCTCTCAAGGACTGATGTTAAAGGGAGCCTGCAGGGAGCCTGAAGAGCTCATTAGAGGACCACTTGGATCCACTTGTTGAGTGGAAGTGGGAGAAGTGCCGCAATAGAAAGATGGGTTGAGTCTGACTACTGACATCCATGGACCTGGTTCATAGGGAGCTGAAGAAAAGATGAGAATGGTTTGGCTGGTCTGAAATTCATGACCTAGCCCAAGGGGTCTAGGCTTGTTCAGAATTTCTAAAAGGACCCATGGTCTAAAGGTGAGGCAACCAATGGGCACCCCATGTGAGGCTAAGTGATGCAGCCCACATTGAGTTGACCAGAACCCTACCAGATGAAGAGAAGATTTTTAAGCCTGTGAATTGGTGCATATTGCTACTGACCTTATGGAGGGCCCCTCCTGATTTGTCTTTGCTGATGGATGCAGACTCACAAGGTTCCCACTGGAATGAAGATTCTTCACATCAGAGAACATGCTTGTCTCCTCAGAGCACTACACTGGTGTAAGTGGGAAGTATAGAAAGTGGATTCCAAAAATGGGGAGAATAAAGGGCACAGTGGCTGGCTTACAAATTTTATAGTTGGGTAAAGTGGTTATAAAATTTTAGGATTATGGTATAGGTGTTCATATAACTGCAACTGTTAAGCATAGAATATTTTTGTTTTGTTGCTCATAGACTATTATGTATAAATGAGATTAGCACATTTTAAAGTTGTATGCATTTTAGTTTTACCTTGTTAGGCAAAGATATGATTTCCTTATGGTTTTGTTTAAAAATTGTGTATGGCTAAAGAGTTGTGTAACAGTGTCAAGTTGATAAGGGGTGGTCAGTGGTAGTTACACAATCTCCTGTCAACTTGAGGGCATTAAAAGTGAAGGGGTAGAGGCTAGCCTGTCAATCAGGTCACAGCTTGAGGACCTCATTTGGAGATACAACAGAGATAAATAACTTACTGGAGGCTGGACCCGATCTCTGCCTTCCCTGTCCTACTGTAGAGATACCCAGAAAACTGGAAGAGTCATTGAGACCCACACCAGCATTGAGATGCTTCCACCACCACTGGACCCACAAGACTTTCGACCCATCAGCCTGTGATCTTCCTGCATTTGGCATCATTGCATGTTCTGTGTGAGTCTAAAGAGGAATTCATGGACGAGTATTGGATGAATGGGTTAAAACCAGAATTATGGATTTGATCTGGACTGGGATGGGCTGCTTTCTCAGTATACAATTTTTCTTTGATATAAAGTTTTTCCTACACACATGAGTGTCTCTGGATTTGTTTCTCTAGTCAACCCAGACTAACGCACCTGGTAACACGACTGCCTCTGCCACTCAAACGTCACTGAAACATAGTCTTCCCTGTATAGCTGATGTCATCGGTGATGCCAGACTCTCCCACTTACTCAACAAAAGTGCTCCAGCAGGCTCAGCAACTGCAGGCCCACTTGAGGATATCCAAGGGGGATAAAAAAACCCCAAAACTTTGATAAGTACTCCCTAAGCTTATAACCTCCCACCTAGGAGCTACTAAGTTGCTCCAGCTCCTGTCTTTAACATGCTATGCACCTCAGAGACTCAAAGGTGTGTGCCATGTGCCCAAGTAAATGGTCGACAGTGTCTGAGCCCCTCTCCAGGCATCCAGCCCCCAGAGAGCATTCAGACTTTATTAAGATTAAGCCACCAGCTCTTGGGTATAAGCATATGCTAGTATTTTGGACACCTTTTCTGGATGTGTTGAAGCCCCCCCCCCCCCTTCCCAGGAGGACAGAAACTACCTCAGCTGTGACTAAATTCTTTTACATGAGATTATTCCTAGGTAGGTATCCATTGGGATCTGACAATGGGCCTGCAGTGTAGCTCCCAGGTCTCTCAAGGTCTAGCAAAGGCACTTGATGCCGAGAGAAAGCTTCACTGTGCATACCCACCTCAGAGCTCTGGGCAGGTAAAATGCATGAATCTGATTCTCAAGTCCACATTAGCTAAGCTGACTCTGGAGACCAGAGGAAGATGGCCAGAGTTCCTTCCCCTGGCCTTTCTGTGGGCAAGGTGTACCCCCTATAATAACAAATTCACCCCTTTAAAATTGCATTTCAGTGGGCCCCATCCCTGTTGCCTTGACGTACCAGTCCCACCTTCGCTGATTTAACTAAGCAATCCCTACTTAAGTATCTCCAGTCTCCCCAGCAGGTGTAGTCAAAGGTTGGCATGAAGTCCAACCCAGATTCCCTCTTCCTGTCTCTACTCCTTTTAATCCACTCCAGCCCGGGAACACTGTCTACATCAAAGATGGACGAAGAAAGAGCTAGAACCAAATTGAAAGAAACCCTGTACCATCGTTTTGACTAATCCCACAGCCTTAAAGATCCCTGGCCAGCCTTCCTGGATTCATTTCTCCCAAGCCAAGCCAACACCTCCACAGAATGAAAAGCAGTTTCATCTGTCGACCCCTGAAAGATCAAGCTTCATCAAAATAGACTTGTCAGCCTATTAAACTTGCCTAGTATTTGTCTATTTGTACCAACTCAGTCTAGTTTTTACCTTAACTTCTGTAAGGTAAAATTACCGGTTTTACCTTAAAAGAGGATTTCTAATTAAAAACCTCTCATGAACCCCTGCCCAGGGTGCTTTATTCTGAACAGGTTTGTGTAATTCCTTTGATAATGTTGTTAAACTCAGAACGTAATCCTGTAGCTTTTTCTTCTAGGGATCGTGAACACCCTGGGCCAGCCTTCGCAGCTGACGAAAACATTTATTTCTGTCAGTGCTCCCTTTTGACTTATGTCCCAGGAATCAAAGTGAGCATCCAGCGTGTAATAACTTAACTGGGTTCCTGTGTCCTTTGTAACGTTGTGTAAACATAAATGTCTAAAAATATGGACCAAACAATATTCAATTCCACTCTGCTTGGAAAGAACACCCCCTCCTCGCGCTGTTCCCCAGGGAGCTGCAACCCACTTTTCCTCATTGTCAACCACCCTGCAACAGTGGCCTGGTTTCGCAGACAAACTGGACATTTTGTTCTAAAGACAAGATAAAACTCTAGAGTGTAGTCTACTATGCCACAACGTCCATACGAGTATTAGACCCTTCCTTTTCCAGAATGTACTCATTTTCTGCTTGGTAATTTATATATTGCCCCAAATGTATTCTTATAGGTGCCCTGAAGACTTAAACTTATTATTTTTCTCAAGGCGGGTTACATGCTGTCCTAGGAAACCTTGTTGTTTTCATGCCAACTGCTCAAAAGTAATAGAAGGCTCCCTGCAAAGAGCAAGAGACCAATTAGACCGGCACAAAAGGAAAGGAATTGCAGGAACCCTGGGCCCAAAAATATTCAATTAGAATCTTTGGTTAACCTCCCTTTTAACCAACATTGCTTGCTCATTAGCTTTAATACTGTTAGTGCTGCTTATAGGCCTGTGTCTCATGAGTTGTCTTGTAAGCTTTACATCAAAACATCTCCAAGTGGTCCACCTCACCTCATGGTGCCTCAAGCAAAGCCCAAGTCTATGGTCTGACTCCCTCACTAAGGCAAGGGGAGTGTAGTAACTTAGCTTAACATGAGGGACTCCATCTTGTTTCAAACTGCCTTTAACTTACCCTGCTAGCAGTTACTCTCCCTTCTCTTCCTCCCTCTCCGGCTATTCCAGAAGATCTTGATTCTTTTGAGATGTCTCCAAACCCTGCCTGCCCAGCTAGCAAGAAATATGCTATCTAGTAAGACCTTGAATTAGCACCTGCAGCTGCCCAATCCTGGTACCCTGCCAACCTGATAAGGATGTAATGGCTAGAATACCCCTTGCCTTGAGCAAGCCCTCTACTATGAACTATAAAAAGTTTGAGAGGTTTTCCACATGATAGCCTACTATTGGTCCAGCCATTTAATTAAGACTTTAAACAGTTTTTGTAAGTGTGTCTTTGGAGATTGAAAATAAGCTCATCAGATGACCTATAATGTTTATCATCCCAATATATGGGTGAAACCTTTTTCAGTGACTTCCCAAGAGGTTGATGGATCCAGTCAACACCCAAACAGGGCTTAGTGAGAATCCAGAAAGGTGCAGGTGAGTGAAAGGATCTGCATGGGCTTCATTAGGTCAGAGCCAGAGTCCTTTGGGGTGATCTTGGAAAGGACTCTGTGGAGAAAACACAGGAAGAAGTGAATTAGAGTCAAGATGAGATGAGGAATTTTTTCATTCTTGTTGATTTTCTGATTAGAGCACTCACAACCAAGGACAGGCAGCATCAGGATTGTGAAGCAGAGCATGCCCGTGGTGGAGCACAGGAGTCGTTGGTACAAGGATGGCTAGGGGCACAACTGTACAACCTGGTAGGGTAGGGCTGTTGGGGTGCAGTATACCCAGGAGCACACACGGGTGAGGAACAAGTTGGTACTGGATTGTTTAGATAGGTGGATTAATGATTTATCATTTAACAAGTTTTTCCACACAGCAGAACCATACAGCTTCGGAAATCCAAAAGAGAAGTTCTGCTCTGATCTGTAGGGATTGTGTTCATTTGGGTTGACTAGAAAAAGAAATCCAGAGTTACTGTTATGTGTGTAAGGGAGAGCTTTATATCGAAGCAGTTGTATATTGAGAAAACATCCCAGCCAATCATAGATCAGGTCCTCAAGTCTTGTAGTAGCCTACATGTCCAACACTAGTCATACTATTCAATAAATTCCTCTCAGACAAATGCAGCACATGCAATGATGCCGAACGCAAGAGGATCCCAGGCTGGTGGGTGGAAAGTCTTGTGGATCCAGTGGCAGTCGAAGCTTCTCCACATGGCTCCTCCAGCTTTGAGTGTGTCTCCTCAGCAGAAAGGTGAAGCAGAGAGAGAAAAAAAAGTTCCTAAAATCCTCATGAAAAGGTTACATCAAGTTGTGACCCATCACTCTATTTATCAATTGACATGAAATTATGTAACTTCTACAAGGATGTTGAGAGTCAGAATCGACTCAATGGCCATGGATGCATGAATGAAAACAGGCCCTAACTTTATAGGGAAGACTCGAGTCTCAGGGTGGGTGCAGTAGAAGACTGAGTCACTGATAGAGAAGCACTGAGCCTTAGGTGTATGCAACCATAGAACCTTCTCCTTGAAAAAAACATGGCCTGTGAGGGGCCAGGGAGTAAGGACAAAAAGTTCTTGGACCTGCAAGATTCAGTGAAGTCCGTGGTCTCTGGTAAAGCTTTTAACATCCTTTCTGTGAGTGTTTGTTCATTGTTATTTGTCATTGATTATAGTTCTTGAGAAAGATCACTAGATATCAAAATATGTGTATGCTCTTTAATCTTGTACTCTGGCAACTGGATATTATTCACAACTTATCTTTAGTCATTATAATAAGACTGAAAACATTGTTAAATGATAAGTCATTAATCCACTTATCTAAACAATCCAGTACCAACTTGTGCCTCACCTGTGTGTGCTCCTGGGTATACTGCACCCCAATATGCATTTCTATAGGAATAGCCTATTGGCTCCCCTCCTTTTGATAGTATCTAATGACTCTGCCTAATGGCTGCCTTTCCCCTTTCATCTCCTTTTCCAGAAGACATATGGAATAGCTGAGGTAGAGGTTTAGGCATAATCTATTCAGAGAATAATGTACTGACAAGTTTTCACCCAGCCCTTCCTGTACCTGAGCTAGAATTGGTTATTTGCTTATAATGACCTGGCGACTTTGTCAAGTCTGTGTTTTCCTCAGTGCTACAAAACGTAATGTGTAAAAATTTGTGATTTTTAGAACCACTCGGTGCTCTATCCATACATTTATGTTGACTGCTGAAATTTATGATTTTGTGGAATTTAATCATTTTTTTGAAATATCTTTAAAGCAACATTACCTAAATGGAATTTTTTTTAAGTCCAAAGTTAGAAAATCATTTAAAGACCTGTGGTTTTTTAAAAAATATAACTCTATTGCTAAGCATGTTGATTGCCAACAGCATAAGGCAGTGAATAATAATATCTGTTAATTTATTGAACATGCACTGACTTTTTATAATGAAAAAAGATATCGAAAGGAAACTCATGGACATAAAATAAATGAGCTTCTAAAGTTAGGCAATACCTTTGAGTTATTCATCACTGCTCCTAGAAATCCTCACTTTCAATGGACTTTTTACATCCCTCACTCAATTAATGATTTGGGCCATGGCATGGTAAGGTTCTGCTTAAATTTGTTGACAGGCTCAATTTTAAGACATGGATAAATTTGCTTGGATACATCCTCTATTAGATATCTCTGGCTTGAAAAAGAAAGTTGTTTCACAAAGAAACCAAGAACCTATTATCCAAAGTTGGAGGTATTATGATTTTCAAGCAAATGTGTCATTACTTATGCCATATTAACTTCCTTTGGGGGGTGGGGGGTTATTTATTGATTCATTTTATATCCCTAATGCATATGCAGGCACACACACACATGCTAAGGTTCATGCACATTTACACTCTCATATTTGTGTGTAAAAAAAAGTCTGAGAAAACATAACTGAACCAAATACTTCCAAAATAACATATGTAACTCTTCTGTAAAGGAAAAAAAAAAAAGCATTTACTTACAGAGGCAACAAAAAGGTTCGCAATTTTGGAGTGAAGCCAACTTACCATTAGGTTTTCCTTTAAAAAAGGGGGGTGCGTGCAATGGAGTGGCGGGGGAAGCAGAGCAAGGAGGTCCCGAGGGAGTATAAAGGATGGACTTTGGGGCCAGGATGTGGCACCCCATCAGACTCATCCAGAAAACACTCTAAAGGCCAACAAATAGACCTCGAACTGCTAACAGATTTTTTTTTTTTGCTTTTTGTTTTGTTTTTTTCTTTTTTTCCTCTTCTTTTAAATTTTGTATGTCAGTGGCTTTTTTGCCTATCAGCGTGTGGGTGTTGCTGCTGTCAGCGCCATGTTCCTGTGTGCCACTTGGGTGCTGTCAAAGCCATCTGCATTTTTATGCACATATTACTATATCAGCAGGTCCACCTAGATAAGATAGGCTGGACAAACAATGTGAGAAGAAAATAACAGGACCAACGGTGCCGGAGGGACATGAGAGCGTGGGAGGTGGGGGAAGGGAGGAGGTGTTGGCCAACACAGGGACAAGGGAAAAGCGAGTGGTTCAAAACCAGTGGCAGGGAGGGGGTGGGAGGACTGGTAGGGAGTGACCAAGGGCAAGGTAACTGAGAGGATTTACTGAAACCAGAATGAAGGCCGAACATGGTAGTGGGACGGGAGGAAAGCGTAAGGATATAGAGGAAAGGAGTAGGAGGCAAAGGGCATACAGAGAAGCCTAAATACAGACATGTACATATGTAAATATATTTATGATTATGGGGGGAATAGACCTAAGTACAGATATTTATAGGTTCAGTAGTAGGGTAGCAGGTGGACATTGGGCCTCCTTGCATGCACTCCCTCAATACAATAGCACCTTGCGCAGCTAAACGATCATTCCATGATACTGACCTTCCTGACTTGATCGCTGAAGACAGATGTATGCATATGTAAATATAGTGAAGAAAGCTGATGGTGTCCGGCTATCAAAAAGATATAGTGTCTTGGGTCTTAAAGGCTTAAAAATAAACAAGTGGCCATCTAGCCCAGAAGCAACAAATCAGACATGGAAGCAGCACACCAACATATGTGATCATGAAGGGCTGAGGGGACCAGGTTTCAAACAACAAAGGTGGGAGGAAAACATCATATCATCATAAATGAGAGGGGTGCGTGATGGGGACCCAATGCCCATCTATAGACAACTGGACATCCCTTGCAGAGGAGTAGTGGGGAGGAGATAGTCACTCAGGGTTCAGGGTAACAACAATGAAACTCAAAACCTTCCTCTAGTTCTTGAACGCTTCCTCCCCCCCAATTATCATGATCCCAATTCTACCTTGCGGACCTGATTAGACCAGAGGAAACACAGGGAATCTAGGACACATCTCAGGACCAGCAGTGAAAGTGGCGACACCGGGAAGGAAGAGGGTGTAGAAAGGGAGAACCGATCTTGGGGATCTACATGTAACCTCCTCACTGGGGGATGGGCAACAGGAAAGTGGGTGAGGGGAGATGCCAGGCAGTGTAAGATAGGATAGAGTAATAATTTATAAGTTATTAAGGGTTCACGAGGGAGGGTGGAGCGGGGAAGGAGGGGGAAGGAAAAGAGGAAAATGAGCTGATTCCAGGAACCCAAGTGGAAGGCGAATTTTGAGAATGACGAGGGCAACGAATGTATAAGGGTGCTTTACTCAATTTATGTGTATATAGATTGTGATAAGAGTTGTATGAGCCCCAATAAAATGATTTATAAAAATAATCTGGCCATACCAGAGGAGGTATACTGGTACAGATAGGAACTGGAAACACAGGGAATCCAGGACAGATGAACCCCTCAGGACCAGTGCTGAGAGTGGTGATACTGGGAGAGTGGAGGACAGGTGGGGTAGAAAGGGGGAACCAATTACAAGGATCTACATATAACCTCATCTTGGGAGATGGACAACAGAAAATTGGGTGAAGAGAGACGTTGGACAGTGTTAGATATGACAAAATAATAATAATTTATTAATTATCAAGGGTTCATGAGGGAGAGGGCATGAGGAGGGAGGGGGAAATGAGCTGATATCAAGGGCTCAAGTAGAAAGCAAATGTTTTAAGGATGATGATGGCAACAAATGTACAAATGTGCTTGACACAATGGATGCATGTATGGGTTGTGATAAGAGTTGTATGAGCCCCCAATAAAATGATTTTTAAAGGGATTCTGTGGACATATTCTGTAATACTGGTACTTCATAATACTTCAAACACCAGAAGCATCTTTCAATCAAAATTAATTGATCTGTTTGTTAGTATTTCAAAGTCTTTTACTTTATCTTGCTCTTGCTTACAAGTCAACAAATGAAGCATCAAGTGAGCTACTCATTGGTTCACAGGCACAGCCACATGTGACCTGTATCCTGGCCATTACCTGAGATGATGGAGTGAGGTCCCTTCACCTGGAGCTGTATGAATATTGTTATCAGATGCAGACTGGCATGATATCTCCTGGAATCAGAATGGGGAAAGTTTTTATAGTGTAGTAAGTTTTTATAGTGTTGTAATCATGAATAACAAATCAGTCCAAAGAAGCTGGAGATTGAAAAAGTCCAACCTTTGAAGATATTAGTCTGTTTCATTCCCCTCCCCCCTTTCTCCCTTGAGTATATGCCCTCATTTCTCTTGGTTCTGCAAAATACTGCAGGGTCCCACAGAATTCACAGAATGTCTCGCTGTCACCAAGGTGAGCACTGTTCAGTCCAAAATCTGTAGGTCAGGAAGTGGTAAGTCAGATGTTGGGGCCAGGAATGCACTCCAATTCTGGCTTTGCTGGTCATGAGGTCACACCCCCTGTTCCTCAGGGGGCTCATTTTATACACAGCAGGATGGCATTGTAGGGGACCCTGCTTGGTTACCCGCAGGTGCATCCTCTCACTATCTTCCCCAATCTGCTTACCAAACCCACGTACGCAAAGATCTTTGGGTGGGAATAATTTAGGGCAATCAAATTTCATCTCAATGTAATCATCTATTCACCCTGGCATGTATTTTGTTTATGTATTTTGTCTGATTTGGGACCTCTGGCAATGCAGTTCTTGTATGCATTGGCTACTGATAATCTTGATCATCCAGGCACCCTGGAAAGGTTTCTTCCTCCTCCCAGATGTCGTATATTATTGCTTACACCCACAGTAAGTAACAGTAACAGAGATAACCATCAAACAAAGATCTTGACCTGATTCACTGCTTCTCCTAAGAGCAAAACTCAATCTCATCCCAGTCCTGTTTGTTAGATAAGGTCCTCAAAAATGGCACCATAGCGACCAAATCAGAAAAACGAGGCTCACTGCCCTCCAGCTGATGTCAGCTTACAGTGACCCTGCCTGTAGGAAAGGGTAGTACTCAGAAACTCTGAGTTTCTGAGACCGTAACTCTGCATGAATAGTAAGCTCCTGTTTTGAACTTCTGACCTTGTTTATCACAGCCCCAAACATAAGCACTAAGCCACCAAGCCTCTTACCACAGCTACAAGTGTGTGAAATACAGAATTATCATATCTCACATAAGAGATAGCTCCAAGGAAATGTTAATTGAGTAAAACTCATATAGAGTGATCAAACATGGATGAGAGCTCTGTGTATTGAAATGTATGGTTCACACTGGTGTGTATGTAAAATTATAATTAATTGAGGTTTACACAAAAATATGTCCATTTTAGATGTGCTAGTAACCAGTAGAAACATTAAAATAAAAATCAAAACAAAGCAAGAAAACCCCAAACCAAACTTCAAAGTTTTCATGGAGATGTTTCCAGCATCAGCTTTTTTTTTTTTCATTTTTAAAATAGGGAAAATGATGAGGAAACATTGAGGCCCTTTCCTAACTAATGTGATGACGGAATACATGGAATAAAATGCACTAATGGAAACACACCAAGTATATTATTTTGCATGCAGATGTACAAGGGGCTACTCCCTCCCCCAAAAACTAAACTTTGGTAGTACACATTTTTCTTGCTAGGTGAGCATCCAGCAACTTGCTCTGAGTTAGTGCACCCAGTAGCATCCCTGGGAAGGTTCTCTCACATCACAGTACATTTTTTGTAAAGGCATTTTGCTCAAACTTCATTTTTTGTGATGGCTGTTTTAGAAGAATGACGTGCAGCTGTGAAATTTTGTTTCCTGTTTGGGAAAAATGCCACAGAAACGATGGTGATGTTGTTCAAGTATAGGAGTTGTTTCCTCATTTCCAAAAAGGTAACATTTCGATTGATGACAAACCTTGTTCTGGATGTCTGTCGACTTCCTGAACGGACAAAAACGTCGACTTGTAGTGCATTTGGAGTTCCTTCCACCAGGTCAAACTGTTAATCAAGCTTTCTATTTAGAGGTTCTGAAAAGATTACGTAACAGTGAGTGACAAAAAAAGGGTTGATTTGTGGGAGACAGGGGACTGATTTTGCCACCACAACAATGTTACAGTTCACACAGCCATCTCAGTGCACCAGACATGACAGGACAGCGATTGGCCAATGTAGAAGAGACGAAGAAAAAAATGAGGGAGGTGCTGTGAACCATTCAAACAGATGAGTTTGAAAATGTTTCCAAGAATTGAATCACAGATTTCACAAAAATATTAAGCATAATGGGGAGTACTTTGAAGGTGATAAGGTTGTTTGGGGGAAAAAATTTATATACATAGCTTCCCACACACACACACTCTTTTCTCCCTCCACCTTCCCCCCTTTCCACTTTTGTGTGTTGGAATAACATGTACATCCTTGGATTTGGTCTGTCTCCCCCCCCCGACTACTTGAACCTTAACCTGTATAATGTGAGAGAAGTGGCTTTTCTTCCATATCTACTATGTATATTGTACTCACCTCAGGGAACTCATGTTGTACTTGTCCTTTTGAGATTAGCTAACTTCACTCAGCATAATTTTCTCCAGCTCTTCCCATGAGACTGTGTGACTCAAATGCATAGCTTTGGAGGCAAAATTCCATTTTGGAGGGGCATCCCCTTGTATATACCCACTAATACAAAGACTCACATAATAACATTTGTGGACTACACTCACATGCATATACTTACTTCGTGCATATAAAGTACACATACTCGCACTAAACAACAGTACATTCCAATACAGAAACACACACACACATTCATGTAAGGAGTAGCACAAAGGAAAATGCACACTAGACCCAGTGGCAATATCATAATCAAAGAATTACAGACATTAACACACATGCTATCACATAGAACACATTAACCCACACAGTAATACAAGCATATTAACAAAAATCATACACTCATACATAAAGTAACACACACACACAAACTCTAATAAGAATGTGGATGTCCCTGGTGAGACATTTTCTGTGCCGGTACAAGAAATAGTGGCTATTTTAAGGAATTCTATCTAGATGGCTTCCTGTCTTCTCTAAGTGATTCTTGGGTCATGAGCGCCCCCTGCAGCTCAGCTCTGTCCCTGCAGGGTGGCTTGTGCAGGCTTCCACGGACATTCTTTCTCTGGAGGCATGTGACAAGATAACATGACCTGAAGTGTGAATCTCTGGGTAAGAGGCAGCAGGGAAAGACGCCCACAGGGAACAAGAAGTACAGGAGGTGAATGATTAGCAAAAAATAAAGTAATTGAGGCAGCAGATGAGAGGAGGAAGTCACTCCAGCACTTGGATTACCAATGATATTGGAAAATTAGAGGGCCAAAAACCAGGAGCTTAGTTCCAAGTCATCACATCACCATTGGAAGTTTGGAAGATTCTTGATGAGAGAAAAGGGAAGCGACTCGGTGGAATTTGCTATGTATGAATGTTTTCTTCTGTTACAATTATGTGGATAACAGAATTGTCCACATACAATTATGTGGATAAGAGAATTCAGAATTAACCTTGAATTCTGTTATGCACATAACAACAGAGTTCCTATCAAAATATATTCCCTTGGAAGATTGTGAGATGGAGAAAAATCCCCAGACCTTAACAGGAAACCAGCCCTGAAACAACATAAGCACCTACACCTGGATCTGAGTCCTGTGTTCTGTGGGTCCTGAGCACCCCCTGGAGACCAGGCCCCTCACTGCAGAGGCAGTTTGTGTTTAGGCTTTTACTGAATTCACCTGTGTGTTTTTGCATAGTAATGCACAGCCTTATCCTCGATTTTCAGGCTCTCCATTTGCAGATACAATGTGTTCTTGGCCTCCTCTCTGGAGACAGTGACTCACTCCTTCTCAGTCTGTATAGTATGTTGAATCACCCTCAGTATTAATAGCTGAAACTCATGGCAGGCTATTCCCTGGAGCGTGGTGGACCCCTTGCATGATATAGCTACTAAAGGTGAGATTGCGCACAAGAATCTGCACACAAGGTAACCCTCCAGATTGCCTCAAGTCTGCCCTAGACTCCACCAGCTGCACCTCATGCTGGACACCTGCTGACACAGGGACATTCCTGGTCAGGAAGACCATCCCACGTATCCACTGTGTCTCTCCCTCAAACCCAGTCACACACTTACTAAAATCCCAACAGGGAAAGCTCAGCTCTACGTACAGTCCAGGCTGACTCCTCCATATGCAGTCCTGATCACTGAATAGGGACTCTTGGGGGGTGCTTTTCCAGCCCTCCATACCTGAGTCTGGTCTGTGTGTTAGCACACATGTGTATAAGAAAGAGATCAATATACAAGAGCAGTTGAACATTGAGAAAACATCCCAGCCCAGTCCAGATCAAGTCCATAAGTCTGATATTAGCCCATATGTCCAATACCAATCTATAAAGTCCTCTTCAGACTGGCGAAACACATGCAATGACGCCGAATATAAAAGATCATAGATCAGTGGATGGGAAGTCTTTGGATCCAGTGGCATTGGAAACATCACAGCATGGGCAGGGCTCTCTGCATGGCTTCTCCAGCAGCCAGGGCTTCATCAGGGTGGGTACTGTGCCTTGTCAGCTCCAGGTCAGGTCATGCCCACACAGAGGCCTCATTGGCTATGATCTGATTGACAAGCAAGACTCCACCCCTACACTCTTAATCCTCAAATTGACAAACGATTATATATGTACTACAGTCTGGTTGTGCAGGAAGATCAATAATGCTTTCAACGAAGTAGGTGCTCCAGAACAGGAGTGTCATGTGAGACCTCAGTGGCAATGATAATATTCAAGAAAGGCAATTTCTTGCCACATGATTATTGTACACAGAACCCACAGTTATATCTAAATGATTTAAGAGTGCATAAAGTTATTTATCTTCTTTCATTCAACACTTCTATGTGTGAATAGATTCATACATTTATATCTAAGAGCATGAGTTAATTTTACTGCTTGAATCTTGATGCATGCCTTTATAACAGTTTATCCATCTATTTACCTGTTACTGGATATCAAGATAGTTTCCAGTTTATGGCTTTTGTAATAAAAACTACTGATCAGGTGAAAACAATAGACAGCAGAAAAAAACGGCATTCATTTTTTTATAACCACAAAAATAACAATAACAAACACAGATAAACTGAAAATTCTTCAAAACAACAGTGAGCTAATAACATTTGAACAAACATCATATTTTGAAAACTACAAGTATCATTAGGAAAAATCAAACAAACATCAAGGCATTAAATTCACTGGGGAAGATGCCATTGGATGGCATTTAAACTCTGAAATTTAGAACATAACGTTCAGTAAATTGATGTGAACTGTGACCCATGGTCTCTTACAATCCTTCAGCTTTCACATCCCCTCTGTTTAAGTAGCAAGTACTTGTTTGCTACAAGTGTAATCAGTGTTTGATTGTGTGCGCGTGTGTGTATATGTCAGTAACTTGTGCCTATTTCCTACCAGGTGTTCCCTTGGAAATGCTCCCTGCAAATTACTAAGTAATTCAATCTAGATAGAGTCTCTTCTGACATCCACTGACTCGCCAAAGGATGGATTCTCCAATAAACAAGGTACCTTGGGGTTAGTTATGTCGGTTTACTAATCTTCAGTGCACATGTTCACTATAGATGTAGTGAAACTCATGAAGAACTAATTAAAGGTGCTTAGCAGGTGTGCTGCCTCTGATCCCACCCTCCTTTACTCCTCATCAAACCCTTAGGACCCTGCTGAGCATGGGAGCAGAGAGTGAAAGGTACTGAAATTGGGGTGGATCATAGATCAGCCTATGCTACATGGAAAAACAGTGGGTCCTCTTTTCTTGGGAGTTTTGTGATTCCTGGAAGGTAAGAGAGACAGGAAAATGGGGAGGAGGACCTACTCCCAGTCCAGGTACCTCAGCCCTGTGCCGGTGTGTAGGACAGACCCAGGAAGGAGCACTGAGTTCCACCTCTGTAAACTGTGTGGTTCAGTCTAAGAGATATTCTTCTGAGGCCTTAACCTGCCAGTAAAGGCTCACCTGATGACTTCCTAATTGGTTAAATTGCCCGGCCTCCGGTTTCTGTTTCATTAGAGGGTTCGTGTAGGTACTGAACTTCGGGCTGCTTAGTCAGCATTTAACCAACCTGATTAGAGAACCTTGGACCATTGATGAGATCATAAGTAGCAACCATAGTTTCTCCCCCTGTGGTCTCCAAGAGGGAGTCCCTGACCCCAAACAAAGGCTTTCATTGGGATTGACACCTTTTAAGTTTGGGAGTGAAGGCTCTACCACCTCTTCCACTAAGTCTTACAAAATCTTGGAGAAAAACCCTGCCCAAGGTCCTTGCTAACAGAAATCTCAAGAAGCCATGAACCCAAATCCACTTGGGTTCACATCTCATGTGGGCAGAATGAGTAACCTAATCTTGTTTGGAGCCTTTTTCCTAGGTCTCAGAAAAAAAGTGGTTTTATACACTGGAGTAATGCAGATAATTGCTTTAATTTCAGCACTTTTAATTTACTCCCTCTTGCATCACCTGTGATGTATAGGCTTTCTGGGGACAGGGGGATGGAAGGGGATCCATAAGAGATTAACCAAGTAATCACCAAATTATTGAGTCATTACCAAATTACTTCACTTTGTTTACTATAGACTTCATCATGTCTTCATAGGGACACTAGGGAAATTTTAATTCACAGATTAGTAAAGAAATACAAAGAAGACCACAGACATGTTGCTTATTGTGTAACCCATCCATGGGCCTATCTAATAGGCCTTAGGGTCATGAATCAGTAGGTGGAGGGTCCACAGGGACATGTGACTGCCCTTGGACATGATGTTGTAGGTCATAATTAAACATTTTAATGGCACGCTTTTTGCCAAGGGCAATAAGCCAGTTGCAAATCGTTTAAGAGTTAACTGAAAACAGATGATGTGTTTGTGATTCCCGGTTTTGCCTGCCTACCTCCAGCAAAACTGATGAATTGAGGTAAAATCTGAGCGGCGATAACTCCATACAGGTAATTAGCAACAATGAACTTCTTGGTGGGTTAGGTTTCAGTTCCAATTTAGAGTTGTAGTGTGCAAGAGCCAGAGTCTGTGCTTAAGATCACAATGTAAATCTTGGGATCAATCAATGGTCATGGTCAAGGAAAACAAGGAGCTAAGTGTCATGGGTTAAGATTGAGGTGTCAGTGGAAAGATTAAAAGGGCTATAAGTTTAGGGAATTTAGTATGTAACAGCCTGTGTTTGGTGTTGATTAATTTCTTATGTTTTATTAGCTATAATAATAATGACATAGTTGGATTTTTCCCTTTTCCTTTCTTCTTTTTAATAATTCCTCTAGCTAAAATATAAAGTACAAGTTTAAGTATCAGAGGTGAAAGTGGACATACAGGTTTGACCTGTGTTTGATATGGGAGGGATTTTTTTCTCTCCCCTAAGTGTAACATTGAGCCATCCTAGCATAGTGGTTATGCACTGAACTGCTAACAACAAGGTCAGCAGTTCGAAACTATCAGAGAATCTGCCAGAGAAGGATGAGACTTTCTACTCCAATAAGTAGGTACAGTCTCCCAAACCAACAATGGCAGTTCTGCCCTGTCCTATAGGATGTCGATAAGTTGGAATTGACTTGATGGCAGTAAGTTCTGAGTTTGAAATGTGATATTTGCTGTGGTTTTTCATGAATGTACATTAGCATATTGGGTTATACCTGTTTTGTGTTGAATTTGTTGAGTGTTTTTAACATAAAGTGTCTATTTTGTTTAGAATACCTCCTGTGTCTATTCAGATGATAATGTGTTTACTTTTTGTTTGGTTTGTTTTACATCAATTAAAACATTGCATTTCTTATTTTCATATGTTAATCCAGCCCTGGGACAAATATACTGTTTGACTAATTTCACTAGTATTTCATGAAGACTCTGGCATCTATACCTAAAGTCAATATTTCAATGTTGTCCTGAAATTTTGTTGTCTGGTATTCATGAAGCCTCATTACTTGGCACTGGTATGCATTTATCACTGGCCTTTCAGAAAGTGTTAGTAAGTATTCCTAAACAGTAATTGTTATGTCTTTAGCTATTAACTTGAACTTACACAAAAACAATAAAATTGTATTTATTCACACTGCCTGAATATTCTGGTCTCTAGCTACCATAATCTTAATCTTTAGCCTGTCTTATAATTTGGCTGGAAGTTTCTCATGGAAGGAAATTCCATACGTTTTAGACTTCCTGAACCGCCCCAAACCCACTAATCTATTTACTATCTGTCCCTTTCTCTGGCTGGATCCTGTACTCTTCCAGGTGGGCCTTCAGTCCAGAGGACGAAATGATATACACGCCTTTACCAGACTAGGGTTGCTCATAGCTGGGTGTGTTTTATCCTCATACTGGACCCCAAGCTTGGGAAAATGCTCTGGCATATGCCATGCTGTACCAAGTCTCCGAGCTTTTTAAACAGGGGCTGCTTCTCTGTCCCTCAGACCCATTGGAGGGCCGGACTATAGTTAAAAAAAACTGCGACAAATTCCTATGCACACTGCACATATCTTATTTTGAAATAAAAAAACAAATGGGGGAAAAATACCCGGCAGGCTGGATAAATGTCCTCGGGGGGCGGCAGTTTGAGAAAGCCTGCAAGTGGAGACCTTCAGCTCTCTTCCGGGAATGATGCGCATCAAGGAAATGCTGGGATCCTTTCATGAAGTTGATATCGCCTTGTTTGTTTCCATTTTTAAAACAAAAGAAACCCATTCCTTCTTTTGAAATAAGGGAACTGAATTTCCAGAAGATGTCACAAGAGGGATTTGACATTTGATACCATATAATTTTTTTATAAACAAAACTAAAATCATTACTCATTTGTGCATGTCTTGGATATTGATGAGAGGTTTCTGAGGATACTATCAACTTTTTGTTGTTTTCTAATTTTCCACAAGATGACATTTTTTTTTCTGGAAGGAATTAGAAATTAATCAAGCTAGATTAAGAATATCGCCCAAGAAGAGGCCTGGATGCCAACCTTCCTCTACAACCTGCCTGCCTCAGAGTCCTGAGATGAAACACTAGTCTTAAGACCTAGGGGAAGATTGAGTCATATAGAAGAAATTTTCAAGATGACTAGGAATGAGGGAGGGTCTAAAATAGGTTATGCATTCTTCTACTAGCCTGACTTTGCGGATTCGTTTTAGAGGGAGCCTAACCTACACCCCACCCTCCCCGCATCCTATCACTGCCACCTCCAAACTCCCACCATTCAGAAATTACTTGAGGCTACAAAAAAGGCAATGGCTAGGATGTTCTACTAACCCACTCAGTCTGATGCCTGCCTAGTTTACTCCGACATCGCCGCTTCTCACCACACTCACTTTGTCTTGCTACCTCTCCAGGTTCCAAGTGGAGCTTGTTTCACAAGCTGAAGCCTGAGCATTAGTCTCTCCATACCCACTCACGCTGCTCCACCCCACCCCACCCCCACCCCACCCCACCCCCGCAAAATAGAAGAGCAACAGTATGGGACATCCTAGAACTTAAGCCAATACATCCTCTCCCACAGTGTTTGTTGTTTCCTACCACAGTGTTTGTTGTTTACTACTTCTCAACATTGCTTAGAACGGCTGGGAACCCGGCTTCAGATTAGAAGGCAGAGTAGTTGATAAACTCTCTTTTTCCTGGATCCATCTCTGCATTTTTAAGCCTCTCCCCTCACTTTGGCCTTTGGCATCATCCATATGCCTACCCATTACCATTGTCATTATCATCCCATGACTGCACAGTGCAAACTCTCATTAAAGCTGAAAAATTAGACACTCTTAAACTCTTGAGCTGCAGAGAGTAGAAAACAAGTATCCTTCCAGGTGTATTTTCTAGTTATGGGATGGTTCTTCCCTGGCCAAGGAACACAAGAGAGTGTTCCTACTTTCTTTTTTTTAATTAATAAATATTTTATTGGGGCTCATACAACTCTTATCACAATCCATACATACATCAATTGAGCAAAGCACCCTTATACATTTGTTGCCCTCGTCATTCTTTTTTTTTCTTTTTTTACATTTTATTAGGGACTCACACAACTCATCACAATCCATACATATACATACATCAATTGTATAAAGCACATCCATACATTCCCCGCCCCAATCATTCTCAAAGCATTCGCTCTCCACTTAAACCCTTTGCATCAGGTCCTCTTTTTTTTCCCCCTCCCTCCCCGCTCCCCCCTCCCAATGTGCCCTTGGTAATTTATATATCGTTATTTTGTCATATCTTGCCCTATCCGGAGTCCCCCCCACCCTTCTCTGCCGTCCCTCTCCCAGGGAGGAGGTCACATGTAAATCCTTGTAATCAGTTCCCCCTTTCCAACCCACTCACCCTCCACTCTCCCAGCATCGCCCCTCACACCCCTGGTCCTGAAGGTATCATCCACCCTGGATTCCCTGTGCCTCCAGCTCCCATATGCACCAGTGTGCAACCTCTGCCCTATCCAGTCCTGCAAGGTAGAATTCGGATCATGGCAGTTGGGGGGAGGAAGCATCCAGGACCCGGGGGAAAGCTGTGTTCTTCATCGGTACTACCTCGCACCCTAATTGACCCATCTCCTCTCCTGAACCCCTCTGTGAGGGGATCTCCATTGGCCGACACTTGGGCCTTGGGTCTCCACTCTGCACTTACCCCTTCCTTCAATATGGTATATACATATACACACATATATCTTTTTTTTTTTGCATGATGCCTTTATACCTGGTCCCTTTGGCACCTCGTGATCGCACTGGCCGGTGTGCTTCTTCCATGTGGGCTTTTTTGCTTCTAAGCTAGATGGCCGCTTGTTCACCTTCAAGGAAAAAGCTACTGTATGAGGTGTTCCTACTTTCTACTCCTCTATGTCTGGCTGTCCACTTCTAATACAAATGGTTACTACACACTACTGTACAAAATACTGTGGGCTTATATTTGGATTCTACCCCTCCCCCACCAGAGGCATTTCTTTACACCCAAAAGACATTGTACTGTATCCCCAGGATACAAGGGGACCAGGGCAGGATAAACCTTCATGAAAAGCTCAGCATGCACTGACTGTAGCGTAGATGAACAGGATCCAGCTTGATCACCTTAGCCAACAACATGTGGGGGCCATGGAGTGAGATTGAGCTGGGCTGGGAAAGAACACCTTCCATAAAATATTATTTGCTTCAATTATCTGTCTTGTGAAAATAAGATTGTTATATTGACAGAGGATTGAGATAATTCATATTTTGCAAGCTCACACTTTATTCTAACAGTATGTATTATAGATATAGGATGTGGATTAAAGCTAGATAATGCTATTAGAAAAATTAGTAAAATTGGACACACCCCCAACTCTAGAAGAATGCACTTCAAAGGACAGCACTGGGGCTACAGCTTGGGGAGAGGGGTGCAGCATCAGATTCGAGCACACAGGAGAAACGCAAAGGGATGGAAAGGGAGAAGAAGACATCCTGGACCACCAACCCCCAAGGAAGATGTTCATGATCAGAGCAGACAACACACAGGAAGGACCGTAGGGCTGGCCCCCCACGGGACACAGCATCCCTCACAAAACCATGATGCTGCAGATGACAGCACTGGAGACACAGTGTGGGACTAGTGCATGGAACACCAAATCTAGACTTAGGAGACAGAGGGTGGGACTAGTGCATGAAACACCAAATCTAGATTTAGGAGACAGAGGGTGGCACCCCATCAGACTCAACTAGAAAACACTCATAAAGGCCAACACACAGACCTTGAACTAGCTATAGGCTTTTCCATTTTTGTCAGTGGCTTTCTTTTTGTTATTGTTATATTGTTCTTGCTTTCTGCTATTGCTGTTATTGTTTTTTGGTTTTGACTTCCTTTGTTGTTTTATTTGGCTTTGCCTGGTTTTTACACTGATTAATGTATCTGCATGCCTATCTAGGTAAGATAGGCAGGATAAATATTTCATAGATGAAAAGAATGGGACTAATGATTCCCGGGTGGGGGGTACAGGAGAAGTGGAGGTGGGAGAAAGGAAGGTGCGGGGGAGTGGGGGGGCAACCCAGGGGCAAGGGAGCAACAAGTGAACTGAAATCAATGAAAGGAAGGTCGTAGGATGCCTAGTGGGGCTCAATCAAGGTCAATGTAGCAGCGAGGAATTACTAAACCTAAATGAAGGCCGAACATGATGGCGGGACAAGAGGGAAGTAAAAAGGAAATAGAGGAAAGAACCAGGAGGCAAAGGACATGTATAGAGACCTAAATACAGGCATGTACATATATGTATATAATGAGAGGGGAACGAATTATGTACTCGTATCTATATGTTAAGAATTAAGATTGCACATGGACATTGGACCTCAAAGCAAGTACTCCCTTAACACAAGAACACGTTGTTCTAACAATCTAGCATTCTGTGATGCTCACCTTCCCGACATGATCGCTGAAGACAAAATGGGTGCATATGCAAGTGTGGTGAGGAAAGCTGATAGTGCCCGGCTATCAAAAGATATAGCAGGCGTCTTAAAGGCTTGAAGATAAACAAGCAGCCATCTAGCTGAGAAGCAACAAAGCCCACATGGAAGAAGCACACCAGCCTGTGTGATCATGAGATGTCAATGGGATCAGGTATCAGGCATCTAAGACCCAAAATAAAACCATAACCGAGCTGAATGGGCGGGGGGGGGGCATGAAGTGGAGACCCAGTGCCCATCTGTAGACAATTGGATATCACCTCACAGAAGGAAGAGACAAGCCAGTCAGGGTGCAGCATAGCACTGATGAAACACACAACTTTCCTTTAGCTCTTTGGTGCTTCCTTCAACCCACTATCATGACCTCAATTCTACCTTACAAAGTGAATTAGACCAGAGCATGCACACTGCTACAGATAAGAGCCCACAACGCAGGAATCCAGGATAGATAAACCCCTCACGGCCAATAAGGATAGTAGAGATACCAGGAGGATTAGGAGAAGGTGGAGAGAGGAAGGGGGAATCATTCACAAGGATCAACCTAGAATCCTCTCCCAGGGTGATGAATAATGGAAAAGTGGATGAGGGCCAATGGAGGATGATGTAAGATATGGAACAAATAATCAATAACTTATCAAGAGTTTGTGAGGGAGGGTGGGTAGGGGAGGGAGGGGGAAATGGGGAGCTGATATCAGGGGCTCAGATGGGAAGAGAATGCTTTGAAAATGATGGTGGCAGCATATGTGCAAATGTGCTTGACACACTGGAGGAATGTATGGATTGTGATAAGAGATGTAAGAGGCACCAATAAAAGTATTTTTTAAAGAAAAATTAATAAAATGAAACATAATGCATAAAATAAGCCACTGAACTCTAAATCATGCAAAAGTGAAGTGAGAGAAAATATTAACATTGAGACCAAGAAATAAGCAAAACGGAATTGGTTGGGTCCAGTAGCAGGAAGGAAAGCAACAGGAAGAGGTGTAAGACACCTACTTAAAATACCTATAATTAATTTTTGATATGTTAGTTAAATGTTTATTAAAACACTGGGAAAATATCTTTAGAAGTTCTTCCAAATTTCTGGAAAACAAGTTGATCTTGCTGTCATAGCAGCTCATCGGGGAAAAAGAAATATTCACAGGAAGAAATAATTGTTGGTGGAAAAGTGCACAGGAAACAACCACTATAACAGAACTCTGATCCCCTGTCGAAATTCTCTGCAGTATTTTTAAGTACAATCCTGCAGCCAGTAACACAAAATGAGGTCAATAACTTGAACTGAAAAATAAACTATGCCTGAAATTTCATCCACGCTGATATCAAATAAAAATGTGTGGATTCTTCTTGAGATCAACCTTTAAGAACATAGGTGAACTGTCAACCTAAGCATTGAACCCCAAAGTGCATGGAGTGATCCTTACACTCTTTATTTTTAGAAGGCCTGGAATCTGCTCCTCCTCTTTGATGAGGAAATACCTCATTCTGTGACACCAAGTCAAGGAAGGCGACCTGAGGAAGAGAAGCATGTGCACTGTGACAGACAGAACAGGGTCTATCTTTGACACTTCATCAAAGAGGAACAAGGTCCTGAGCCTTGGGGGAGGGGGCAAGGTGGTGACTACTTAGGGCAAGAAGTACAGGCCAAGAGCCTGTCATGCCTTACTCAACACGGTATCCTCATCCGTCTCAGGTCTTGAGTATGTCACATATGAAGACAGTCCATTGAAGTGAGCTAGAAACCAGGGACTGTCTTACATGTCTATGTAATCACAAGGAAGGATTTCACCTCCTGACTGATGTTTGAATCAAACTTCTTCTCCTGACTCCACACTTCCTAGTGGCTTTGCTTCTTTTATTTAGAGAATACTTAGAGTTTGCCTTCAACAGAGTAGAGCTGGAAAATGATGAGTACTACAGTACTTGGGGTATGTGTACTATACAGTGCAGGGCTAGATAGAAATTGGGGGAACCGATGCCCATGACCTGAAGTATCTCCATAAAGATTAAGACATGGCAGGGGCAGGGACAAGGTACTAAACTTTATGAAGCATTCTCCAGCCATTCTCCTAAAGGTATATGTGATTTTTTTAAAAATAATTTTATTGGGGGCTCATACAACTCTTATCACAATCCATACATCTATTGTGTAAAGCACATTTATATATTCATTGCCCTCATCATTCTCAAAATATTTGCTCTCCACTTAAGCCGTTGGTATCAGCTCCTCATTTCCCCCTTCCTTCCTGCTCCACCTCCCTCATGAACCCTTGATAACTTATAAATTATTATTATTTTGTCATGTCTGATACTGTCCAACGTCTCCCTTCACCACTTTTCTGTTGTCCGTCTCCCAGAGAGGAGGTTATATGTAGATCCTTATCACCAGTTCCCCTTTTCTATCCCACTTTCCCTCCACCCTTCAGCATCTCCGCTCTCACCACTGGTCCTGAAGGGATCGCCTGTCTTGGATTCCCTGTGTTTCTGGCTCCTATCTGTGATTTTAAGGATTAGATTTCTGTGATGACCTTCCTTATGTGACTAAGGACTGAGAACATAAGGTGTTAGCATCCTAGTTTGGGCCTCAGTTCTTTTCGATTGACAATAGAACTTCCTGGGCAGTCTAAAAACAGAACTCTGCCAGAGGAATTCAAATCCCAGGTCCTCCAGAGTCATCCTTGCTTCATAACCATAATTCAATTTTTCCACTTCAGGCACTGCAACCTTTTCTGGAGAGTTCTAAAATAGAACTTCCAGTGTTTTGGGACTAGTTGCTCTCATGACCTCTTCAAAGGCATGAGTCTGGTGAGAATGTGTCTAATCAGTATATGGGAGTTTCTTATCCATTAATTTTATGGAGGTAATAATAAGCCCCGTAGGACCATTCCTCATCTTACTACCCATTTCAACAACAGAAGGACATCCTGCCCGATCTTGCATTCTCCTCACCATGCCTGACGTATTTAAACTCAGTATTCTGTTACTGTGAACATATAGTGATTGAGATTCATTCTATTTTTGTAGACATTCTCTTTGGTTTTTAACCAATCATGGCCTTTTCCCTGCGTGATTCCATTTCTGTAACATATCCCATGTATGAAAGATGATCCATCACTATTCTTGATTTTAATAGAATTTGGCCTATAATTCTTCCAAGATCCCCAAACAAAGTCAAACAAACAAATAAATACCTCATTGCCATTGTGTCTTGATTTCACCTCGTAGCATTCCTAAACCACAGGGTAGAACTGTCCCTGTGGGTTTCCAAGATTGTAACTGTTTAGTGGAGTAGAAATCTCGTGTTTCTCCTGTGGAGCAGCTGGTGGTCTCTGATGGTAGTTCACCTGTCCACTGGGCCCTCCACCTGCATTTCTGACACAGCCCTCAAGGAACTGTCCTAGGCAGGCTTCCCTTAAGATGTCCAATGTGGTTTTCTGCCACAATATCCCATTGGAATCAGTGTCAGCCTCTGAAAACAGCAAAGGCTCCTATGAAAAGGAAAGAAACCCAGGATAAATAAAGTACTATTTAAAATAAAAACAAAGTAGGGAGCTTTTCACTCTCGCTCATTACGAATGTATTATATAGCCATGGTACTGGTACAACAATAACTATGAAGACCAATGGATTAGAATTGAGAGCCCAGAAATACAACAAAGGCCTTATAGACACCTAATCTTTGATGAAGGACTAACACAATGAGCGTGGGAAGACAGTCTTCTCAACAAAAGGTGTTGGAAACGCTGAGTCTTCTCCTACCAACTAATAGCACAGGATCTGTCCCTCACACCATGTACAAAAACAAACTCTAGATCGATCAAATGCTGGCATAGAAACTGCAGAAACATAAAGACCAAGATTAGAAAAATAGGAACACATTTGAGGACGCTGATGAAAGGCACAAACTATGGGCAGCATAAAAATATTCATATAGAGAGACAATGGAGAACTTGAGACGACTAAAGCAGGACATTATGCACATCAAAAGACTTCATCAAGAAAGCACATTCCTTTTTCCTACATGTTCTAGCTCCAAGGACACATTCAAGCCACACGTCCTGTTGCGTGTCTGCATGTGTGCTCTTTATTACTTCATTTCTCCATTGTATTTTGAGAGCTTCTCATCTGAAGGGCTTGTCGTCTGACACTGTAAGTGACAATGTTCTGCTTCTGTTCACTAGCCCTTCAGTGCCTGACAATGTTTCTGTGCTGTCCAGAGGGTGGGCATTCCTTCAAGGTGGACACTCCATTCCTTCTTAGTAATCAGTCATTAGTCTGGAAACACCGAGGAAAGCCGTTCTCTTTGATTTACCCTGCTGGCACTGGCAATACCAGTGACATAGCTTCCAGCATCACGGCAACACCTAAGTCAGTGCATGTCACAAACTAACAGCCAAGAGTTGGGTCAGTTTGGGGGACCCTCATTAATTATTTAAGACCCCTAAGGGCATAGTAAGTCATCAGTGGATGTAAACATGTAGCTAGGTAGCCTGGGTGTATCGGGGCAGATCTTTTCAGAAAATCAAATTGTAATATTGAATGGTAAATGAAATGGAGGTGGAAACCAAAGCATAAAAAAGAAAAAAAGGAAAGAAAGAAGTATCATGAATAAAATCACTTTAAATTAGGTCTAACAGGAGACATAATTTCCATCATTTTCTGTCCTTTCAAAGTTCTGTCTTTTGACATGCTGTTAATCCAATCATTCTAAGCTGGTCACGTTGAATAATTAAATATAATTAACATAATCCCCAATACGAACTCAGGTTCTGAGATAGGCTCCCTGTCAATCAATCAATGTCACTTGATATAATTGGACAAGAATCAGTCACACTTGTTTTATTAATCACTGAAATGAAACTATTGATGTAATCATTCAACTTCATAATTTGTTCTTTAATCATTGAATTCACAATGTGCAGCTTTAGAGTTTATTTTATACTTTTAAAATATTTTCATAATTCTTGGAATCATGGAATTTGACTCTAAAATATCTACTACATGTCGACATTTTGACAACTTGAACTTGACCATTGGTGTGTCTTGTCTCTAGGTGCCATCGAGTCAGTTCTGACTCATAACCACCCCAGATACAACAAAATTTAGCACTGCCCAGTCTTGTGTCACCTCTAAAGTGTGGTTTTGTTTGATCTCATTGTTGTGGGCACTGTGTCAATCCATCATATTGATGGTTTTTCTCCTTTCACTGGCCCTCCTCTTTAGTAAGTCCGATGTCCTGTACCGAGACCCTTTTCCTGACAACATAGCTGCAGCACATGAGGGGAAGTCTTGCCAAGCTTGCCTCCAACGAGCATGCTGGTCCAACTTCTCCCAAGACAGATTTGTGTGTTCTTTTGGCAGTTCGTCATACTTTCAATATTCCTGAATGACACTACAATTCAGACACATTGACTCTTCTTCGGTCTTCTTTATTCCCCACTTATCGGGATGATATTTAGAACTAGAGTTAAATTTCCAAAGCATAGTGGAAATCGGCATTAGAACAATTTTTTAAAATACTTTTACTGGGGACTCTTCCATCTCTTATCACAATCCACACATTCCTCCAATGTGTCAAGTACATTTGCACATATGCCACCATCATCATTTTCAAAGCATTCTCTTCCCACCTGAGCTCCTGATATGAACTCCCAATTTCTTCCGCCTCCCTCCCCCACCCACCCTCCCTCATGAACCCTTGATGTTGTATTTTTTCCATATCTTACATCATCCTCCATCACCCCTCACCCACTTTTCCATTATTCATCCCCCTGGGAGGAGTCTCTTGGTTGATCCTTGTGATTGATTCCCTCGTTTCTCCCCCCACTCTCATATAATCCTCCTGGTATCTCTACTCTCCTTGTTGACCCTGAGGGGTTTATCTATCCTAGATTCCCTGTGTTGTGGGCTCTTATCTTTAGCAGTGTGCATGCTCTGGTCTAATCTGTTTACAAGGTAGAATTGAGGTCATGATAGTGGGGGCAAGGAAGCACCAAAGAGCTAGAGGAAAGTTGTGTGTTTCATCGGTACTATACTACACGCTAACTGGCTCAAGTCTTCCCTGTGACCTCTCTGTGAGGGTATGTCCAATTGTCTACAGATGAGCATTGGGTCTCCATGCCCCACAACTTTCACCTTGGGTATGGTTTTATTCTGGGTCTTAGATGCCTGATCCCTGATCCCATCGAACCTCATGATCACACAGGCCGGTATGCGTCTTCCATGCAGGCTTTGTTGCTTCTCAGCTAGATGGCTGCTTGTTTATCTTCAAGCCCTTAAAACCCCAAATGCTATATCTTTTGATAGCCGGGCACCATTGGCTTTCTTCACCTCATTTGCTTATGCACCCATTTTGTCTTCAGCAATTGTGTTGGGAAGGTGAGCAACACAGAAATATTAGAAAAATTATATAATCCTTACATTACACAGGTCATTGCAAACCTGCTAAATATGCATCATAATGGAACTGACAAGGAGTGATACCTCAGGGTGTGGCTAACAAGATGTAGCTATACATCCTCTATTTGCCTGAATTCTGTTCTCCTTAACTGAAGACCTTACACAACTGCCAGTTCTTGGCCTATGTACTGTGTCTGATGTCTGATTCAAGGATTTGGAAACTTCTAACTTGTATAACTGGTAAGTTATTTTTCTGGGCATAATCTTTCTGTTTAACATGTAGGTCCCCATTTTCATTTCATCTACTGGAACTTCTTTCATACTTATCCTATGTTATTTTTTGTCTCTTCTAAGCACATGATTTTTTTGTCATGACCCCTTGTTTTTGGTGTTAATTGGTGCTCCACCCTCACAATGGTTATGCATTGTTGTAACCAGTGTATCAATCCACTTGGTCTGGGTTTTCTGCTTAACCTAGCAAGATGTTCTATTTTAAGACTAATCTCACACTGAAAACACATTAGGACTCTGTGATACAAAGTATATGTGTTACATAGGTGATGAAGTTGAATACAAAATCCAAGGCCTGAAGATGTGGGCTTCATTTGTTGGTGAGGGGTAAACCCTCTCTCTCTGGACGTAAAAAGGCTTCCAATGGAACCCAGATTTTGGTTGGTGGATGGAAAGTGATTAACTTTTTATAACTTTTTTGAGTGAGATGATTACTAGGTGTGGCATAAGAGGACATCAATTAGAAGGGGGGTGGATGTGACTTGGGCCTATATGAGAGATTGCAATAGGATTTTTATATCATAATCAGGATGGGGTTTATTCAATTAGAAATGTGTTGGAAGATTTGCATTCTTTTAAAAAGTTATTTAAATAATCTTATTGGGGGCTCATACACCTCTTATCACAATGCATACATACATCCTTTGTGTCAAGCACATGTGTACATATGTTGCCATCATCATTTTCAAAACAAAAATTTTTTGTTGCTACTCCATAACTATAATTTTGCTACTATTATGAATTGAGTGATCCCTGTGAAAGGGTCATTCAACCCCCCAAAATGATCGTGACCCACAAGTTGAGAACCACTGCCCTAAAGGGTCTTCCTGGACCTTCTGCCAGATGACTACATGTGACACATACTCTGCTTTGAGGTGCTTTTTTCAGCACTCAGGATCAAAAGGTGTGGCAGGGTATGAAGTCACTGGGCTACCAATAGAATTATAGGAAGCCGGACATATGGGAAGCATTTGCCAAGACTGTATGTGCAGATTCACAGGGACAGGGCTGCTGCCGAGCCACACAGGGGCCAGGAGAAGCCAGGGTCTTGAAGGTTGCAGAAGATTTTCATAAGAGTGGCACACTCAAAGAGAGCTCAAGATACACCTTCAAAGAAAAAGAGATAAAAAGAATACAATGTCAAGAATCCCAAGGATCCCCGTGTCCAAGGCTAGGAAGTTCTTGTTTTGACGTATTATCATTTATTGGTGAGCATCCCTCATCTTCTAGTGAGAAAGACAATTTTTCCTTTGACTTTCAATCATTTCAGAAAGAGGTGTGAGGGGAGAAGAGTTCAGAGGGAAGGGGGATTGAGGGATGTTTCACATATGAGGGGGTACCTCCCGGGAAAATGGAACATTTTTTCAAAGCTTTGTATTTAATTTTTTCTCCAAACAACCTTATCACCTTTAATGTCCTCTCCATTACACATAAGATAATTGTTAAATTTGCGATTCCATGCTTAGAAACATTTTTCAAACTCATCTGCTTTTATGGCTGACAGCACCTCCCTCATTTTTTCCTACACCTCTTCTACATCATCCAGTCACTGTCCTTTCCTGTCCCTCTTCCTTCTCAGAAACAAAAAGAAGTCGCATGGAGTGAGGTCAGGTGAGTCAGTGCTTGAGACAAGAACTGCATGCTGTTTTCTTGCCCAAAACTGGTGCACTGGGATGGCTGTGTCAGTAGGTGCATTGGTGTGGTGGTGAAACCAGTGGCATGGTGGTGAAACCAGTCCCCTGTCTGCCACAAGTCAGGCCTTTTTTTTTCTTGCACACTGTTATGCAATCTTTCAAAATCTCTAAATGGAAAGCTTGATTTACAGTCTGACCTGGTGGGACAAACCTCAAATGTATTAAAAGTTGATGTTTCATTCATTCAGGAAGCTGACAGATGGTGTCCAGAATGAAGTTTGTCATCAATCAACATTTCACCTTTGTTTAAATGAGAAAACCAGACATACACTTGAGTTTTTCCCATAGAGCTGCCCTTTTAAGCTGTGTTCAACAACACAACAGTTTCTGCAGCATTTTTCTGAGCAGGAAACAAAATTTCACAGCTGCACGCTGTTCTCCTAAGTTGGCCATCACAAAAAAATGAGGTTCAAGCAAAGGTGCTTTTACAAAAAAATTCACTGTGACCAGAGAAAACCTTCCCAGGCAATGCCAATGGGTGCACTAAGAGTTAAATGCTAGATGCTCACCTAGTGGGAAAAATGTATACTATTAAAGCTCCTCTCGGCCAGCAAAATTCTGGGGTTTGGGGGGATACCCCCTTGTAGACCTTATAGAAAGACAAACCTCCCAACCCCCTGTAGTATATGAAGATATGCCCAATAGAGCTCATCAACGATGGGGGAACTGGAGCGGCTCAGGGTTCGCCATTGTCCATCCTGATTCACCAACTGTTGTATCTTTTGATGAACACCTGTGTTGGTGGGGGAGTTCATTTAAAAGTCACAGAAGAAACAAAACTCTCTTTATTTGCAGCAGTATAATCCTATATATAATAAACTCCAGAGATTCAATTAAAATTTTCTTTTTGTTTTTAATTAAAAATGTCTGGAATGAATTGAAATCTTGGCAGCATACTAGGCTATAAGATTAACATATGGAAATCATCAAATACTTGCATTTTAAAGAAGACACTGAAAAATATTAAAAGAATAAACCATTTACAATAGCTGCATAAGATATTTAGGAATAAATCATTCCAGAGAAACAAAAGATTTATACATAGAAAATTAAAAAACACTCCTACAAGAAACCAAGAGACTTACACAAGTAGAACAAGTTGCCATGTTGCTGGATAGGTTAAATGTAGTGAAAATGCCAATATTACCAAAAGCACTTTACAGATTTAATGCAATTCTGATCCAAATGCCACCACCATTCTACAAAAAAAAAAAAAAAATGGGGAAAAAAAACTAATCACTTCCTGTGGTAGTTATATAATTCCATGTCACAATTCCATGTCACCTTTAAATGTAGGTGTTTCAGTCTAGCCTGTCAATCACGTCACAGTCTGATGGTGCCACCTTGCGGGTGTGACCTTCTGATTAAGAGGGTCCTGGGAATCAATCTCTCTCTCTCTCTCTCTCTCTCTCTCTCTCTCTCTCTCTCTCTCTCTCTCTCTCTCTCTCTCCCTCCCTCTCTCCCTCCCTCCCTCCCTCTCTCCCTCCCTTCTCCCCTCCCTCCTCCACCTTCCTCTTAGCAAACCATGCTGAGAGCCCTGTGGTGCTTCCATTACCATTGGATCTACAAGGTTTTTCACCCACCAGCCTTTGGTCTTCCTGCGTTTTACATCATTGCATGTGGCTGAGTAAGTTAAAAGGACTTATGGATCATATCGGACTTGATTTGGACTGGGCTGGGATATTTGCTTGATATATAATTACCTTTTGATACAAAGCTGCCTCTTACACATATATGAGTGTCACTGAAATTGTTTCTCTACTCAACCCGGCCTAACACACCAAGTTTATGTGGAAAGAAAAGAAACCCCTGGATAAAGAAAACACTATTAGAAAATAAAAACAAAGTAGGGGACCTCCCATCCGAGACTGTAAAGACTATTATATAGCTGTGGTCATCAGAACAGCTGGGAACTGGTACAGCAACAGATATGAAGGCCAATGGATTAGAATTGAGAACCAGAAATAAACCAAGTACCTGCAGACACATAGTATAGTTTTTTATACAGTGCCAAAATACTTTAAGTGGGGTAGAGAAAGGCTTTTCAATAAACAATGCTTGGAAAATTGGATCTTTCCCTGCAAAAGAATAAAACAGGGCTTTTATTTCTCAGACCACGTACAAAAATAAACTCAACAGATCAATGCCCTAAATATAAATCCTAAAGCCATAAAGACCATCAATGAAAAAAATAGGAACAAATTCAATGGCATAAATACAAGGCATAAACCTACTATCAGACATAATGAAAAAGATCCACACTATAGAAGAGAACATAGAGGACTGGATATTTTAAAACTGCAACATTTATGCACATCAGAGGACTGGATCAAAAGAGTTAAATGACAACCCACATATTGGGGAAAATATTTAATATAATGATACATCATATAAAAGGCTAATCTACTGCAACTACATACAAGAACAGTCATGTGCACACCAATGTTTATTGCATCAATTTCCACAATAGCAAAATATGAAAACAAAACTCTAATTATAGAGGAATGTATAACCCACTCTGGTATATTCTTAAAATGGAATATTAGGTATTGATAAGAACTGATGATGACTCCATTAAACACCACAACACACGGACAAGAGAACATCATGCATAACAATGTTAGTCCAACTCATAAAGACAATCCTTTGACACCAATATTATAAGAAGAAACAAAGAAAAAGAAAAGCTGTTTCACATCAGAGAATAATACTATGCGGACTAGGAGGAGACCAGGTATGGGTGCCAGGGGAGGAAGGGGGAAGAACAGAAAATTTGAAGGGAGAGCAGGAAGGTGGGAGGAGAAAAAAGAGAAACTGCTTCTAGTGGCTTTGATGGGATATGGTTAGTGTTTTCATGTGATGATATGAGGTGTGCAACTTCACAGAATGTGTTTTCCTTCAAAATCCTAAATCAATAAATTTAATTAATTTTTTTGAAGATCATGAAGGTGCTCTTTAAAAAAGATGATAAAGGGATACTTATCAAGAGACCTTCCCCTGCTTTGAAGGACTGATTTATTTTAAGAGAAAACAAAAGTAGTTTTATTTGTTTCTCACTGAATGCTTAACCACTCTACTACGAAAGGCTCCAACCAGCTTGAAAAAATTACATATATGAATATGGCTCCAAAGGCAAAAAAAGAAGCCCTTGCCCCTCCCAAAATGGACACCAAAGCAAAGGCTTTCAACATCAAGAAAGCTGTGCTGAAAGGCGTCCACAGCCACACACACACACACAAGATCTACCCATCTTCTGGTGGCCCAAGACACTGAGGCTGACAAATCTACCCAAATGCCCTCAGAAGAGCACCTCCAGTACAAACAAACTTGACCACTATCAAGTTCCCTGTGACCACTGAGTTGGCCGTGAACATGATTGACGATAACACACTTAGGTTCATGGTAGATGTCAAAGCCAACAGGCACCGGATCAAACGGTCTGTGAAGAAGCTCTATGACATTGATGTAACCATGGTCAGCACCTTGATCAGAGCTGACATTGAGAAGAAGGCATCTGTTTGACTGGCTCCTATATATGACCCTTTAGATGTTGCCAACAAAATCGGAATCATCGAAACAATCCAGTTGGCTAATGCTAAATATAAACATCTTCAATACAAACACAAAAATCAAAGGCAGGCTCTAATCAAAATGCCCCAATCACTTCCTCTTTCCAGGACAATCACCTGCTCTACAAGGCTTCTGGCACACTCAGGATGTGGGTTTTCACACTGTGTAGCCACCACAGCAATAGGCAGCGGTGTCCTAAACCTTAGGTTGTTCATGTGTGGCAATGCTGTGCCATCTGGCAGTTCCTCGGCGATGACATGTCATTGTGTGAAACCCTGGGCTCCAGCCCATCCACTGAAGTTCCTTTTCTGGTTCTTGTTGTAACCAATTCTGAATGGTGCTAGTTAAGGTAGATTCAGAAGTTCTGCAAGACCCCTTCAGCAACTCCCCTGACTTCCTCTACTCAGCCCCAGGTGGCACCAGCTGGATCTGAGCATGTGCACCTGTAAAGAAGTAAAGTGGCAAGATGACAGCCTGGCCCACGGCATCCTCCTCAGCCCTGAATCCCGGCAGCACCTTACCTTGGCCAAGGACCAGTGTGAAAATGAAACTCCGCAGCCACTGCATGGTGAATGGACATTGGTCACTGGTTAATTTTCACTCTATATGGCAATAGCCTTACAGAATAATGTGTCAGAAGATATGACTTCCGCTTTTAGCACAATGCCATTATTAAGCGCTATTGAGTTGGTTGCCACTTAAAGCGACTGTATGTACGACAGAAGGAAACACTGCCCTGTCGTGAGTTGTCTTCATAATTGTTCTTATTGTTGACCCCATTCTTGAACAGGACTGCACTTTGTTGGCTGATGAGACAGTGTTGCGAGGGGGCCTTTCTGTCTACTTCCTGTGTGTCAGGGAGTGAAATCTATATTTTTAGGTTGTGTGTCTCAGGCTAAGGGACATTCGTCTTTTGCTTCTGAAAATGAAATTAGTCTCCTTGACCACTGAGCCCCCATACTCACTATTATACATGATCTCCCCTTACAGATGCAATCAATTTGTTTTCTGTGTATCCATTTGGAGAAATCCATGTGTCCATTTGTTGTTTGTGTGGTTGGAAGAAGGCATTTGCTATGTGTCTTGCAAAATTTGATCATGCTCTCTCCAGCTTCATTTCCATCACCGAGATCATATTTTCCAACTACTGTTCCTGCCTCTTTGTTGCCAACTTTTGCATTCAACTCGCCAATAATTGTCAATTAATCTTGATTCCATGTTTGATCAATTTCATATGAAGATGTTGGTTGATTTTTTTTAATTTCATTGAGAGCTTTTGTGGCTGGTGCATGAATTTGAATAATACTTTTATTGATGGGGTTTCCTTAAAAGTGGACAGATGTAATCCTTTAACAGACAGCACTGTACTTCAAGGTAGATTTTTATATTTCTTTTTTGATGATAAATGCAATGCTATTCCTTTTGATTGTGTCATTCCTGGGCATAGTAAAACACATGATTTTTTATACCAGTCTGTTTCAGCTCACAAAATGCCTATGGTATCTATCTTTATGTGTTTCATTTCATTTTTTGACGACTCTCAATTTTCCTAGATTCGTTACTTTGAACAGTCCATGTTCTGATTCTTAGATTTCTTCCCCTAGCTGTTTCCTCTCATTTTAAGTCATTCTCTGCCAGCAAAGGAAGGTCCCAAAGGCTTTACTCCATAGGCCTTCCTTTATTCCTGGTATTATATGTGTAAAGGCAGCTCTTTCTCACTCATATTTTGAGTTCCTGTTGACCTGAAGACATGTCTTCTGGCACTATCACAGACAATGCTTTACTTCTATTCATTAGCACATCAGTATCTGACAATGTTTGATGCTGTCCATCTGGTTTGCTCTCCTCTGAAATAGACAGTCTATTCCTTATTCATAGTCTTCGTCTGGAAACTGTGCTGAAGGCTGTTCATTTGGGGTAACCCTGCTGGTATTTGAAAGACCAGTGAAATGGCTTCCAGCATCTCAGCAGCACACAAGCCACCACTCTGCCACAAACTGGCAAGCAAGCGTCAGATATATTTGCTAGCTCCTCGTTAATTATTTTTGACTTCTGGAGGACATGGTACGTTATCGGTTAAGGTAGAAATGCAGCCTGGGTAGTCAGTGTGACCACTGCCTGTTCACTTCTTTCCAGAAAACCAAATTGTGATGTTGAATAAGGTGTATGCAATGAAGGTGAAAACCACATCAAAGACAAACAAAAAGAAGAAGAAGAACTCGAATGAATAACCAAAACAACACTCCAAATTCACAGTCATCAAGTCAGTTCCTACGCATGGCAACCCTATCTAAGGGACAGGGTAGAATTGTCAGCGTGGTTTCTCTAAGACTACCACTCTTTTTATTTTTCAGTAAATCATTTTATTGGGGGATCTTACAGCTCTTATAACAATCCATACATCAATTGTATCAAGCACATATGTTGCCATCATTCTTTTCACAACATTTTCTTTCTATTTGAGCCCTTGGTATCAGCTCTCTTTTCCCTCTCTCTTCCACGCTCCCACCCTCCTGAACCCTTGATAAATTATAATTGATTATAATTTTCATATCTTAAACCATTCACTGTCTCCCTTCACCCACATCTCTGTTTGTCCTCTGGGTGGTGGTGGTGTTGGTGGTGGAGCTGGTGCTGGTGCTGGTGGTGATGGTGGGGGTTGTTATACATCGATCATTGCGATCGGTTCCTGATTTCTACCCCACCATCCCCCTACCTTCATGGTATTGCTACTCCTATTACTGTCCCTGAGGGGTTTCTCTATCCTGGATTCTGTGTGTTGAGAGCTCTTATCTGTACTAGTGTACCATCTCCTGTCTAGCCAGGTTTGTAAGGTAGAACTAAGGTTTGTGGATGGGGGCAGGGGGCGCATTGAAGAACTAGAGAAATGAAAAGGAAAAAAAAGAAGTAGAGGAATGTCATGTTTTCTTGATGCTATGCTGCACCCTGGCTGACTCATTCCTTCCTGAGACCCTTCTGAGAGGAGATGTCCAATTATCTACAGATGGGCTTTGGATCCATTTTGATGCATAGAACCTTATGCACTGTCTGGTCCTGTGCCATCCTCACAATTGGTCCTGTGCTTGAGCCCATAGTGGCAGCCATGGTGTCAATCCATTTTGTGGAGAGCTGTCCTCTTTTTTTTTTTTTTGCAGTTCTCCTCTACCAAGCATGGCGCCCTTCTACAGGGACTCTTCTCTACCGACAACATGTCCAAAGTACGTGAGACCAAGTCTTGACATCGTTGTCTATAGGAGTGTGCTGCTGTGCTTTTTCCAACACAGATGTGTTTGGTCGTTTGGCAGTTCATGGAATTTTCATTATGGTTCACCAGTACCTCAGTTCAAACACATTGATTCTTCTTCTTTCTTCCTTATTACTCACTTATTGGGATTATATTTAGAACTAGAGTTAATTTTCAAAGAGTGAAATTGGCATTAAAACAAGTATAAAGCGGTTACTTAACAACACCCATTGCATACCTGTAAAGTTTGCATCCTAATGTAACTCACAGGGTGTGACCAACAAGGTGTGTATATATAAGGCATATTCACCTTAGATTCTGCATTTGGCTCACTCGGCTCATCTGACAACCATTTCTTGGCCTGTGAACCAGCTGATGCCTAATTGAAGGATTTGGAATCTGCCAACTGTTATTACTGGCCATTTATTTTCCTGAGCATAATCTTTCTATTGGACATATGGGGTCCCTAACTTCATAGCATTTATTGGACTTTCATACCTATTATACGTTATTTACGGGCTCTTCTAAGACAACGTTTTGTTGTTATTGTTGTTAGGCCCCCCTCTTTTGGTGTTATTAGAGTTGTTTTGGCTAATAATGACCCTTTCTTTAGGAGAGACAAATGCTGTACAGTCTCGTTCCACCCTCACTGTAGTTCTTCATGAGCCCTTTGCTGAAGTTACTGATCAATCCACCTAGTCTAAGTCTTCTGCTTAACCTAGCAAGATGTTTAATTCCAATACTGATCTCACACAGAAAAAACATTAGGGTCTGTGATACAAAGTATATGTGTCACATAGATGTTGATGGAGTTGTACTGCCAGAGTAACAAACCTAAGGCCTGAAGACGTGGGGCTTCATTTGGTGACAAGCAGGAAAATCTCTCTCTCTCTGGGCATGAAAAAGTATCCTATGGAACCGGATTTTGTTTGGTGGGTGGAAAGAGATTAACTTTTTGAAACTTTTGCTTGTGGGTAAAAATTATTTTCATATTACAAGTTTCAAGAGTTTTAAGAGAACACTTGATATTTGGTTGTGTTTAACTTATGGCTACCCAGGTTTTCGTTAGCAAAGAACCAGGCCTTGTGAAAACAAGATTTTGAAAGGCAAACACCAGTGTTCTTCTGAGGTGTATCTTATTTTTAACAAAACTAAGAGGAGTATCTGGGGTCATGTCAAATGTGCTTCTTGATAAAGTTTACTAAGTCCATTTTTTATATAGTATGGTTCAAGCATTCAACTTTGCCCAAGCTCTGCAGTGGCTATGCTACATGAACTTTCCAATTTATACCAGTAACCTGGCTGTCTCCTGCACTGCATCTGCAGTGATGACTAGTCCATTATCAGATCCCATGCTTGGTGGTAGGCTGTACCTGGGATAGTCTCTTGCAGTAGAATCCGGTTATATCTCTATCTTTTTCAGTTTGAGTGGGAAATATTTCTCCCCACACTGAATAGGTACAAACTAGGTATAAATAGGTACTGCTACTAGGAGATAGTGGTACATGCCACTCTTTGATTTCGAGCCTCTTGTGGGTGTCCCTTCTGCTGTCCTTTACAGTGCACTGTAGCTACTTTGTGGTTTCAATGAAGATTAAAACCCTGGTGGTTCTTTAGCTTCCCAGGAGATTATTCTGTCTCATTGTTACCCATGTGTGCCGAGTAACATCACATTTCTAATTTTATTATTTTATATATATTATAGATTTCACATCCCAAGGAAAAGGAAGTCAACACAATATTCTTTTAATCCCTCTATTCTTTTGTCCCCTCCCCACCTCTCCCCTCACCCGGCTCCCACCCCTGTTCCTGGCCTCCTCACAGTCATCAAAGTCTTGTACATGGCAGGCACTAATCACTGCAAACCAGGTCTTTTTTATTTGCAAGATGCATGAGGACAGGGAGGCATCTATTTGTCAAGAGGTGAACTTCGTATATACTCGTAAAAGTTACTGTAGAAAAAGTGGTATGTGCTGTTCTCACGTTTTCTCCTCCTGGTCCTCTGATAATGCTCCCTGTAGCAGTTACATAATCTCCTGTCAACTTGAGCAAAGGAGTGGAGTCTAGCTTGTCCATCAGGTCATACACAATCATGCCTCTGTGTGGGCATGGCTTCTTCCTGAGGATTCTGGGAACTCCTGTCTTCCTCCCTGGAGGCAGGACATACACTTTCTCTGCCTCCCCTTTCCTGCTGTTGAAACCACCTCTGAGAGCTGGAGGAGACATGTGGAGAGCCATGCCAATGTTGAGATGCTTCCACTGCCACTGGATCCACAAGCGCTTCTGTCCACTGGCCTGTGTTCTTCCTGAATTTGGCATCATTGCATGTGCTACATGAGTCTAAAGAGGAAGTTATGGACTAGTATCAGACATATAGGCTAATATTGGACTTATGGACTTGATCTGGACTGGGCTGGAATGTTTTCTCAATATACAATTGCTCTTTTATATAAAGCTTTTCCTTATACCCATGAGTGTCTATGAATTTGTTTCTCTAGTCAACCTGGACTAACACACTCCCATAGCTCATAGCTGGTCAAAGACTCTAGTGCATATTTCAAAGAGACTGACTTGGTCTTTGAAACCATTTATCTTTCACAACCACTTTTCAAAATAATGTTTGAATTACTTGCTATATTATACATACAACTCTATAAATGTGTTCTATGAATTTCATATTTGACCTTCCAAGTCAATGAAAGGCGAATTTCACCTTTTCCAGTTAGAGTTTCATTCACAGATTTTACAAAAGAAGACAGACAGCTATTTGATAAAGTGCTTAATGAAATGGTGGGCAGTGGCAGTCTATTTCACACCTTTGCAGAAATAGAGTTTAAAGCTATCGCTGTGCTTATTTTTGCAGAGCACACATCTCCCTTCCACGATAGGCTGAACTCCTGGGCTTTGTGCAAGCTGAATGCACTGCAGTAGAGGCTCCTCCTGACTGTCTACCTCTGTCACCTGCCTTCCCTCACCGCGTCTCAACAGGGATCACAGACTCCTCTGATCACAGACTCCTCTTTTAAACAGTTGTATTGGCACTTTGACAGCATATACAATTCAGTAGTTCAACTATATCAAGAAGTATTGCAGAATCTTAACCACAATCAATTTTAGAACATTTTCTTTTTTCCATACTCAATGCTTTTGTTGTAATTTTTTTCCATTTTGGCAAAAATATACACAACAAAGCATTCCTGAATTCAACAACTTCTACATGTATAATTCAATGCCATTGATTATACTCTTTGTGTTGGACAAGCATTATTGTTATCCTTCTCCCAATTGTTCCACCACCATCAAAATCCATCAAAATTAACTCAATGCTCACTAAGCAAAACTCTCCTTCATTCATCCCTAGTAACCAGAGGTCAAGTTTGGTTTCTGTTTTTTTAGTGGTTTTCTTGATATAATATTCACATAGTTCACTTCCATAGTTAAGCCACTTCTAAAAAGAGTTGTGTATACATAATCACAATTAGCCCTAATGCTCCCTCCCCACTCCTGCATCCACTGATCGCTTCTCAATTCCCCACCCATCCCATCCCCCCTCTTCCTGATAACAATTACATCAGTTATTGTCTGTCCGCATCCACTTCTTTTGTGCTTCCTAAACTGGGATACCTGACAGAAACAATAACACACACACACAAAATGAACCAGAAAGAACTATTATATTATGCCATGGTTCAATTCACCATGGTCAAGTTTACCATGACCTCTCTGGTAGACACTCTTCTAGTACCTCACCTGGGACTCTAGGGATCTGCCAGAGGCCCAATTGCACCAGATTCTCTACAGATGGATTTTGGGTTCCCACCGTCCTTTATAGCAAATTGGCTGTTCACAATTTAAGCTCTGATACTTGTCCCTTCGTTATATTTGTATGTTGTTATTTTCATCTTTGGATCACACACTATGGTGTGTTTCTTCCATGTGGACTTAGTCGACACCTCACTAAGATGGCTGCTTGATTGAATACAAGCCTTTAAGATTCCAGATACTATTCCAGTTAATAGCTGGGCACAATCTGCTTTCTTCACCACACTTGATGTATTACCCTTATCTGCAGAGATCTCTTCGTGAAGGCAAGTGTCAAGCATGGCCATGTTTTAAGAACTAACTGTTCTTGGATTAGGGCTAGAATTCTGTGGGAGCCCAGGATCCATGTGCTTTCCCACGGGTTATGGATGACTCTGGTTTAATTTGGTGGTCATATTATGACAAAACAAGGAACAAAACCAGAGCCAACAAAATCAATAACAAAACAACAATAAAACAAAAACAAACAAAATATAAAAACACCCCCACCCTCTCCCAAAACAAAAGAAACAAAAAAGAAAAGCATTGTCAATTATCCCCTCAGGCTATAAGTCGATGGTATAAATTGTTTATTGGAGTGTAGTCCAACTGCACGCTGCAGTCCATGAGATGCCGCTGTGTACAGACTGAGTTCTTAACTGGTTGAGCTGTTTACAGGGAGTATAGGTATTAGTGCTAGGGGGAAACTTCCTGCATCCAGTCTTACAACACCATCTCTTGCCTGTCATAGCAATGCAAGGGGAGGGTTGAGATGTCAAATATATGGTGGTTCTAGGTCTCCTTTCACTGGACACCCACTATTCCAGGAATCCTGTCCAAGTTTCAACATCTGCCTTTTCCACAGTCTTGGGGTGGCTATCCCTTGCATCCTTTCTCATCAGGGTGTGAGATAGTTAAAGTGTACTTTGTCAACATGTCTGATAAACACATGTGGGATTAATTGAAGGACGGAGAGATAAATGGCTCAGTGAGATTTACTTTTCTAGTTCTCAGGTCTCTAGCTTTCTGATGGTCAGACCAGGGTAGAGCTGCCTTAGCCAGTTCCCTGCTTCAGCGGGCAAGGCTCACTTCCTGCAAAACATCCCTGAGGAGAAGCCACATGAACCTACCCTGATGCAGCCCTGGGTGCTGGAGCAGCCATGTGGAGACCCCTGCCAGCATTGAGATGCTTACATGCTCACTGATTCGGCTTTCCTCCTGCAATCTGCCTCATTGCATGTGTTTTGTGAGAGTGAGGACGACTTTTTAGATTGGTGTCAGACATATGGGCTGATGTTGGACTTATGGACTTGGACAGAACTGGGTTGGGATGTTTTCTTAATGTACACTTACCCTTTATATAAAACTCTCTCATTCATATAAGTTTCTGTGGATTTGTTTCCCTAGTTTACCCAGACTAACACATGGTATTTCAGTCTTAAGTCAAAAGGGATAAGTAGTTTTGAGGTAGATTCCAGTTCACTCTGTCAAGCTTCCACGTCAAGTCCTGATGTGATCCTTGGAAGATGCCATGTTCCCTGTAAGGTCAGCATCTAAGATCATCATAGTTCCCAGTCCATGGTTCAATACACAGAGGGTTTTCTAGAAACATATTCGAAGTGTCTACCTAAGACCATAAAGCCAGGTTTATTCTCTCCAAAAGTTCCCTATAATTTTTGTTCAGCATCTCTTCCTGATGTGAGGTTGGCCCTCCTCCATTTACCCACCACACCCACCAACAGAAACACCAGGGCCTCCTCTGAAATGCAGATGCTCCTGTCCCCTGGTCTCAACCTGACTTCCCAGAAAGGTTCTCCTCTCATTCCTGTGGAGGGCCTGTTGATATGTCACAACCTTGTCTCGGTGTTATACAGCATCTAGTGGATGGTCTTCTCACTTTTCCCCCTTCTTGAAGGAGTGGCCCAAGCCAATGTGAGGTCTCCTCCCTTGAAGTGTTTCTTAAGAGGTTCACATAAGGGTGGTGATGTATGGTTTGTAATCAGTAGGCAGACATTTCACCCCTTTGTTTGGGAATTGGTCCCTAAGATTTGACAAATTAGTCAGACTTTTATTCTGTTCAAGGGGAGGTCAATTCCCTCTGATAGGGCTGATAAGGTCCCATGGTGTCCCAAGGTCTTATTGGAAATGAGGTAGATGAGCAGTTATTGCTCACATGAGCTAGAAGAGTCAGAAAGAACATTAAAACAGCATAATAACTGAGGGGAGACTGTTTGGGGATAGATTGACTTCTTTTTACTGTTGATGAAAAAAATACCATGATTAACCCTGATGGCTAAGAGGAACTCAAATAAATGATAACTCGGAAAACAATCTGGAGGGAGAGGAAGAACCGGGCACCTCTTCCTTGACTAAAATATTGAGGTTTTCTCCCATGTTTGGTGGTCCCGACAACCCTTATAACCCAGCATTCCCACACCAGGAGGTATATGTCTGGGATACCACTGAACCCTCCTCAGTGTGCTCAGACACAACCATGTCCTTCGAGGTCACAAAGTTCAGCTGGTAGATATATCTCTGGAGATGGAGAGTCAACCCTGCAGAGATGGGCTATAGGATGTATCTCCATTATAGCATATGACTGACAACCACTCTAGCCCCTTCTATGGAGCCTCATATACCAAGACCCAGCAGTAGGAGAGTCATTGAGCTTCTATCCATATTACAATCAATCCCTGTAAATCCCGAAGCTCCACAGATACTCACCAAAGGGAATTACCAGAAGGCAGAAGAGGGACAATAGAATCTGCATGGCCACCTGCAGGAGAAAACGAACACTGGGGTACAACTTGGGGTGGAAATTTCTGTCATATCCTTAGAGAGCTTTGCATGTAGCTCACCAGGGCAGATATCAGACACAAAGCTTGATCTAGTCAGTTGTTCTTTCTAGTAACTGGTATTGGGGGTGGGGCAATCACTAAGACTGGCCTTAGTTATGCTGTTCCCAGGTGTACTGGCAATATTATGACCTGGGACTGTGGTGGGTGCACCTGTTATTTGTGTAGCTCCTGCTCATAGTGTCATATATGGAGTCTGTGGAGGTTCTTCTGAAGGACATAAAGATATGTCCAAGTAGCCATAGTCTCCCCTGGCAAGGGATTGGGGTGACAGGGAAGGAAGTGGCTGAGTTCTCTAGAGGACCTGCAGAAGAACAAGGCAGGAGCTTGTGTCACAACATTGGAGGTACCAGACATATAGGTTCCTAAGTAGCTTTTTTTGTCATCCTTTTTGGATGATGCTGTCTTGGTGGCATAGTGATTACACAATGTGCTACTAAGTACTTCAAAACCAACAGCTTCTCAGCTGGAGAAAGATGGGGCTTTCTACTTCCGCAAAGAGTCATAATCTTTGAAACCTACAATGGCAGTCCTATCCTGCCCTTATAGGGTGGATCTGAGTCAGAATTGACCAGATGGCAGTGAATTGAGTTTAGTTTTATCTTGTATGTCACACCCTTGGGGAAACAGACTGACTGACAGATTGACTACATTAAATTTCCACAAATCTCCAGAAATTGAAATTATTTAATCAATGAACTCTCATTGCAATATATATGTATATATATTCATATTCATAAATGTGTGCCACCACATAACCAAACAAAACTCACTGCTATCCAGTCAATGCCAACTCATAGTGAACTTATAGGGTAGGGTAGAACTTCCCCTGTGAGTTTTCAGGACCGTAACTCTTTTATTTTTTTAAATCATTTTATTGGGGCGTCCATTGTGTCATGCACATTGTACAATTGTTGCCATCATCATTCTTAAAGCCTTTGCTTTCTACTTGAGCCCTTGATATCAGCTCATTTTCCTCCCTCACTCCCCACACCCCCTCTCTCATGAACCCTTAATAATTTATAAATTATTATTATTTTGTCATATCTTGCACTGTCTGATGTCTCCCTTCACCCACTTTTTGATTGTCCATCCCCAAGCCAGGAGGTTATATGTAGATCCATGTAATCGCTCCCCCTTTTTACCCCACCTTCCCTCCACCCTCCCAGTATCGTCACTCTCACCACTGGTCCTGAAGGATTCATTTGTCCTGGATTCCCCATTTCCAGTTCCTATCTGTACCAGTGTACATCCTCTGGTCTAGCCGAATGTGTAAGGTAGAATTGAGATAATGATAGTGGTGGGGAGGAAGCATTTAAGAAATAGAGGAAAGTTGTATGTTTCATCATTGCTACCCTGCACGCTGACTAGCTCGTCTCCTCACCACGACCCTTCAGTAAAGGGGTGTCCAGTGCTTACAGATAGGCTTTGAGTCTCCACTCCGCAATCCCCCTCATTTACAATAATATGATTTTTTTGTTCTTTGATGCCTGATACCTAATTCCTTTGACACCTCGTGGCCACACAGGCTGGTGTGCTTCTTCCATGTGTTCTTAGTTGCTTCTGAGCTAGATGGCTGCTTGATTGCCTACAAGCCTTTAAGACCCCAGATGCTCTATCTTTTGGTAGCCGGGCACTATCAGCTTTCTTCACCACATTTGCTTATGCACACATTTGTCTTCAGCGATCGTGTCAGGAAGGTGTGCATCATGCAATGGCAATTTAATAGACCAAAGTGTTCTTGCATTAAGTATGTACTTGAGTAGAGGTCCAATGTCCATCTGCTGCCTTAATACTAAACCTATAAATATATGCACATAGATTTCCCCCCACCATCCTATATAAATATATTTACATATGTACATGCCTGTATTTTGTGACATTTATGTGAATAAAGTTATGCCAACTTAAATTTAGTAGCTGTTGAGTATTTTTGGAGTAATATCATATTTTGGAGTAACACATAGCTGGTTATAGTGTTTACCAAGTTTCCAGCTGGCCATTAGCTAAGAGTGTATTTTATCTTTCTACCAGTATGAAATTTTTACATGCTGTGTATGTATGTGAAATATTTCATTTTAATAGTTATATTTTGAAAACATTTTCTCCTTCATATTTAAATTTGTCATATTGAATTATTTCCCAGGTGAGATTTAACTTTGTTCTTTCCAGAGAGCTTCCCTTTCATACCAAAGCCATTTCTAGCTCAATCAGGTCCATACCAAAAATTTGAAAAATCATGTATATCTCATACTAGATCTATAGAACTTTTATACTATTTTATTAAATTTAGACCCTTTATAAAGTTTCTGTGATGTTATGTAGGACCCCTAGTGGCATATTGGATGATGCATTGTGTTGTTAACTGAAGAGTCAATAGTTCAAAACCACCAGCTGCTCCTCGGGAGCAAGATGAAACATTGAACTTCCATAAAGCTTGACACTTTTGGAAACCCACACGGACAGTCTATTCTGTCCTGTAGGGTCACTTTGAGTCAGAATCAACTAGATGGCAGTGAACGCACTATGTTATCTACTAGGAAAGTGCATTATGATGAGACTTCAATGAAATCTTAAAAATATATAATTATGAGAGAATGGATTTCTTCCAACAATATTTTGAAGCTCTCTCTTATGTACTGCAATTTTTAAAATCTAGATGATCTTCATAGACACGACGTAGTGGACAAGGAGGTAAAATGTAGATCCTTGTGGTCCCCCAGAACTATATTTATTCCTTTATCTCTTGTACATTGGGACAGTTTCTATTGGACCTTCCCCCAGGCACTCTATCTACATTAATGGATAATGTTAGACACTGTACCCCAGCACCAAGATAAAGCAATTAACTCATCCATAACAAGTTCCTATAATACTTACTGCCAACTCATTAAAAGCCACAACTGAACTGGAGATCCCCTCACAGAGGGGTTTAGGAGAGGAGATGGGTCAGTCAGGGTGTGATGTAGTACCGATGAAGAACACAGCTTTCCCCCAGATCCTGGATGCTTCCTCCCCCCAACTACCATGATCCAAATTCTACCTTGCAGGACTAGATAGGGCAGAGGTTGTACACTGGTGCATATGAGGGCTGGAGGCACAGGGAATCCAGGGTGGACGATACCTTCAGGACCAGGGGTGTGAGGGGCGATGCTGGGAGAGTGGAGGGTGAGTGGGTTGGAAAGCAGGAACTGATTACAAGGATCCACATGTGACCTCCTCCCTGGGAGATAGACAGCAGAGAAGGGGGGGGGAGGGAGACTCCGGATAGGGCAAGATATGACAAAATAACAATCTATAAATTATCAAGGGCTCATGAGGGAGGGGGGAGCGGGTAGGGAGGGAAAAAAAAGAGGACCTGATGCAAAGGGCTTAAGTGGAGAGCAAATGCTTTGAAAATGATTAAGGCAAAGAATGTACAGATGTGCTTTATGCAATTGATGTATGTATATGTATGGGTTGTGATAAGAGTTGTATGAGCCCCTAAAAATTGGCATCATGGAATCTCAGAGGGAGAGAGCCAGGGCAGAGCATAGGGAAGGTTTCCTGGTATAGTAGGACAGTGCCTACAGGGTGTTTGAGGGGGGGTCAGGGGGAGATTGATCAATTAAACAAGGGCATCACTGTGACAAGCCCTGAGAATACCATGTGCTGGCATCTGGAGGATGACTGTGCTCTTTTCCCAGCACTGGCCAAGATTATCTGCAGACAACAAAGTGCCTATTACATTCCCCTGATTCCTTTCTCAAAAGCAGTATGGATAAAAGAAACCTTTTCTCATGAGCTGGAAGAACTTCCTATGGCACTTCTTATCCCCTCTAACACAGCCTTCCAAAGGAGTAACTGGAAAGTGGCCCCCAAACCCATTGTATCTCTTACTTCCATCTTCAGATTCTGAACCAATGACCCATTAACTTGACTTCCTAGGTCTGGACCTGTTTCTTATCCTGCAATAAGTGGAGCTGAGTCTGAAGGGAAGAGGTGTCTTCGGTGACTCAAATGTATTATGTGAGTATGGCTTAAAGAAGGTGGTTTCCATGTTTGAGGATCCTTTCATACACTGTAAGCTCAATAGGAAGGCAGATCGGGGTCTCTCTCTTCATTTGATAGTTTCCAGGAAAGCTTTTCTTCTGAAGTTGGTGAATAACATATTTGAACTCAAAGATAAGACGTTTTGCTAAATTTTAAATGAGGCATCCCGTTGGAAGAGATAATCATCCAAAATCTTCCCATGCTGGTCAGTGAAACTCTAGGTTAAGTCTACTAAAACAGCCAGCTTATGCTTCCTGATAGGAAAGGGTAAATCCGTGTGAGTGTATGTGTGTGTGTGTGTGTGTGTGTGTGTGTGTGTGTGTGTGTGTGGTCTTCAAATCTTCTGCTTCTCTACAGAAAGCCCTTATCTGGAATTATTGTGATTGTTGTTGCTTTCATTGGTTTTGTTGATGTTCTGTTGCTTGTTTTCTTGTGCAGCATTTAGTCACTATAAATGTATTTGCTGATAGATCTCAAATATTGCAACATTGGTGCTATGTTCATATATAGGAATGAGAACCCAAATCTTTAGAGATCCTTTGACTATTGTCAGGGGTCCTTGAGTTTTGAAAGAACCTGGAAGTTATGACGTACTCTCTTTCCTGACACTGTCATATAGATGCACAGGTAGGCTCACAAAAAATAAACAAGGTGTGCTTCCACATATCTCTGATGGGGGATGATGGAAAACAAGTGCTCTCCCTCGCATACGTGTCTGCAGCTCTACAGCATGTCCTCGAAAAAGGCCGAATCCAGGCAGTGCCTTCTGAGAGGATCTACTCTGCCACTTAGATTTGAGGCAGAGGTCAGTTCTGTGGGTTCTGGCTACTAATTGATTTTTGGGGTGTTGTTGTTGTTAATGCATTAAAAATCACATTGGTGGTGGGGGAAAGCCTGGGAATTTTTATTCATTTTTCATCACAGTGTAATTATTCATTCTTACACAGTAACAATTGCTGTCCTGTGGTGGTTTTGTAGGAAACCTTCACAGCATACACTGGACAGATTTATCATCCCTTTCATATGTATATTTTTCTTCAACATTTAAAACATGAATTTAGCCCCTCAAGTGTGCCCAACTGCTGTTTTGACTTGGTGTAAATCAGAGAGCACAAGTCATAAGGGCATAGAGTCTTTCTTCAAGAATCTAGAGACCTACCTGTAGGGTATGTAAAGAAAGAACTTCATATGTTGATACATTTATTTAATAACGTTTCTAAGATTTTGTGGATATGTATATTCACCAATGTATATTAATACTTCAATACTGTCAGCTTGCATTTTTTTCTTGGCTAACTTTAGGTATGTTAAGAAGGACTTAGTTTCAGGAAAAGATATCAAAGAGACAGCATGTGACTTTTCATCCTTGAATTGCATTGGAGTCTCCAAAAACCAAACTCACTGCCAATAAGTCAATGCTGTCTCATAGTGACCTCTGTGACTTTCTGAGACTGAAGGTGTTTACAGCAGTGGAAAGTGGTTTCAAACTGCAGACCATGCTGATTACAGCCCTATGTGACACCATTACACCACCAAGGCACTTCAGACATAGGAAAAGGTGAGCCCTCCATAATGCCCACACAATACCTGTTTAGCACAGTTATGAAATACAAATGGAACAATGTTCTCGGGAACCTCAGTTTACCTATAAACCAGCTGCTTTTCATCAAAACAAAACACATAAGTGTTGATAATATATTTACCCACTCTATTCACACCTCAGCCACTTATATAACGAGTATTTAAGAATTGAGAGAAATAAAAAGTAAATTCAATGCATTTATCAAATTTTACTTGAAAATATACATTTCACAAACTTCAGTTTTGCTTCACAATGAATATTGACAAAGATCTTTGGTTCCATAAGAGTACTTAACCTCTGCACCACCAGGGATTTTCATTGATGTCTGTCTGAAAATTGCTGTCATCCCTTTATGAACAGAAAGGTTTCGTTATGTACAATATTATATAAGTTTAATCTTAGAACAAGGGGACTTGTGATGTTTCCAAGTCCTGCTCATCTACTCAGGTTCCCGGGCTTCACATCTGGCTTCCAGCTCTTGTGCATATTTAATATAAACTGTCTTGATCATTGTGTTAGGCTGAGTTTACTAGAGAGATAAAGGCAGTGACACTCATGTAAATTTGAAAGAAAGCTTTCCATTAAGAATTCATTATATACCAAGAAAACAAGCCAGAAGACTTCTGGGAAGATAGCACTGAGATAGAGTCCCCTGCCTAGAACACCCCTTGCGTGGCCTAGATATCGAGAGGTGAATTTAGACACAGGACCTGGATTCTCAACACTTCAGAATTATTTCAGACCTGCCTTTCCTATGTTCACCCGTGGAGAATGTAGTAGAGCTCGCTGGGGTCTCCTCTCACTCCTAGCCCAGTGGGGTCAGTGAGATGGTGAATGTCAGCCCCCTCCATTCTCCCCTGGTTCTACGACCCACAGACAAACATTTGGAGACTCAACAACACTCTACTGAAAAAAGACTGGATAACAGCCCAAATAAGAGATGACATTAGGAAGTTCCTAGAAACATATAATAATACCACATACCAAAACCCATGGGTCACAGCAAAAGCAGTTACCAGAGGTCACTTTATACCAATTAATGTACACATGAAAAAGAGGAGACAACTTCTAACAACTAGAGCAAAGTCAACAGCATAAACTTTCCAACAGCAAAAGAGAAGAAATCATAAAAATTAGAGCAGAAATAAATGAACCGGAAAACAGAAAAGTAATGGGGGAAAAATCACCAAAGGAAAAAGTTGGTGTGTTAGTCTGGGTTGACTAGTAAAACAATCCAGAGACAATCATATATGTGTGAGAGAGCTATATATCAAAGAGTAAGTACATATTAAGAAAGCATCCCAGTCCAGTCCAGATCAAGTCCATAAATCTGATATTAGTCCATAAGTCCAATACTAGACCATAAATATTTCTTCAGATGTGATGTGGTGAACACATCTCCAGAGGTCTGGCAGGTCTCAAGCAGCTCTCTAAGTGACCTGCCAACAGGACGGTGAAAACATAAAGAGGGGCTCCATGCAGGTCTCTGCAAGTTTCACCATGGCTTGTCCACAGGAAGACTAAGGTAGAGAAAGAGGAAGTTCCCAGAATCCTCAGGGGAAGGCCATGCCCACAAGGAGGCATCATCAGGCTGTGACCTGATTGACAGGCTAGACGCTACCCCTTCACTCTTGATGTCCTTAAGTTGACATGAAAAAATGCATATGGACATAAGGAATTTGAGCAAACCCTGTGGTAATCACAAAATCTGGTGCCAACTTGAGACTATTAAGGGTGAAGGGTGGAGTTTAGCCTGTCAACCAGGTCACAGCTTCATGACCTCATTTTGAGGCACTACAGAGAATAATAGCTTTCTGGAGGCAGGGCACAGATACACTCTCTGCGAGACATTCCTGGTGACAAGACACATGGAGCTGCGCTAGAGCCCTGGAGCTGGAAGAGCCACATGGAGACCCACGCCAGTGCTGAAAGGCTTACACCGCCACTGGATCCACAAGACTTTCCACCCAACGACTTGTGTTCTTCCTGCATTTGCATTAATGCATGGCTTCATGAGTCTGAAGAGGAATTTATGGACTAATATTGACATATGAGGTAATATCAGACTTATGGACTTGAGCTGGCCTGGACTGGGATGTTCTCTTAATGTACAATTGCTCTTTGATATAAAGTTCTCTCTTACACACATATGTGTGTCCACAAATTTGTTTCTCTAGTCAAACTCTTATTCAACACTGTGCTGGAAGTCCTAGCCAGAACCATGAAACAACAATGAGTAAGGGAGTACAACTGGACAAAGAAGTGAAACTTTCGTTATTTGCAGACAACATGATTTTATATAGAGAAAATCCTAAGGTTTGCACAATAGAATTATTGGAAACCATCGAGGAGTTTAGTAGAGCAGCAGGTAACAGGATTAACAAGCAGAAATCAACTGGATTCCTACATCAAGAAAACAATGCCTTTAACAACAGCCACACAAAAGTTGAAGTTTCTAGGAATAAACCTAACCAAAGAAACAAAAGACCTGCAAAAAACCCCACAAAACTACAGGACATTATTACAAGAAACCAAAAGAGACCCACACAAATGGAAGAATATCCCATCTTCATGGATTGGAAGACTCAATATTGTGAAAATGTCAGTATTACTGAAATAAATCTACAAATTCAATGCAACCCTTATCCAAATTCCAACATTATTCCTTAAAGAAATGGAAAACCTGATTTCCAACTTCATATGAAGAGGGAAGAAGCCCAAGATAAGCAACAAAAAAACCCCCCAAAGAAGAAAACAGTAGGTGATCTTGCACTACCTGATCTCAACCCTGCTGCACAGACAGTTGCCAAAACAGCTTGGTCCTGGTATAACGATAGATGCATAGACCAATGGAACAGAACAGGCAACCCAGAAATAAACGCATCCACATACAGACAACTAATTTTGACAATGCCCAATAAGCATTACATAGGAAGGGGTACCGTCTTATATAAATGTGCTGGGGGAAAATGGATACCCATCTGCAGAAGAATGAAAGAAGACCCATACCTCAACCCATGCGCAGAAACAAACTCAAGGTGGACCAAAGATCTATATGTAAAACCCCAAACTATCAAAGATCATCAATGAGAAAACTGGTACAATATAAGGGCCCTACTCCAGGGCATACATAGCCTACCAGACAAAAAAAGGAAGACAAAATAGATGTATAGGGCCTATTAACAATAAAACACTTGTTTTAATTGAAAGATTTCACTAAAAGAGCAAAACAAGAGCCCAAAGATTAGGAAAAGATATGAGATATTTCGCAATAATACAATAGACAAAGAACTAATTACTAAAATCTACGTTTTATTACCAACCTACAACCAAAAAAGAAATGCTGTTCAAAGTTCGGTAAATAACCTGAACAGATGACTCACAAAGGACGACTCAAACATACGGGGAAGTGCTCTCGTTCACTAGCCATGTGGGAAGTGCAAGTAAAAACGACCATGAGATAACATCTAACACGAATACTCATAGCCCAAAATTTAAAAATCTGAGAACAACAAATGCTGAAGAGGGTGTGGAGAGATTGGAACTCTTGAACACAGCTGATGAGCTTGTAAATATGTACAGTCACTGTGGACAGCGATAGAGCTATTCCTAAAACAGATGGCAACAGAACTACCATATGATCCAGCAATATCATTACTGGACATATACCTCAAAGAAATAAGAAACAGATTGCGAACAGACGTGCACGCCCCCATTGTCATTGCAACACGGTGCGCAATAGCAAGAAGTTGGAAACAGTCTAAATTCTCATTAGTAGAAGTTGGATGATATATTTTAATAAAAACCTCTGCTATCTACACACAATGGAAGAAGTCATGTACCTGTAAAACAGCAATGAAACCATGCAACACCTCATGACCTGAAGGGATCTGGAAACCATAAGGCTGAGTGAAGTTAGGCAATCACAAAAGGACAAATTCTGGATGAGTCCACGGTTGTAGGGCCAAACAGCAGGACAGGCACAAGCTCAGGCTTGCAGGGCATCCCGTCCGCTGACCAGGGTGGCCAGCCACCCTGGTGGAGCGCCTGAGTAGTGCCAGTGAAGCATCCTTGTCCTCTCCAAGTGTGTGTCTCAAAGATCACTTTGGCAGAGGGCTCCTCGTGTCAGCTGGGATCAAAATGTCGAGAGGCGGGGAGGGGAGGTTGACTACTTAGTGGCTGTCATGCAAAGTGATGAAGAGGTCCCCTGGACAGGTAGGCATCGCTATCAGAGGGATGCGGGCTGCTGATGGCTGATGGGAAAGTCAAGTCAAGAGAGGGGAAAGGCAGCAGACATGTCTGGAGAACACAAGTGCATGGCTGTTGGTAGAAAAAGCAGGAGGACTGACCTGTAAGTGTGGGGTGGCGACGATTAACATACTTTTAAAGACCCTAAAGAGGTATTCCTGGTAATATGCACTGAATAAACCACATTGGACACAGAGTCCTGGGTGCATCATGGGGACTCAGACAAAGTGCCAAAGAACAATGAGACATGGAATCCTGGACCTTCAAGGAGCACAATGTGCTCCAAAGGCCGCACCAGAGAGATGTGCTATGGAAACTCCACTAGGTGAACTGGACTCTACCTCCAACACACCTGTAACCTGAGGACTTAAGGCTGAAAACGGCTCTACCAAGAGTACTGAAATGTCAATAGGTGGACAACCATTGACTTACTCTATCAATGCCCTATATGCTGTTAAGATATGTAATATTCTGGCAAGCCTGTGACTGACATTCTTAGTGACTATTATTGTACATTTTTCCTGACAAACAACTTCCATTGTTTGTGTAAATATCATCCAGCCAGGAAAGGATTTATTCTGTGCAAGTGAATAGTTTAGGTATTGTGATATGTAGTTAACCTACATTGGCCCAATATCCCTCTCTCAATGGTGTTTTGAAAAACAGTGCCAAGGGTTAATCAATGACAATATTAATGGAAGATCTTTATGCTCCAGGGAGATGATTGATAACTCTCTACCATAAATTAACAAGGAAAATTCTAAAGAGTGTCAAAGGCAGATAAAAATACTTAGATATGTGGATGGATTTGGGGCTCACAAGAAACCCTAGCTCCAGTTTAAGAGAAATTAGTTCTTACCTCATGGCCCTGCTCAATACCGGCCCTCAGGAAAGGAACGCTGAAGATATGTATGCTACAGCAAAGTGTGGGGAAGAAATTAGATGGTGTTTGGCTATAAGATAAAATAGCATCTGGGGAGGATTTTTGCCAAATAAGCAGTCATCTAAGTGAGATGTTAACTAAGTACACCTGGAAGAAGCACACCGACATCAGTGACCAAAGGATTGTAAATCATATAAAGCAAAGCCAAAGGAGGGAATAATATCAGAGCCTAAGCTGTGAGGTTCTGCTTTGCAGAAGACAATGGAAACCCAAGGTATATTTGTGAGATCTACACAGGAAAAGAAAAAGTCTCAGGTGATTTCCCTCTATCCATCATAGAGGGATGGGAAGGAACTGGTTACCAGAGTGCATTGGAGTGATGACTACAGGAGATCAAAATGACAAACCTGACATGAATGTTTAAAACCTTGACAGTTGATCCCACCTCAAGTGCACATTAGGCCTCGTCTGGTTCTCGAAACTTTCTGTGTTTCTGTGCTTTTTTTTTTTCCATTTCGGGTTATCTCAGATATATTTTGTCATTGGGGGAAACCCTCTTGAATTTTTGTTGTATTTTTTCTGGTTTTTGGTATATGAAACCCAGGATTGATGAGTCTATAGAGACAGCATACAAAATAAGGGTTCCAAGAGTCCAATAAGGAAGAGAATGTTCGGAAACTGAGTGTGGTAACAATTGTATAATAGTGCGTGATATGGTTGAACTATGGGAATGACATTAGCATCCGATAAAATGGATTTAAAAAAGAAAGAAAGAATAAATACCAAACTAGTCCCAAGGAGTTGGCGATTGAAAATGCCCCTGAAGTGCAACACTTAGATTGTTCCATTTCTCCCCAACTCCTCCCTTGAGTACCTTCCCTCATCTTTCCAGTCCTACACATCGCTGCAGTGTCCCACGGAAACACACACAAGGAAATCTCTCCTGCCACAGTGGGTACTGTTCAGTCAAAACTCTGTAGCTCAGGCAGAGGTAAGCCAGATGCTGGGACCGGAGGATGCATTCCACTATTGGTTCTTGCCATCGATCGGATCACACTTGTGCTTCTCAGTAGACTACTTTATTTAGAGCAGAATGGCATTCCAGAGAATATTTATTACTCACAATGACTCACAGGCAAATCCCACCATTATCTCCCCCAATGTATGCAGAATCATGCAGGGAGAGGTCTTTTGGTTGAAGTGATATAGTACAATCAAATTTCATCCAAATGTTAGAATCAATTATAATAATAATAGTAATCAATACTTGACTGCATCTTATTTATGCATATATGACCTGGGGCCTCTGGGAAGAGGCATGGGCCTCTTGCTAATCTTAATCAGGCAGGGCACTCCAGAAAGTATTCTTTCTCCTGTCAGCTGTGATGTATAATTACTTATAGCCTCTGTTTGTAATAGTAACTAGGATAAGCATTAAGCAAATAGCGCTGTCCCATTCACGCTCTACCAATGTCAGAATTCAATCTCATTCCTTTTCTGTTTGTTAGCAGATAATGTCCTCCAAAATGGTACTACAACTACAGGGGTGTAAAATCCAGAATTATTATAAATCACATTAGAGGTTATGGCTAGAAGGGCTATATTAACTGAGTATAACTCATGGAGAATGTTCAAACGCAGATTAGGGTTCTCTATGTTGAACTGTGTGATGCACACAGGTGTGTACATAAACTTATAATTACCTGAAATTTACACATACATTTGTACATTTTGCATGTGTTAATAACCAGTGGAAACACTGGAACAAAATTTTTTAAAACCCCAAACATAAATCTAACTCAAAGTTATCAGGCAGATGTTTGCAACATCAGATTTTTTTTTAACTGGGAAAATGATGAGTAAACACTGAGGCACTTTTCTAACTAATGTGATGACAGAATACATGGAATAAAATACTCTAATGGAAACACATACATGCAGAAGATAAATATTACCATGCATGCTGTTGTGCACATAAACTAACGCAAAGACTCACATAATAACATTTGTGCATTAACACTCACAGTAACATATACTTACATATATAATGCGTATACATATATAATGCTTATTACATACATACCTATGTAATGAGTATACATATGTAATGCTCGTACATACACATAAGCACACCACTCACACTAACATACATATGCTTATTACATACATATGAGCACACGTATTCGCACTAGTAAACGTTCATATAAATAGAGAAACACACATACATTAATGTAAACATTACGACGAATGGAAATACAAACACCCTGGCACAATCAAAATCAAAGAAATGCAGATATTAGCACATATGATATCTCATAGTAGAACACATTAACCCACACAGTAATACAGCATATCAACAAAATTTAAAACTCATGCATAAACTAACACACACACACACAATGATAAGCATGTGGATGTCTCTATCAAAGCTATTTCCTGTGCAGGGACAAGAAGTGGCTATTTTAAAGAATTCTCCTAGAGGCATTTTCTCTAATGTGATCTGTGGGTTCTGAGCGCCCCCTGCAGGGTAGCGTATGTCAGTTCGACTGATGGAATGGAACAGGAAGACTTGACCTCCTGGACAAGAAGAGGTGGGGACAGGCTCACACAGGGAGCAGGGAAAACAGGAACTGCTTGAAGAGCAAAAAATAAAGTGCTTGAGGCCGCAAATGAGGTGAAAAGGAGTCAATGCAGACAAGTGATTACTAATGACTATGGGGAATGTGGGGTCCCAGGGCCCAGAGCAGCAGGAGCGTTCCATGTCAGCATGTCATCATGGGGGAGATGGGGGGTTGGGGAGAGTCCTGATAAGAGTCCTGATGGGCTCCGTGGAAATCACTTGGTGACATGAACAGCCCACAATGAGGTTGTGGCATAATGATTTTGGTGCTAAACGAGGCTTAATGAAAAACTCTACCAAGTTCTCTGCTGCCTGGGAAAACTGGAACAATTGAAATCCATATGAACCTTTTTCACAATAATAAAATCCCACAATAGATACAGTAAACAAATTATAAAAGATAACACTATAAATGTATTACTGATTGAAATATAAATGAAATTGTAAAAGGACAATTATTTGGTAATTAGTTTTTAGTGACAATACCAAAAGAATAAGTACATACTTACATAAAATATAGATAAGTGAAGCATTATCAGAATTAAAAACATTTACTCTGAAATAAAGCCCCTACCAAGAGATGAAAGAGCTT